>NC_071572.1:26413878-26729455 GCF_024509145.1 Vidua macroura
TCTGAGCCCCACCATAACATTAGGGGCAAGGCTGCCCTTGACCTTCACATCCCTGAGCAATCTTTCCTTGTTTGTAACTATAAAGTCCAGCAGAGTTCCTCTCTTTGTCAGCTCCTTGTTCTGGCAGAGGAACTGCAATCCTCTTAGACCTCCCAACCAGATCTGTCCCTGGAAGTCATGGCTAAAGGTTAATGCTTTCCCAGGACTGTGGAAGAATGTTGACCTAGTTCAAGACATGGCATGATGTTCGTGTGGTATTTGCTTTTCCTCTAGAGAAGAAGAGTTACTGAAGCTTTTTTTTTTCCTTACACTTGTGTAGTATAAATAAATATTTTTGGATGCAGGAAGCTAACCTTTCTCTAGCCCTGGGGAGTTGGTGTCCAAACTTGCTTAAGTTTGCTGGAGTAATCAGAAAGGCAAGCAAGCTGATGGAGGAGCTTTATTCATTGATCTCTCTGCATTCCTGCCTAGCTCTGCATTTTAACGAATTATGTATTTTGGATCAGCAGATTTATACAGTTCACACTTCATTATCCAACAAGCTGAGAATACTCTGCCTGTGAGCTGAAGCAGTGCAGATCTTTATGCAAAATCTGGGTTATTCCTGGATGGATTTTAAAACTGTAAAATGCAGTGTAAGTTAATCAGCAAAGATTTCTGCTAACAACTTAAATAGTCCTTTGCTTGTAAGTTGGCATGGAAAGAGGGGATGGCAGATAGTGAGTTTGCGTCTTCTGTCTTGGATCTGGTCTGACTGACTTACTGAGGAGCAATGAGCACTTGAGTGCTTCCACAGAATCACAGAAATTACTAGGTTGGAAGAGACCTTCAAGATCATCGAGTCCAACCCATGCCTTAATACCTCAACTAAATTGTGGCACTGAATGCCACATCCAGGCTTTCTTTAAACACATCCAGGGATGATGACTCCACCACCTCTGGGCAGACAATTCCAGAACTTTATCACTCTTTCTGTAAAAAACTTTTTCCTAATATCCAACCTATATTTCCCTTGATGCAGCTGGAGACTGTGTCCTCTTGTTCTGTCAGTTGCTGCCTGGAGAAAAAGACCAACCCCCACCTGACTACAGCCACCTTTCAGGAAGCTGTACAGAGTGATAAGGTCACCCCTGAGTCTCCTTTTCTCCAGGCTAAACAACCCCACCTCCCTCAGTCATTCCTCACAGGGTTTGTGTTCCAAGCCCCTCACCAGCCTCGTTGCCCTCCTCTGGACACGCTCAAGCGTCTCAATGTCCTTCCCAAACTGAGGGGCCAGAACTGGACACAGCACTCAAGGTGCAGCCTCACCAGTGCCGAGTTCAGGGGAAGAATGACCTCCCTGGTCCTGCTGGCCACACTATTCCTGATACAGGCCAGGATGCCCTTGGCCTTCTTGGCCATCAGGGCACACTGCTGGCTCATGTTCAGCCGGCTGTTGAGCAGTACCCCCAGGTCCCTTTCCACCTGGGCACTGTCCAGCCACACCGTCCCCAGCCAATAATGTTGCAGGGGATTATTGTGGCCAAAATGCAGGGCTCAGCACTTGGACTTATTAAACTTCATCCTATTGGACTCTGCCCATCCATCCAAACATTCCTGGTCTCTCTGCAGAGCCCTCCTACCTTCCAACAGATCGACACAGGATCCCAGCTCTTCATGCTTTTGAAGGCACAGATCAGGACCAGATAAGTGATGGAAAGTTGAAAAATCTTTTTTTCTTTTCTTTTTTTTTTTTTTTTTTTGCAAACATAAGTAATCCAACACTGCTTTGGGATAGACATTGGATCACAGAGGACTCAAGTTGTCAAATCCTTCCAAAACAAATATAGTGTAGTCCTGAAACTGACTGAGGTATGCATCCTCCAGGCTTCAAAGTGGCTCTTTGCCAAGGTCAGAAGCACACATTTTCCATCTGGCCAAGGATATTTCATTGTGTTCTTCCTTTATATCAGTTTGTGGGAGCTGTTACAAGCAAAATATGAAATATGAGCAGTGAATGCATCTTTTGCAATAGCATAAGTGGAAAATAAGGCAAAACCAAACAATGTAAATTGCTTTCTCTTTATGCCTTAATTTCTTAATTATTCTTTGTTTTACTTCTGGGGTTTGAAGTGTGTGTTATAAGTGGAATATTCAAACTATTATCTATTTTACTTTGTTCTCACCATGGACATTGTTGAAATTCTTGAAAAAGAAAGTCCCATATCTTGAAAACAACCTGCAAAATAGATCTTAGTTCTTAGGTAAGAAACTGCACCAGAAAAAAGAATGACTAGACCATTCTCAGAGCAGTAATATTTGACGTCAAGTGTGGTTAAATGGTGTCAAGTGGTTAAATGCCAAAGGTGATGTCTTTTAGAGAAAAACAGATGACACTCACATAGCTTAGTGGTGGAGTGAGGATGGAAAATGTAACCCTGAGGAGAGCCATTCCAGAAAGAAAGCCAACACAGGGGGGTGTGAGCCTTTTACCCAAGTGACTGCATTGCTTTCACAGAGCTGTAAGCATCTGCATGGGGACATGGATATAGTGCCTTCCAAATCCTCCAAACCAATTACTTTTTGGCTGTTTTTCTCTTTACAGGAACCCAGACCTCTGTATAACAAAAGATGCCAGTTCTATTCAAGTGGAATAGGATTCCTATATGATGCCTACCAGACTGAGGTAAACAAACTCACCCCATCATGTGTTCATTTCTGCTGTGCTGGGGAGGAGCGAGGGAGATGTTTGAGAGCATGTCTGTGCATGTAAGTCATGGGTTGATAGAAATGCCACTGTTTTTCTCCCACAAGTGATTCCCTGTTTGTCCAAACTTCTGATGATTTAAAATCACTAGTCAGTGAGGTTTTGAGTCATCATCAGTGTTTGTATCCAGTACTTTACTCTGGGGTTGGAATGATTCCTAGTCCATCCGTGCTGTAGAATAAGTGTCTGGAATGTGTTTGTCACATTGGCATCTTCCTCTAAGAAGGCTTTTGTAGACTCCAAATGGAATAGGAAGTATCTAAATTAAACCATTTGTATCATCCAGAAGACTTCAAATCTCTGTATTTATCCAGCACAGGTCAAGAACATCAGTAGTTTGAATGCAGCATTTTTATTATCTCAATGACATTAACATGGTCAGGAAAGTGCCCATATACAAATGCCTAACTTCCTGAGAAGTCCAGATTTCATTTCTTTTCCTATATTATTATTGTGGTAAATTTGTGGGTAATGCATGAATAGAAAAGTGAAATGGAGAACAGCTAAACAGTGGTATAACTTTCAAGAAGCCAGTTCTTCATCACCATTCCTGCCATGGCTAGGAAAATGTGTATGGGGAATGTTACCACTAATATTTCTAGAAAGCTTAGCAAAGTATACTACCAGGTTAAGCAGCTCCTTAAGTCTTGCTGCTAGGGCATCGTGCTGTTGATTCCAGGAAATGTATAGCAAAAATATTTCACAGATCTCATGTAAAAGACCGACCCAGACAAACTTAAGTGTGACAACACCCTTTCCTGTAAGATTTACTCCTTCCTCTTCTAAAGTGTGCATGCACACTCAGACTCAGACATGGCCTGAGAAATGCTTCTGATTCCTGTAATGAGAATGTGGTTGGTGTCCCACTGACCACAATTCCTTGCAGGTGATCCCAGCCTCAGGCTTCTGGCCAGATGGTTTTCCACAGCTCTGCTGATTCTGGGAATGTCTAAACTTGGGCCACCCAGAGCTCCTTCTTCTATTCTGGAAAAAAAAAAAAAAAACAAACCCTGTATCTTTTAGAAATGTAGTTTCTAATAACATTATTGCCTGGTTGTTCACTGATTTAGAGTCAGTGTATGCTAATTCAGAGTTAAGAATTCATAGCATTTATACTTGGCTTTTGCTTTTCCAAAGGTTGCCAGGTAGTGAGCAGGGGGTATGCTCTGCATGCCAGGCAAACACTTAACTAGAAAAGCAGATTGTTTACTGACTGCAAGTTTCCTTTTGATTGACATCTCTCACCTGTAAGTGATCTCTAGCTCATTTGGTCTCCCTGTTTCAGTTCCCTTTGCTCAAAGCAAAAAGAATTGGATTCACTGGCAATTACCATGAGAGGAGAACATATCTTCAATTGGTGCTGAGGAGATAATAAATTACAAATGTCCAGGACATGAAAAAGCCATGTGTCTGGTCACTGAAATGAAATAATAGGTCTTGACATGCAGAACACCCACAAACGGCCTGTTTCCACCACCCTTGCTCACACCACACATTAATTTGTTTATTTTGGTTTATTCACTGTTCTCCTAAAAAGGAGTGTCTTGTTCTATGCATGTTTTAAAAATGCAGTGATAAAAATAGATAACTACAGTAACTTCCTTGGCCAATAATATGTCTCGTAGTGTAGAAGCAGCCAAAAACATGTTTAAGGTCATGCTGATCTCCCTGTTTTGTACTTCTAGCCTTCTCCATTAAAACAGGCAGACTGGCTTTATAATTGCTTGGAGAGAGAAAAACTACTTTTATTTCCTATCAGAAGTGGTCCCCAAACCATGCATCAGAACAAACCACTTTTTAGCAGCCCATTCCATCTTATAAAGCCCTCCTATCCCAGTCATGCATGTGTAACAAAGGGTATTTTAACTCTGCGAGTCCGGGCCATTTTCACTGCATACAGGAGGTCAAAACTAAAGTCTGAAGATCCACTGAATGCATAAGTATAGGGCATCCCACAAAATGGCTGAGCTCCAGGATTGGTTTTCAGCCTGCTTTGAGAAGTAGCCATGTGGGATGGTTCAGTCACTGCCTTGATTAAGCTGATGCGCTCAGTGACTGAACACGCTCCTCTTCTGCAGTAAACTGCAGCTCAGGCTGACAGCTGCAGCTTAATGTGACTTCAGGCCAACAAAGCCCTTAGGTTACACTCCAGTAAGTTCAGACACAATAGAGCAATGGTGAAGAAATAAGGTTCTATCTCAGGGTGAGATGTCCTTTTGACAAGTGGATGTGTCTGTATCAAACTGTGAGCTCCATTTCCAGATTGCAGCCTAGACTGAGACTGTTCTTTTATAACCATTTTGGGACAGAAGAGCTGATTTGTATGAGACACTAGCTACAGGTACAGCCTTGTCCTGAGCAGCAAAGCAATCCCAAGGGATCACTTTAATCTCCTTCTAACATTAGTTTTGTCATCCATCTTCCACTGCTTGATCAAATCCGGCTAAGGACAAGTGTGGCAAGTTGGAGACCAGTTGCAAGATGAACTTGCTCTGTTGCTGTGTGTGTTTAAGGCTTTCCTTTCCAAAAAGGCTTTCCTTTCCTTTTCTTCTTTTCTTCCTTTGCTTTCCTTTTCCTTTGGGAAAGCAAAGCACATGAGGAGTACAGACTTATCATCAGTGACACATTTCATACTAAAAGGATACACAGATCCAGGACTTAGGAAGTGAGAAACATCTAATTTAACATCTCTTGTGGACACTATTCTATAGAGTAACATGTTTGTGTCTAAGCCAGAGCTGTCTGATAAATTTGTCAAAAGCAGGCATGTATTCCTAAGCATGCTCCTTCTACTTTTTCATTATGAGGAGTTTTCTATTCAATAATATATTTTAATTGCATTTTGTGAATAAAATAATTCTCAGTGGTTACAGAGTTTTTTCCTTATCAAATAAAAGCTCTAGAAAGAATGTGTTTTCTCACTGCTAGGTTTTAAAACCTGACAGCTCTCCAGGATTTCAAAGTCAATAAGCTAAAACTCTCAGGGAAAAAAAAAGAGTGCTACATATAAAGTATTTCAATTGGTCTGTAGTGCCAAATAGAAGTGATTAATGCTTACCATACTTAAGGAGTCATTAAAATGATTTTTGTGTCTGGATGGAGAGTGGCTTACGTGTGCCTGCCTTTATTGTTCTAACATCTGTCCATCCCTGGAATTCCTCCTCACATAAATAAACCTTTTCAGTTTTGTATTTGAGAGCCTGCAATAAATGGTACTTATTTGCTGGAGTGCTTGGATCTTTTCTGAATTATTCTGTTTGTGGGTTTGAAGATTATTCTTGCTGTTGTTCATAATTACTTCCTTCTTAGGAAGGTTTCACTGTAAGGGCAGAGTTCCCATTTATTGGAAGCTGTTCAAATAAATTGGCTCCCTTGCCATTTCCCCACTATAACAGACTGGTTCTCTTATCCACTTCAGTGTTTGCTGTGGTGTATCTCTCCAGACCTATGGCCAGTTTGTCACAGAAATCTGAGCCTCCTGGCTGCACACTCTGGGTCTCAGCAGAATAGCACCAGGCAGTGCAGCAAAGCTCTTGAAAACTCTGGCAGCCCTAGCTGCAGACTGGTCCTGGGAGCTCTGGGCTCCATAGTGCAAATGCCTTCAGACTCAAGGGCTGTTGCTCTGGTTAAAACTCCTGTGTGCTCAGGGATGGCCTTCTGGCTTCCAGTCATGAATTTTGGAATCTCAGGATCTTTCTGTACAAGGTATTATAACTTGGCAATGCTGTAGTAGCTGTTTTTTTGGGTTTTGTGGTTTGTTTGTTTGGGTTTTTTTTGTTTTGTTTTGTTTTTTGGTTTTTTTTGTTTTTTTTTTTTTGTTTTTTTTCTGTTTGGTTGGTTTTTGGGTTTTTTGGGTTTTTTTTGGGGGTTTTTTTGGTTTGTTTTTTTTTTTTTTTTTTTGTGTGTGTGTGTGGTCAGTACAGTAAGATGATTCACACAACACTGAAACATTGAACATAAAAGTACGTTTCTGCTTTTTTGGCAGGTTACATGTCATACCTTAAACAGCAAGTGCCAGCTGAAAGTGAAGAGTAACACATGCTATTGCTGTGATCTGTACAACTGTGAGAAGTAAGTATCTGTGTGCATTCTGAAATTCTCTGAGAAATTCTTGGTTAGCTGGCCTTACTTGTAAATGGTAGGGCCTGAAGAAGTAACACAGGGAGCTTGTATGCTGAGAAATCCAGTTCCTCTGCAACTGAAGTCCTGATGCCAGCACAAAGTAGGTCAGGAGTTGTTCATTAGTGTTGGTATTATTTAATTTTCTTTTTCTTTGAATATGTCCATAAGCATTTTGCTGTGTGATCAAAACTGATCACTCAGTTACATCCCTGTTCAGATATACTGTTGGCCTGGCAATGCATTTTTCCCATTAGATTTACTGAATCTTCTGCTTGGCACATCTCACTGTCATAGAATCACAGGATGGTTTGGGTTGGAAGAGACCTTCAAGACCATCTGGTTCCAACTGTCCTGCCATGGTTTGGGATACCTTCCACTGGACCAGGCTGCTCAGAGCCTCACCCAATCTGGCCTTGAACACTTCCACTAATGGGGCATCCACAACTTCTCTGGGCCATCTGTTCCAATGTCTCACCACCCTCACAGTGAGGAATTTCTTCCTAGTATCTAAATCTTCCCTGTTTTTGTTTAAAACCATTCTTCCTTGTGTTATCTCTACCTGCCCTTGTAAATCATCTTACCATGCACTCTCATGCAACCTCTGCAACCCTCTACAGTTCAGCCACAGTCACTTTTCCTTCTTTCCCCCTGTGTATTTCTCATCTTTCTTCCTTCCTATATCTATTTTATTTTGGTTTTGCCTCCTCTTCACATGCTAGCAGCCCTGAATAACCTCAGTCCTCTGTAGAACTTGGCTAGCGTGATGCCAGACATAAATATTTTCGGTGTAGGGAAACAAGGTGGGAACAATCAAGCTTCTACACAAGGCTTCTGCATGAAAAAGTAGCTCTTAGCCAGGTGATATCTCTGAGAAGTAAAAAAACATTTGGGACTAGAGGGAAGTGATTTATGCAGATGGGAGAAACAAAGTGAATGAAAGTCTGTGCAGAGTCTTTTGCATTTGTAAGAAATATTAAATCTGGACATGATGGAGGCGTACAAAACAAGTAGGAAAGGTAGAGAATGCTCAACTTTGGAACCTTTTATCATATTTGCAATGCAGTATGTATATAGTGAGAATGCTTCCTTCTGTGGTACACAGCTAATGCCTATATGTTAACACTGAACCAAACAGCCCAACTAACACAGAAAAGATCAGGGCTGTTAAAGGGGTGAAAGTATTCGGAATTGTCAAAAAAGAGTGACTGAAACTGTTGCTTAAAGTAACCATGAGGAGAGATCAGGCGTATTTCCCTTTCAGGTGGAGATCCTCAGTGCCATTTTTCTGAGACATTGAGTTTGTTTGAAACACTTGGGACTGTTCACTGCTGTGACATTATTCAATGATATAATTAAATGTGTGTGTTCTGCTATTGTCAACATTCTACAGTGGACAGCAAGATCTTATGGCACTGGCATGGACAAATCCAGGGTAAATAAACAGTCACACTGCTCTGGAGACTTGGCAATTCCAGTTCGCAGGATGGCTAGAGAGAAGTAGGAGGCACAGGCCCACCAAATGATTTGTTGTCAGCCATAGAATAGACTGATATGATGGCAGGATTGTAAATCCAATTTCTTCAGCCTCATGGCAGCTGAAGCTGTAGCTGAAGATGGGCTCATGCAGGGCCCAGGTGAGCTCAATAGTAGTGGTTCTTCAGTGCCAGAACCATGACCTGAAGCCATTGATTGGATATTTCCAGAAGTTACTGTGCCTAGCTTGGTTCTTCCCAGAAATGTTGTGAACTGCTCTGCAGAGCTTTCCCTAACCATACATGCACACGCTGCCCCATCCACTGGGGATGGGGGAGCAGAAGAGTGAACACAAACTGCTCACTTCTGGTTTCCACCATAATCTGATGGCAATTTGGCAATTTCCTAACAGTGGAAAAAGAGGCTTGGCATTTTAAAAAACCTTTGCAATTCAAATAGCTGCTCTAGGAGCTCATTAGTGGGCTCAAATTAGGGCAGGTACTGGAAAGAACTGCAGGAACCTGTGGTTTCAAATTTTGCAGTAGGATATTTCTGGCTTTTGGCAAGACAGTGAGGTGTAACTTCACCACATGCCTGATTTACAATAACCAATGTGGTGTAGAAATATGAACAAAGATTTCTGGATAGTACAAACCGGAGTGTAAAGACAACTTTATACTGTACTGTGTTGCATTAATTTGGAACCATAGACACCATAAACAATGTAGCTAGCTGGCAATATCTCCCTTCCTGTAGCGGAATTAATGCTTAAGCAACTTGCCTTCCCCAATTTTTGAGATGCCAGCAGATTTCTAGGTGAGCTGGGGAAAAAAAAGCAAAGCTAAGCAAGCTTTATCTGGTAGCTAAATGGAAAGGGCAGCCTCCACATACCAAGATTATGTCTCTGTTTAGAGACACTGAACAAAAAATAAAGAAGGGTCCATGCTGGTAACCGCCACCAATCAGCCAAACTAGGGTTGGATTACATTTGATGCTGACCTTAGCAGAGCCAGTTTTTCAGCAGGGCTTTCTCCAGTTCTTCTGGGCAGTTTTTGGTGGGAGCATGGGTGTAGTACTTTGCCAAAGAGGAAGCAAGGAGTCAGATCCTGTGGTGCTCTATATTGTGTGCAGAACCATTCTCACTGCAGTGACATTGTCTGCATTCTCTTTCAGCTCAGACCAGTCCTCCAGCTACTATGAGTTTCTCGGCGTGAGCAGCTGTCAGGATGTGCTCCACCTGTACAGACTGTTGTGGTCCTCCACAGTCCTCAACATCATCGGCTTGTTCCTGGGCATTATCACCGCAGCCATTCTTGGGGCATTTAAAGACATGGTAAGGCTCACAGTCTTTTGCCTTATGTGAGGGCTTTCTGCTTGTTGGCATTATCAAATTAGTTAAAACCAAGGAAGTATAAATGTACAAAGGAGATGCTTTACATGTGTTTCCTGAGTGTTGTGGGAGTCTGGAATGTTAGGAGCCACCACAGAAGATACCAAGAATGTAACCCAGGTTCCTGTTAATAGCTCCCTTGGAGCAGATTAAAATGAAACAACACCGAATGTCACTGCTTTTAAATAAACAATGTAGAGTTTATTATAGAACAATTTGGTAGCAAAGGAAAGCAGCTATGAAGCAGTTTTGGTGGTTATTATCTATAGTAATACAATATGAAAGCATTGCAATGTGAAAGTGCAACAACATCACCCAAGGACACACACAAGGGGAAAGGAAGGAAGAAAGAGAGAAAGGACAGAAGTGTGAGGATCTCACCACCTACAAGAGACAAGACTTGGTTGCTGTGCAGTCTTGGTCAAAGTGGTGTTTGCTGACCACATCTGTCTGGTGGTGGAGGAAATCCTGAAGACGTGGTGGAGAGAAATCCCCAGAACACAACATCTAGTGGGTCTATATTCACTCTGGTTCAGGTGGGAATGCACAGGCACCTCCCACTAGGCGGGGAACTTGACATAATAATGTGAATTATAGTATGCTTTGGGAATCCTTGACACCTTCTAAGACAACACAGCTGCCTATCCTAGCAGCAGTTGAGTCAGTTATGTCCTATCAGCAGAGATAAAGACGCTGAGCCCACAGGCAAATGTCCTGAATTCCCAGGTAATTCCCTGAGGAGAGGAGGGGAGGTCCCCAACCCAGTGGTTTGTGCAGGAGAGCACAAATTAGCATGACAATGGGAACAATCCATCTCCACGGGATCCAGCTTCTATCTCCCTCATCATTCACTCTGTGCCTTATCAGATCAGAGGTTTAGCCATTACACACCCAAAAGTTCACCTCCTCCAGCTCAGCTGAGCACCTTGGGGTCTCAACAAATGGGGGAATGTTTTGAGTCATTGTCCCTTAACAATTCAGCCTCTCTCATGGATTTATGCTTTTAGGCAAAGCTGTTGCCAGCTGTTCACAGCTAAGCGGGTCAAGCCCGGTCAAATAAGTGAATGGTAGAAAAAAACCACAACAGTGTAAACAAATGCTGGCAATTCACTTAGTGGCATATTTTTTCCCTTCTACTTCATCATTGAATGTGTGGGACAGCACGGAGTCTGAGGATGCTAGTTTGTAGCTAACATGTAAAAGTCAAGTCCTACGTGTGACTGCTCAGGCTTGTGTAGTTCTTTTCCCTAAGAATGGGGATGAATTCTGAAGTACCAGTTAAAATTTTATTCAAACAGTTGTGTGCTCGGGACTTCAACATCCCTTTTGTTTCACTAAGGAATGCCACTCGCTGTGCCACACCACCTGCTGTGCTGATGTGCACCACAGCATTCAGAAGAGACTGTGTGGTGAGAGGGATTCTCCAGTAATGTCCCTCATTTGCCTGGATTTACTGACACGTTAAAGTGTGAAGTTGCTGTTCCTGGGATTATCACTGTCAGTGGCCCTGTTTGCTAAAGCGATGCCTAAAAACCAAGCAAGGGCGTCTTGATTTACTAGGCTCTCAGGAGAGTATTAGAACTAAATGGACAGAGGCATGGAGATGGAGGTGAAATGCAGGAACCAAAGTGCGGTGTGATAGCAGCAGGGTCATCTTAGATCCATGATGTGTCTGGTCACTGTTGCAGAGGAGAAAACTGAATAGAAAGATGGGTAAAATGAAAAAAAAAGAGAGAGAGCAGGGAAGAGAAGGCAAGAGAGATAGCTGAGATGTACATCAGGACAGGAAGGGGAGCAGACTGGCAGGAAGGGGCTGCTCAGAACTGGCACCCAGTCAGAGCCAAAGACCCAGTCAGACTCGAGGCCATCAGGCCTGACTGCTCTGACCACCCAGCATTCCTCAGGAAGCATGCCCAGGCTATCTACAACGTGTGTTGGGTGCTTAAAACCATGTTTAAAATAGAGCAGGGACATATGAATTGTTTGAAATTCACCTTTGTTAAGAGTTGCAACATTTCCTGGAAATATTCCTCTGTCCAGCTTAAGCCAAACGAGCACCCTGAGCTATGGCGTGTAAGAAATGTGCAGCCGAGCTCTCCTTTATGCAGGGGACTCCTGCAAGGAATTGATAACAGATTGCAGCCAGCCACTGAAGAGCTGCAGCTGCCCAAAGGGAGTAGAAGCAGTTTTCTTGCTGAGAGCAGCAAGAGCAGAGAGCCAGCCTGAGTCCCTCAACCTATCTTGTTCAAACCTAGGCTTACATGAGATTTGGGCTGATGCTTTGATACAGCTCTGTGCTTTGCAGGGCCATCACTGCACTGCTTGTGAGGAACATCAAGCCAAGGAGATGTTCCTAGGAGAACTGCAGTCTCCATGATCTGGCACATTCCGTTGTTGGGAGGCAGAGCCTGGGTCATGGTCTGGGTCCTCTGACTGGGTGGCATAAAACCATGGGGGGAAATCACAGCAGCAATGGATGTGCATCTTGACCCTGAGCGTAGCTGGAGTGAGTCTGTCAGGGCTCCAACTAAAAACCTCATCTGAATAAGCTGTTCAATGTCTCCACCGAGTGTGAGCAGGAAAAGGATGTCATAGTTCAAGGGAAAGATGAGTTTGTGTCAGTCACCTCAGCTATGCTTGTGAAAATCTTACTAAAGCAGCAATCCAAAATGCAATGACTGCTCCTTGCTCCTGCCTGTGCTTTCTCAGGGTTCTTTTGAGTTAGTACCAGAAATAATTTGCTAATCTGCTGCTCCCTTTCCTTACAAAAGGAGCAACTCTTGGTGGAAGACGGGCCAGGAAAACATCAAGTAGAAGAGGAAAAGAAAGGGGCATGGGACTGAAATAAAAAGAGCAAAAAAAAAAATACAAAAACAAAACAAAACAAAACAAAAAAACCCTTTAAAATGTGTGAGAGAACTATTTACTTTGCTTTAAGATATCAGCTTCTCACATAAATGCTCACTGGCATTTTGCAGGGAGAACTGCAAAGCCCCCTGAAATGCCTCACAGCACTGCTTTGGGATTGACTTCCAGAAAACACAAGGCCAGGCTGACTAGTCAAACAAAAAACATTATGTTTATCTCTGGGGAATGCTGGCAGCCAAACCATGTTACAAAGGGGAGAGTTTGCAAAACAGTGCCCTTTCCTTTAAACCCATCATATTTCCTGGACAGAAAAAATAGTGTTGTTTTGGTTATTTCAGCTTTTCTTTCTCGTGACAAATTCCCTGCAGAACCTAGCACACTCCCCTGGTCTCCTTTTAAGATCTACAGTATGCTTGGATATAGGACATGGAGGTAGTTACCTTAAAGTCACCTCTAACAAAAAAGCAGATCAAGAAATTACATCAATAGATGTAGCCAAAGTACCCAAAATGATAACACACTGTGATTATTTCTTACAGAAGCTGCAGGTAAAGAATTACATGGAAGATTTTACTTGCTGATGATGAGTTAATCTAGAAACTCCCTTCCCTGTCCCAGTGTTCATTTGATGACTTCTGGATGTTTTTCTGACACACCTTGCCAAGGAATCTGCCTGCCCTGAGTTTAGGGCTGCATTAATCCACTGATAATCCTGAGGGGAGGATGGGGAGGCTGGGAAGGGGATGCTTTTTAAAATTTGTTTTAATTAGTCTCCTTCTTGCAGTCCTTAAAGGAATCTGAACAGATTAAATAGCATTGCTTTATCCCCTCTCCTCTTCCCTCAACCTGTTCTAAAAAGGAAAGCAAAACGAACCCCTAATTACTGAGCTACTTGCCATGGGTTTATGTCTTAGCACTTATGCAACTACAGGTGCAGTCTGATGTGAAAAGAAGCTGGAGGTCAGGCATAAATGCTCTGGCAGGTCTGTGTGAGGCCAGTGAGCTGGCACTGTTAGCACTCCCTGGCTAGTTCATAGCTCCTTATCTCTTTGACTTGGGTGTTGGTGCAGTTTAGAATGTCTCAACCTACCCGTGTATTTTAGGTGAGTAATTTAACACAGAGTAATTACTGGAATACTTGATACAAGCATCCAACCAGCTTCAGTAACCACAAATTGTTGCTAGCCCTGGACTGAGACCAGATAGCACAATAATAAGGTGCTTTGAATTAGTAGATGTGGCATGGATGACTCCCCAGATTTGTCTTCTGGACTGCTGAGATGTTCATCCTTAGCAATTAGAGAGCATTGCTCTGTGGCTGGATGGAATGTGAGAGGACTGAGAGGTTCCTAAGAGAAGAAGCCAAAGGGGGTCAAACAGCAGCACCCAAAGAGACCCACACCAGAAAGTTGGTGACAGATGCAGAACAGGCATCTATATTTGACATCTGTGGGTAAAGTTTCTTGACTCACTTATGTGAGAGGGATCTGATTTTATCCCTCCTCTAAGGGAGGAAGGGCACACTCTGGGGCTGTGCACTGGCCCCAAACCTTTGGATCTGAGGCAAGCAGGTTACCTGCTCCTCCCTACGCCTGAGGCAGTGTCTTTTCCCCACCATATCCACCCAGCAGGGCATGTAGAAGGGTGGGTACCTTGCAGATGAGAGTGTTTTGAGGAGGGTGCCTTGAAGATGAGAGACTTTTCTTCTCCTGTGAAATAAGCTCTCTGCCTTTGATCCCAGCCTTTCTCCATGCCAGCTCCTGAACTGCCAGATTTCCCCAGGAAACTAAGGCCTAGATGTTTCAGTAACCTTATGTGGTGCATCAGTGATCTAGATGATGTTTTCCATGTGCAAACAATTAATATATCTCTTTCTCAATCACAGGGAGATCTCACACTGTCTCCAGAGGGTGCAGTGGTTTATATCTTCCACAGATAAATTTGAAAGGAAGTGGAAAAAAAAAAAAAAAAAAAAAAAAAAACCAACCCAAAAAAACTGGCTGCTGCTTTCAGCATTTGTCTGGCAACTACCATATTTTATTATTTCAGTGAAAAGAAAATTCCATGCTCTCATGTGGAGGAATCTGCTAACAAAAACAAAGGAAATAAAAGAAACCACTGGATTTATCTCATGAAAATATTTCACAAAGCTTTGTTACTCTGCTGTCCTTCACAAATTGTTATATAGCACAGGGTTTTAGGGTTTAACACAAACTCTCTTTCACATTCAGCTTTTGGTCTTTCTTTCTGACCAAGATTTTTTAGCTGGTTTAATGTGAGCTATTACTTCATGCAAAGTTAATTTTGCATTGTAATTAAAAGACATGCCAATAAAGCCATGAGAGAAGGATTTTCTACAGTAGGAATGAGGTAAGCACATTGAGAGTGATGCTGGAGAGCCAGAAGCGAACTCCATTTCCCAAGTGAGAGTGAGCTGTTAAAGAGAAGCAACTGGTCTGGAAAGGGAGATCTAGGTAAATCTGTGTAGGAAAGCAGAGAAAGAAGACTTGAGGGCATCAGATAATTCTATTGGAAGAAGTCTGCAGTAAATGGTGAAGGACTTGGTGTTTGGTGCTGGATGAATAAGAAGAGGCAGCCAAAGCTGTATGCTGTGCACTTTCAGGGTGTCTCGGATCTGGAGTCCTGCCAGTGCTTCTGTAACTGTTGCTAGGGAAGCACCAGCCGCCTTTTTCCAAGGGAAGAAGATTAAAATAGCTGTGTATTTTTACTCAGAAAATTCATTCCGGATACACCCTCCTCTCATTCTGTCTGCTGTTTTTTTGTACTACTGGTATTGTGTTGGAAAATAGAAAGTTGTTAAATTGTCTTGTTGCTTGTGTTAGGAGCAGCTCCTGCTCCAGCCCCCTCTACATTGTACTGATAAATTGTTGTCTTGTGTGCTCAACAGGTACCTCTGTCCCAAATCGCCTTCAGTGCTGCACCTCCTCCTCAGATCCTGTACAATCCTGCCCAGCAGATCCTGACCTACGCTGGGTTCTGTCCTTCCGCAGCCACAATTTCTACCTATCCGTCCTACCCATTGCCTCTTCAGGTACAGTGCCAACACACACCCTTCTCACACCATCAGAAAACCATTAGCTGCTACTCAGTACAAACACAGCAGAGGTAGGTCTTAGCTGGATCCCATCTCCCAGGTTTGTCTGTGGGATGACTTAGTCTGTGCCTAGTCTTCTGGCCTGTTCTGGTTGTCCTTTGAACTCTTACCTGCTGATGAGGTAAGCGTAGCCAAGAGTAGAGAGAGTAGAGAAACACATGAAAATAAGCTGAAAAGATTCTTGTAAGCAGTCATGAGGATCGATTGTGTGAGAAATGACCGCTCACTTTAAAAATTTTAAAAGGTTTATTAAACCTTAACAAAAATACAACAAAAGGACTAAATAAGGAAAAATTGCAGCACTGAGAACTGCCCTCATGGCTGCCTACCACATAGCCAATTCATCTTCAAGATGGTGCTCGGTCCTTTATACTCCTAGGGGTTGCATCAGCCAACCCTGGCCCCACCCAAAGTCTGTCAGTCAGCTCTCCTTTGCTGTTTATGGGTGGAGATTGCTTTCTTGTAACTTGATTGGAGGTCAGGTGTTGTCATGCCGCACCCCTGAAGCAATAAACTTTTCCATTCCCAACTGCCCCATGGAAGGGGCACATGTGCACGCCTTCTTTCTACCTGTCCTAAATAACACAGACTGTCTGATGGCAACAATACAGAGGGGGGGCAAAGGGAACTATGGGGAGAACAGAGGACATCTAAACTACAATAACATAACTATATATCAATAAAGCTTCTCTTAATATTCACACAATATTCATCCCTTGAATGCGAGAGCAAATAATTTCATTATCCATCTATAACGATTGTAACTGTTCAGTCCACTGAGAAACACTGTTATTTCCCTAGATTTCTACTTTTTTCAAATAAGTGTGTTCATTTATCTTCCTTCCCCTTCATAACATTCAGAAGCAGACACTGCCAGCTGTCCCCAAGTCAGGAGAGGTTAGTAAGAAACACTGAGATCCACTGGGATAGTTACTAAGAAATAATGGGGAAAATTAACTCTATTCCTGGGAAAAAAAGTAAAAGCAAGTCACCTCCCTGTATGTATGAACTCATTATGTTGCAGTTTGGAGAGAAGTAATTTCTGCATCAGTATATGAATTTTAAAAAATCACGATAAACTTGGTACAAATTGTGAATGATAGAAGCAGGAATGATTAGGATCAGCCAGAAGCTTAACAGCCATCTGCTTCCATTGCTTGAGAGCTGTGGGCTGAATCCATGGGGCTGGAGGTCTGAGGTCTTCATGTTCCATCTAAGTGCTTCAAGCTGCTGGATTCAGACCTTCACAAGCCCTGCTCAGATGGTTGTAGTCCTTAATCCCAGTCTGGGTCTGGGATTCATCTGACTGAACACAGGGGCTGTTGGCATGTAGGGATGCAGTACTGCCTGATAATGAGATCAAGTAGGCACCTGTCCCCTTCTGCTACTCTGAGAGTGTCCATGTTCAGGTCCCATTGTCCCCGGGTCATATCTGTGTGGACATCTGGGATATCCCATGGCATCCCAAAAGGGCTGCACACTTAGATGTGGGAAATTGAATTAAGTTTTAGCTGTCCACAGAGTAGAAGATCCTGACTGAGCTGTTCTACCCTTTAGAGACACCAGTGAATTATCTCAGGTGAAAGATATGTGACATTCATTCCTGGTCCTGAATCCAGTATCTCACTGAATAAATGCTTGCCAGAGAGGCAAAGTCTATAAAAGAAATCAGCCATATGGCAAAAAGAAATGGTGATAGCAGGAATGCATTTGAAAGGATGTAACCAGCATTTCTTTTGTTTACTGTGACATGTGCAAGAAAATAATGCATCCCTTACTAGTACAGTTCAGCCACAACTAGTCTCAGTAACAGGCCAGCCAGCTGGGCAGGTAATGGTCCTGATTAGTTGGGCAGGGACTGGTGGTGATGACAGCAGTTATGGGTTTTGCCAGTTATTCCTGCTAGAGAACTCACTGCAGAAACAATTCCAGGCAAACATGGAAGCAGTAGCTGCAGATTGAGAGGGGAGGGAAGCAACAACTCCGAAATAAATAAAACCCCAAGCCAACTCAAAACCACAACACCTACGTTTGGAGGTGAAGTGTCTAGCAGGTCTGTCAGTGCACCTGCACTGCCTCAGAGATTTAAAGGGCATAAACAAGCCTTCCTGTTGGGATGTCCCCATTCTCACTCACTAAGTCACTGTGTGGTACAAATGTGGGACAATTCTCCTTGCCAGGAGGGTTTGACCCAGGGCAGCAGCCCCTGCTCACATGGAGCCCCATGAGGAAGCAAACACCTTGGCATGGGGTCTGCCAGCCCTGGACAGCTCTGAGATGCCATTGTCCAAGGGCCAGCCCTGGCCCTGGCCTTCTAATTGTGGCTATTCTTTTTTTTTTTTAGCATCAGGGAACATCACTTGCCCGGATTTTTAATTTCCCTTGAAAAAGATCCATGATTACTTTATCTTGTTTTTAAATTCCAGGCACTTTAAGTTCACTTTAAAGTCTGAAAGTGAGCGGAGCTGAGCCCAAGTCTTCAGCTGAAGCCCATAGACTGGCACATGCTGGCACATGAGAGGAGCAGTAAAATCCTCACCCTCTTGAAATCAGTGACAAAACTTTGTTTAAAGCAGTAGTAGGATTTTGTCCTGAATATTATTCCCTACATGCATTCTTTTGTTTTAATGAACCCTGCTTGTTCCTGAAGCAGGGTTCATTAAGCTCAGGGTTTCCAAGCTCTATTTATTTATTGTGCCTTTTTCAGGCAAAGCCCCATCATACCTGACTGCCAAAGAGGGAGACATGTGCCTACCTATAAAATTTTCTCTTAAGAGGAATCTGCATTTGGCAAATATTTATGCAAGTATTATAACTGAGATTAATTACATCTGAGGTAATTTAAATTTCACAGTGAAGCCAGGAAAGGAACAGCTACACGTAATCTAATCAGTCAGTCAGGTGCTGTGCCTCGCCCAGGAAGCCAAGCATGTTTTCCTGCAGAAATTCCTGTTCTGCTGTATTGCCTAGCTGTCTGCACAATGTCTATTAAAAATGACTTGGGTTACAGATGGAATCTCTTGTTTCACTAGACACCATCATTGCTATACTTAAGCAGGTGCTTTAGAACTAAAGTTAATGTTGTGCTGCAATGCATGAGAAATTTAATCGTTTATGTAACACATGGCAAACAACACAAAGCTGCAATGGGGTTGTAATCATTTACTGAAGAAGTTATTTTTCTTTGTCTGATACAGCCTGCCAGCAATTTTCCAGGAACATCATCTACTGACATTTCTTTATCAGAAGAAACTCAGCCTCCATCTCAGTCCAGCTCCAGCTATGGTCTTCCCCCAAATGCTCCAGCCCTTTATACACCAACTTACTGCTTGCCTGGAGAAAAGCCTCCACCATACGCACCATAGAACAAAGAATTTATTTTAGGAACTGGTAGGCTTTTATTTTGTTTTAAAGAAACCTCTGGAAACTGTGCTGTGCAGGCACTAGACTTCCTAAAGGAGGCCAGCACAGAATGTGTTACTGCCACTCTGCTTTTACCCACATCTCCCTGTGAGCAGGGCAGAGCCCTGGAGCTGTAAGGGCAGGCACGTCACCACTCAGTGTGCCTGCAGTCAGATGTAGCAGAACTTTCTGGCTATGGCAAGCATGAGATGTTTCCCTTTCACTCCACTGCAGAATAGATTTTCTTCAAGAGGAAAAATGAAAAAAACACTCCAGATATGTGTTCTGCTTTCATGAACCAATATTGAGGGGTTTTAGCCTGTGTTGTCTGAGTGGGTAGCCAGGAGCTCCCAGAGTCAATAATTTTGGGTAGCAAGAGTTTGTTTGCTTGTAGTATTTAATAACTCTTCTGGTGAAAGTGTTGTACCAATAAAGTGTGGCAATTATTTTACAATAAAGTTCACTGTGTATATTTATACTATACCTAAGGCTGTGTGTATTTGGAAGGAAAGGAAAACAAAAGAAGAGGAAGAAGTACCCTACCAAATAGTTTCAGATAGAAAGGGACTGTTGGGACTGTTTTAGCTGAACTTTGTGCCAGTCTAGTCTGAATAGTAAAATGTCATGTTAATGCACTAAAAATACCATTTCCAGATGTGTATTTTAGGCTACACTTTAGTGTTCAAATTAATTCCTTTCTAATCAAAAGACCACAACAACCAAAACCATTTTAGGTTAGATGCCTCTTATTTATTTTTAAGTTAATCCAAGACCTAATGCAGGTATTTCACAATGACTGAAACAGAGTGAATGAAGGGGCCTAATTATTTTTTAATTTATTTATTTTCTCCAAAGGCTAAGCAACAATACCTGCCACTGACAGGAAAAGAGCCATGTTCCTATTGTCTGCACCCTGCCTCCTCACTGTGCACCACAGTGGGATCCCGTTTGGCAAACACCTGCCATATTTTGGGTCAGGGGTACTTACAACCAGCACGAAACCCATCTAAAATGCATCCCTTCACTGCATTTTGCTCCTGCAGGAATGGTGTTGGTGCTGCTTGCTCCATAGATCTTACAGTCTAGACAGCAATGAAGCTCTAGAAATTTCCTGAAATGCCAAAGAGTAAATCAGGGAATGGAAGGTATTTCTCATTAACATTTTAAGCAGCTGCTCTGTATTACGAAGATACTGAAAAAAACTAAATAAAACCAGCTTACATGACAGTTTCCTTTGAAAGGAAGTGACACCATCAGACCTGCTTAAATGGAAAAAAAGAGTGATCATTCTTTTGCATAATACTTTGCAATTTCCAAGAAATATCTGTTAATTCATGTGTTTTACCTCTATGTATAAAAAGCAGATTCAGTACTGATACATATAAGAAGAGAGATTAATTTATATGGACCATAAAAGCCACCTTTTTTTCAATTGAGGTTTTTCTGAGATGCAACGTTTTAGGCCAGTGATCAGTGATGAGATGCTTTATGTGTATTGTTGTCAAGGTGAGTTATATGAACATGGCTGAGAAAAACAGAAGTCAGAGAAAAGACCATTTGGGTTTTTTTAAACATTAATTTAATGCATCCAAAATGCCTAGTTCTTGTGCAAGTACATGCTGTGAAAAGCACAGTCACTCTGATTATGAAATAAGTGAAGCTATACATTTAGTTCTTTTTACTTGCTATGAATACTACCAGGAGAACCACCTGGGTTTATTTTGAGGACTCAAAATAAACAGACTTGATCCCTTTGGGCTGAACACCTAAACTATCTGAACAAGGATGAAATCCGTGTTTCTCTTGGGTTGAAGCAAGTGACTGAGAACGAATGAAGGAATGCTTATTGCAGCTACCTCTTCCTCCAAATCTTTATCCAGTATGGTACTGGGGTAGGGTATTAAAAAAGTTCACCTTTATGCCCTGCCTCCCCCCACCCACCTGCCTCTTCTGTCATTTTCCAGACTGAGAAACTCTGAGTTTCTCTTCTAGTCCATCTTTTGAGTCAGGTGCCTTGTCGTCTGTGCAAAATATCTTCACATACATGCACATATATGCAAAGTTCAGGAGCTATTTCTGCTCTGAATTAGAAAATTAATTGCTCTTGTACACATGACATTGAGTATGGAACTGCAGAGTACCATAATGTACCACAGGATTCACGTTTCCAGGACCCAAAATAATTCTGGCCTCATAAATAGTGTCACATTAACACAAAGGTTAGACATGTTTGTGATTCATTTATGCCACATGGTAGTTTTTTGGGGACTACCACAGAGATTTTATCAAAATACCAGACATGAAACTATTTTGCTAGATTGTTTCATTTGAAAGGAACAAAGTAAAGCAGATCTTGTTTAATCTTCTTGGTTTAAAAATAGGTGTCTTCTGAGTCTGTATTTTTTTTCAGTGGAGTCACTCCAAGTTTAAAAGATGGGAGATTTTTGTGGTTGAACCTCAGCCGGCAGCCCAGCCCAGGCAGCCGCTCACTCATTCTCCCTTGCTGGCATTGGGGAGAGAATCAGAGGGGTAAAAGTGAGAAGACTCATGGGCTGAGATAGAGACAGTTTAATAGGTAAAGCAAAAGCCACACACACCAGCAAAGCAGAGCAAGGAATTCATCCGCCACTTCCCGTGAGCAGGCAGGTGTTCAGACATCTCCAGGAAACCTGGGCAACATCACGTGGAACAGTGACTTGGGAAGACAAAGACCATCACTCTAAGTGTCCCTCCCCTTCCCCTTTTTTTCCCCAGCTTTAAGTGCTGATCATGAGGCCATATGGTGTGGGATATACCTCTGGTCACTTGGGATCAGCTGTTTGGCTCTGTCCCCTCCCAGCTCCTTGTGCACCCCCAGCCCCCTCACTGGTGGGGTGAGAAACAGAAAAGGTCTTGACACTGTGCAAGCCCTCCTCAGCAATGGCTAAAACATCCCGGAGTTATCAACATTGTTTCCAGCACAAACTACAGCCCATACTGGATCACAAATTGATCTAGAGTCATCAGTAGTAACATAAAGTACTTTCAGGAACAAGGTGGTTTCCCTTGCTCAACTACAAAAAAGCAAAAACATAGAACTCCTGGGTTTTCCTATCCATGTATCCTGCCAGTAAATTATTACTGTCTAGTGGGAAATTTCCTTTCAAACTTCTATCTGCTCAGACCTGACAGTAGGTCCTTGGTTGAAAGTGATAAAGTTCTGTTCTTTTCTGCCCTGCTGCATTGCTGCTGATTGATTTGCTCATGATAAAATGCTTTGATGCCTTGTCTAATGGCTAACAGAGTACCTTCCTCTCCTCTGCTAAATAAAACAGAGAGCCTTGCCAGAAAATAGGCTTGGAATAGTCTTCCCCTTCTTTACTCTTTTCCTCTGGGAGTGTTTATCTTCACAGTTTGGTCACAGATGTTGCCACACATGAGGATTATTAGACTAATGCGTCATCTCCTTATCTGCTTAGGGAAAACATAACATGACTGACCAAGAATAATTTATAAAAGACCTTGTAGAATTAGACCTTTTTCATGCTAATCCTCTGAAGGATCATGTAACCTTACCCATTCAGTATTTGGATTTTGCACCACAGCATATACCAATATTACTCAGTTTATTAATTTGATTCAAGACAAAAACCAAATAAAACAAGATTTAAGTGACTCAAGACAGGCTAGGCAAAGAAGGATAGCTGAAAAGTTGAACACACTTTATGGCTCTAAAACTTTTCCTGCATAAACCCCCAGGGGTATTCTCACCTCATGCAGTTCAGCCTGGCTAACTCTCACAGCTCAAGCCTCTCTGCTCCCACTAGGCTCACAGTGAATGAGCCAACATAAAAATGCAGCAGCAAAAATATGTCATCACCAGATAATATTCCCCAGTTCTCAACACCTCATCATTTACTCCAGCAGCTATTGACATAAAAACTGTACGGCTTTCAACTTATTGAGTCTTTTCTTTTAAATATTTCCTGCTGACCCAACTTCATTTTCCATTTTCTGTTGACCAAGAGTTTTTCTAAAGGTCACAACTTTTTTCTGAGTCTTTTTTCTGTGGTACCCAGAAAGAGAAGAAGAGAAGCTCTAGCAGTAAGAATAGCAGCCACCATTTGCTCTGCAGCTAAGAAGATATGAAATACTGATGAAAGCATATAAACCCCCAACCCTCAACCTCCAAAAAAAAAAAAAAGGGCAGCCCTTCCCTCCACCCTCTCCCAGTGTAACCTCCACATCAGGCATAGTCTGCGTCACTGTCTCCAAATATCAGAATATAGAATAACCTCAGTACAGGTAAATTAAAAATTGTATGTAAATATTTTATTCTCTCATATTTTGCAAATCAGAAGCAGTGTTTGGTAATAAAAAATAATACAGAATTATTATTTTTCTTCCAGTACACACTCATATATTACCAGGTTTCCCACATTACAGATTAAACTGTCTCTTACAGTCTAAAGATAGTATTCACTTTCAGTACATTCTGTACTTTTGATGTATTTAATATTAGTCTTCTGAACTATTTACAAATATATTACAACCTTTAAACCTCAAAGCAAAGAGTATTTCAATAATTAATCTGACATAAGGATCAGTAGCTTCTACATAACTTCAGTGTTTAAGAGAAACTATACACGCAGTGCGGTAGATCTGAATAATTTATATCTTTTAAAAAAAGAAAAGCACTGAAAGTTTCTGAGTATAAAACTTTCGCATTGCAGTGGTACCTACTGACCCTCCTGGACTGGAGGACAGGAATGTGAGGTGATGTCACTGTGCTTGTAGAGAGCCTCATCTAAGTCCAGTGCCGTGTTGCTCAGTTTGAGGGTCATGCAGCCGTGGTAGGACGCGGTGACCGGAGTGGAAGTGACAGGAACGTCTGTTGGAAAGGGGAGATAAATATTTCTGACAGCTGCCTTTAAATAAATACCTGCCCTGCCTAGGCTCAGATGGCTATTGCTTCAATGAATTCAAGCTCACCTCCTTCCATGCGGGTGTTTCTACCTCCCCCTGCCCCCTTGCCAGAAGGCAAGAGCACAATCCCAGACGTGAGGAAAACACCATCTGTTCTGGTGCACAAAAGCCCTTCTCCCAGGCTGAACCCTTCCTCAGCTGCTCTGTGTCTCTGCAAGGCCTCCAGACCAGATGAAACCATGGAACCTTGTGCTGCACAGCAGCAAGGCTTCTTCACTGCAGTGGCACAATGTGTTCACACATCCCCATGGTTTCCCCCCCTCCATCTCCAAACTCTCTGCTTTGTTATTGGTGGAGATGTTAGACCCTTTCTCTTCAAAATAGCTTCCAAAAGATCATAGGAAGAACTTTATGACAGAAAAGGACTTCCCATATGCTGCCTCTACCACTTGCTGGACTCATCTTTACCACAATTTTGCTGTGTATGAGCACAGGAAGGTTGCTGGCCTTCATCAGCAAGGTGCTGGAATGCATCAGTTGAATTGTTCAGACTAATTAGACTAATTTTTACTGTGGAGACCCACTGGTGATTTTCTTTTAATCAGTTTACCAAAGGCAGAAAACAGATGGCAAGGAAGAAAACACTAAGTACAATCCAATAGACTAGAGGAAGTTAGTCAATCTTACTACTAACTTCTGTAATACACACTGACCATAAACAAACAAAAAGCCAACACAGTAACATAACAACAAGAAAATCTACATGAGCTCTGTCCTCTACCTTTCCCCAAAGGTCTTTATTTTATTTACAACCCAAAGCTGACCCAATCAAACTGGTTGTGCAATGGAAAATAATGAACGTCTCAAAGAATATTTAACTTCACAGTGATTCAGGTAGCTAAATAAATCACTTATCTTTACATCGAAGCAAGGACAACTTGAACAATAGGTTGTCCTGTTGACCCAAGATTAAATGAAATTTAAAGTGTTCTGCCTGGAGATATGCAGGACTGATGTGATCAGACATGGCTCAGACAGAATCTAGGACTGAGTGGGAGAGAGAACATTTGTAGGAGATCTGTAAGCCACAAAGAAATACTATAAATCTCTTCAGCTTCCTGGGGGAGAGCTCCCTACCATTTCTCGGTAGTTGCTTTATTTAGTGATGTTATCTATTTCCCATTCCTTCCCATTTAGCAAAGTTTATCTGCAAAGTCTGCTAAAGGAATGCAGCATCTCTGTTGTAATACCTTACATGAATGTAAACTAAATTTTGAGTCAGAAGGAGTTGAAGTTGTGACTTAACAACTTGAAGACTCATCTAAGGAGTCAAGCAGATTGCTGTTACATGTGCCACAGGGCTGACTAAAAGACAGTGTGGGCTTTCAGATGGGTATGTAAGAGATTAAAAAGAAATTAGGTTTTTTTCATAGTGTTGTAGTTGCAAATTATGTGAAATATTTCATTTTCTGTTATGACTAGAAATGGATCTGTCCAAAATGTGGTCATGTAAAGATTTGGAAGCCCAGTTTAAAGGTTCCTTCACCTGGTGGAATGCATATTTTCTGAAAAATAACATATGCATTACATAAATTACATAATTTAGGATTTACCAGAATTGAAAAGCCTATAGAAAATGTAATTAACATCTACATGTTCCCTCTTATCTGTTGAAACTCTAAGTAGTATTTCTTTCACATCTGCAACATTAGCCGTGCTTAGGATCAGACTTAATACATATTTGGATCCAGAAGTCTTTCTTTATTTGTGGCAAATAGAATAAAGACGTGGAGTTTGACCACTATACTGTTTTTTCCACAGGGTATGGAAGCATGGAAAAACTAAAAACTACGTAATGTTTTCAAAATCTGAATGAGCCAAACTCACTTAGATCTGACCATTTGGTATTGTTACTTAACCCAGAGTGATTAATCCAACTGAAGTGCTGAAATGTTTATTTATTTGGCAAGTGACAGGGTTTCTCATGCAAGCACTGGGTTCCTCTCAATGGCAAAAGCAGAGTGCTGGCAGAAATTCCTGTTGCTAAGCACAACAGATCAAAGGGGGATAGTAGCTGAACCTACAGCAGCCAGCTGAGTCTGAGCTGCCACAGCCATGGTATCTCACCCTTAGCTCTGGCAAATTAAAACCAGTGCTGCACCCAGCACAGATAGTCTAAGCAACCACAGAGAACCTGGGACAGTGACAGAATGGGATGATTTTCTGAGCTGTGGAAGTCTCCACTGTGCATCTGAGAGCAGCTTAAAAGAAAGCAGGCAACCTCTCTAGCCTGTGCAATGGCCAGCTTAGATAATTCAATCTGAGAATAGAAAATGCCACGTTTGGGATTTCATCCTTGTTCCTGCCACTGTGTGAATGTTCCAGAATATGTGGCCTCCCCCTTTCAGGTGTGACTGGGAGCCATTTGTCTCATCAGCATAAATCCTCTGTAAACTCTTGCTCATGGTGGGGACAGCCTCATCATGTGTCCTATGTGCACCATGTGGCACCTCAGCCACCCTGTTCCAGCCTGACTGCTTCAGCACCAACGAGAGGCCAACATTTGTACCTCTCCCATGCTTGGGCAAGTAAGGGCAAGATTCTGCTTAGCTGTTGGCATCCTGTGCATCAGAGACATAAGTGTTCCTTTAATAGCACTCCTCAGCAGAAGGCACTGATAAACTTGTTCAGGCAGAACAAGAAGCAAACTCCCAAACTTGGCCAAAATTCATGATTCAGATCAAAGTTTGATCTTACAGGTTCAGAAGAGAGGAGCAAACTGACCTCCCAGAAGAAGCCCTGTTGTTGCTGAAAAACCAGAGAAACTATACACGGTGTTAACCCCTTGGTTGTGCCCTACATGAGCTCTGCTGGGAGGCAGTCAGTTAACTGTGTCGTGCTGTGATCAGTTTAAAGAGAGCATCAGCCAGGGAGGATCACCACGCTGGGCTTCTCCAGTTTCAGGCAAAACACCTTGATGTCCTAGTACTCCCCTCAAGGAATGCTCCCACAGGTTCATTACATTAATGAAGCACTGCAGTCCAGCTCCTATGGATTTTACCAGGTTTAAGATAATAACCCAGTTTACAGCAATCCTTCAGATTAAATCATTCCTATTGCTGAACAAGCAAAACCTCCTTTTTCTATTTTTGCCTCCAGCTGCCCTCAGAAGGACACAATCATTCAAGGAAAGTGCAACCCCAGATTCATTGCAGACAAAGCCTGCTCAAGCAGAATCAGAGAAGGACTCCCACAGCTTGAACAGAAACAGTTTTCCTGACTCCCAGCTCAGCAAAGCAAGTTGGAAGTCTGTGGTCCATGGTACAAAACTGGAGGCTCACCTGGCAATCCTCCCACATATGTCTTCGTTGACTGCAAAGAGCTCTCCAAGATGGACAGACTATCCTCCAACTCAGAGATGCTTAGTTCACTCTCTCCTGCTACCCCATCTACCCTCAGGGATAAGTGATCTTTCTTGAGGAGGACGTCTACAGAGTGCTCCTTTTTATCACAGAGATTTATTGCCAGTCTGGACACAACTGTGTTCTCCAGGGCCACGATGATAAACTGAACAGCATGGGAAAGAAAGAAAGAAAAACAGGCAATGAGCAGAAAAATACCTAGCTACACTTAGCCAGAACCAGGATAAGCCCAATGTGCCGTTTATTACAAATATTTTGCAGAGCCTTCAGAGAATTTGGCTTATTACTATTGCTGATTGTGTTCTGAGCTCATTTGCATAGATGCAAAAACAATGAACCAGTGGGACTAATTCTTGAAACCATGTTTTCTCAGGGAGAGTTCTTAGTGAGTCTTGCAGAAGCCATTATATTGCACTGGGGACAAACTGGAGCTGCTGTACTATAAATGAAAATTGGCTCATGGCATTTAGTGAAATGGTTTACCCTTGTGGAATGCCAGAATTTAGCCCTTTGTTATGAATGCCATTAAATAGTAGCTTCAACACTCCACCATAACTGGCTTTTCCCAGTAGCTTTCCCACACCTAAAGCCTGTCTCTTGGCTCCTTTGGGCCAGTTACTGATAAGCAAGGATGGAAATCCCTGGTTTATGGCACTAAACAGTTTCTGTGCCAGAAAATAAAATATGCCTGCATTCAAGAGAACAGTTTTATCTTTTATCTAGACCACATTTGCAAAGAGCTCCCTATTAGCATCTGACACACAGCTGTAAGAGGCAGAACTTCAGGCAAGCACTGTTGTTTCAGACCATGCTCTGAACAGGTGGGACAAATAATGAGGCAGGCAGCAGACCTGGCAACTGTTTCTGAAATTGACCTCCAGTTACCAGGAAACAGCAAGGAAACTTCTCTACAAAAATACTTGTTTGTACCTGTTGCTTCAGTTTCTTTGTGGAGTGATAATCAATCAGAGATAGGGATAAAGGGACAGATGCTTCTTCCATAACTAGGGCAAACAGCACACCAGTATCTGTTGCTGGTTGAATTACAGCATTTACTTCAATTTCCCAATTTGTCTTGGTTTCATTTCCAGAAGAAGGTTGCACTGCAGAAAAAGAAATTCATTGGACAATGTGTCAAATGGGTAAGCTGTTCAATTTCTCCCTAGAGAAGAGCATAGGCAGATGAACTTCTGGAGGGACTGCCACATTTTTTAAATTAAAAAAAAAATCATTCCAAAGCACCTGAACATAAAATTGGACAAGAAAATGGCATCAGTTTCCCCTTGCTACCTTATGCATTCTGCTGCTTTTCAGAATGTCAAAGGATAACATAAAGCTTTTTACCACAAAGACTTAGTCAAATTCCCATGGCTGCCAATCTGACACATTCAAAGAACTGCTGCAAGATAGGTCAATCAAAAACCAATTTTTTTTACCAGTGTGTCCAAAGATCATTGAGAAATCTGAGTTGAAATTTGACACACAGGAAACATTTCTATTAAAGCTTGTATTAAACTCAAAAATTGTAAAAGCATACTACACTCATCACCTACTCAAACTCTTCCTGATCACTGATCTCTCAGAAGTGTGTCATGTTTTATTTCACCCGTTGAACCCTGAATTAAACTTCCTGGTATCTTCTTACTCCCTTAGTGCCCTAATAATTTAAAAGGTAATGCAGGCTGCAAAAAAAGATCTCAACCTGCTCCTGCAACCTCCCTTCACAGGACTATTAACTTTGCTAGCTCACCACATCTTGAAATACAATAATCCATTCTTTATAAAGCTTAACACTGCAAAGCAAAAAAACAAACAAACAAAAAAAAAAAAAAAAAAAAAAACCAAAAAACCCCAAAAAAAAACCACCAAAAAAAACCCCAAAAAAACCACCAAAAAAAAACCCAACCAAACAAAAAAAAAAAAAAAAAAACAAAAAAAACCCAATAACTGTTTGGAAAAAAAAAGTAAGTGCTGAAGCCTTATCTTGGCTGTCTTATCCTGCACTTTAGATGCTGCCTTGTCTTTATTTTGCAACTTTTGAATCCATGTACTAAGTAATACGACAGACACCTGGTACTCCCTAATTTACCATGGCACAGCAGAAAAATCCACATAACGCTGAACAGGTGGCTCCTGCAGAGCAGGACTTACACACTACACTGAAATAGATGGTTAGCATTTGTGTGGGTTCAGAAATACTGATAGTTGATTACACAGATAAGCAAGCACAATAATATAGAACAATAAAAGGTGCCTTTCTGAGTGCTACATTAGTACGGACAAGTTTGATTTGAAACCTGTTTTTTATTATTTGTATAACAATAATTATACATATACATAAATAATAAAATATTATTTGTATTACTCTGTTTATTATATCTATTTATCAATATTATTATTTATTTATAGTTAATATTATTATCTATTTATTAATATTATTATTAATATCTATTTATTATATGCATTACTCTGTGCCAATTTCATTGGCTTCTATCAGAGATATGCTTAGTTCATAGTCCCAAGTCTAAGTAATGACACCCCATGATTAAAAGTGAATCCAAGACAATAGACAATATTAATTTTTCTTTCTATTATAACCTCAGGATACAGCAGTATGGCTAGCAGGTCTCCCTGTTGAGCAGAAAACAGTGGTAAGGAATGGAAACACCTAAGCTGCTGTCAGAGAGATGTAAAGCCTCTAAGGCTGAGGATGAGCTGGAGCCAGTCTGGGTGTGAAATGTATTACTGGAGCTACACAGAAATAACCTAATCCCTGCTGGGCATATTTGCACTGGCTCAAACTATGATTTATAGGCCTTCCTTCACTAAGAACCACAAGTTTAATCTTTTCTGCATCAATCAACAGTGAGTCTGGCATACACCAGAGTTTTACACTGTTTATTAACCAGGTATGGTTAATGGCAGAACAACAGGTCAGAAATAAAAAATCCCAGCCTACTTACTGTAAGTAAGATTAAACACAGCAAAACCTCGGCCAGGATAGAAAGACCCTCGTCCTGCTACAGCAAAGCACTGCATCTTTTCATTCATCTTTATGGTCTCTTGGATGGATGTGTCCTCCCCATTCAGCCAGTTCCATGCCCGCATGCAACCATCCAGCCGAGGGTTTATCTGGGAAGATAAAGCAGTGTCTTATGCCTCAAACAATTGTTCAGTGAAGAGGAATTATGTGCAAAGGAATACTGAGTTATATTATGACACTAAAGAGTAGAAATAAATTTGACATGTTATGTACATGCAAACCAATAGGCAGCAACCCTAATCCTGCAAACCCAAGCAAGTGAGTGGTCAGTATTTCCCCAGGAAACTTCCCTGAGCTCAGCTCGTCTCCATAGGCCAGAAGAGCACTAGCTAGTGCAAGTGCTGATTTGGCTGTATTGATTCTGTAAGCTCCTCTATGTGTTGCCCATCATTAATACTTATTTCTAAACTTATTTCTACAGCTCTGTAGCCAAAGCTCCATAATTCATTTAGCATTGCAAATGCTGGAGACTAACTTAAGGCTGAAAATCCCAATCTTTTTTGTAATTTCAAACAGCCAGATATTGGAGCTGATCACAGTATAAGTTTTTGGGTTCTGGCTCAAGGAGGGGTGCCTGCACCACAAGCCCAGCACATCACTCTGTACACACCTTATTCCTTCCAGCTTCTAGTTAGGCTATCCTGTACCTAATGTCAGCATTAAAATGTGAGTCAGTCTGTAAAGAGAAGGCTCCTTGCAAAGCCTCTAAATCAGCACCACTACCCCAATTAAGTAAAGGAGAGACAGAATTAAGTGTCTGAGCCAGGATAAAAACCTGAGGAGTTTCTGGCTCTCAGTCCTAGGTTCTGACTACACCTTGGGCTTACTGTTTCTGACAAGCAGTGGCCTTGAATGACTTCTTGTGAGGCATAGAAGCTGTGAGGCTCAGCTGCTGCACTCCCAGTCACAGAGCCACAAGCTTGTCACCTCATTCAGGAATAAAGAGATGCAAATTTGGATTTCAAGGTGCCAACTCTGCTTGTGGTAGACATTCAAACCAGCCTGAGCAGCACCTATTCCAGAAACACAGCAATCGTCCAATCTTACCCAAGGACTGCCTTAACTTTTATTCATATGCTGTATCTACTTCAATTGGGAGGAAATAAAGAAAAGTAAGCTCCTGTTTTTCCTTGGGTCTCACTATACTGACACAGCAAACACATGCAGCAAATTGTGATTTGTAACATGTGAAGAACAAACTTTGGTCACAGCACAAAGAGTGCCCCTGACGTTGGTTCCAGTCTTAGTTGGCACAGTGGCACCCTCACACAGCAGCGTGCCCACTGACCCCTCCCCCAGGCCACTCCTGCTCTCCAAGCCAGCATCACCACTGTGAATTTTGTCATGTGCTCCAGTTTAGCTGTGCCCTAACTCTGCAGGTGGGATACATCTCACCCAAACTTACCAATCAAAAAATCTGGAGACTCAAGTTTGCTACTGGCTTAGGCTCCTGCTATAGTCAATGGACAGAAAGCTGTATCCAGAAGGTGATAATTCCACCTGTTTCAGGGCAGGTTGAACAGCTCTCAGGAAGGACCTACATTACCCTGAGAGAAGATGAAATCAAGCCCTTCAGGCACGCAAAGGAACACAAGTTATCATGCTATACTTACCGGTAGAATAAGGTCCTTTGTTTTGAAAGGAATGCCTCCTACTGTCAAATTCAGCTGATACACTCCCTTGTCTAGTGTAAACAGGTTTCCTGAGACAGCTATTTTCATAACTGCATCCCTGTTGACCTTTATAATCAAATTTCGTTCAAGTTCCTCAACAGAGATCTGAAAAAGTAAAATTCCAAATTGAGTTATTAAGTATGAATAGAACTTAGTATCTGCAATCTCAGCTACAGGACAGACCCCAGTGAAATCCCCAAGATAAGGAAATATTTTCAGTCCCCAAACCTCTTTGTTCACCTTTTAAGTTACATTCCACCTTTATATGTAAATCTACTCTAGAAAGCAGTCTGTGATTAACCTTTATGGTGAAGACAGTCCATCTAACTTCAAAACAGCTACAGAAAAATGTGAATGGATTAAATACATTACTTTTGTAGGTTGCTTTATGCAAAATATAAATGCAGTAATGAGTTATCAAAGAGAAACTTCCTATTGCAACTGCATGTGAAAGGACAAACAAGATGTCTTTTCTTGTGAAAGGACAAACAAGATGTCTTTTGTTGGATCAGTATAAGATAACACAGAAGCCTCTCAGACCCAGTCTTTTAATATCAACCTCTGCAAAAAGCACAACACAGAATAGAATTTTTGAGAGGGCAATATAAATGTGTAATAGGCAATAACTTTTCTTTCAAAAAAGCATTCTCCATGTCTCTGAAAAGCTATTATCACTGAAATTAAAAAAAAAAAAAAAAAATCATCATTTTGATTATGACCAGGCTGCACAGAGCTTCTATGGAAGGAGAGAAGGTGAAGCCCAAAGCTGATGCACCAGACTGACCAGCAGCCAAGATTCTGCTGCCTTGGTACATGGGTCCTGCTACCAGTGGGGTGTTCTGTGGCTGTAGCAGAAGACAGTCCCAATCCTTCTGTAAAGAAGAAAGGAACACACCTCCACTATTTCATAATCTTCTACCCACTCTATGACAGATACTCCACCTACTCACTCTTCATCTGTACAGCTCTGTTCCCTGGGACACCCAGATGCTGCTTCTATCAGTGAGCTGCTGTACAGAGCCAATTATCTATTTCAGAGGATGTTTAGACATGTCCTTCCCTCTCCCTGCTAGCAGGTCAGGTCCTGAGCATCTTTCTCTCTGTGTTTTGACTAGCAGTCCCAAAATTGCTCTTATCAGCCATTCTGAGTTCTTGCTCTGTGGCTGTAACATGAAGGAGGACAGGGTTGAGCAGGTTCGTACCTGGGCACTCCCTTTGGATTGCAGTCTTCAGTAATGAAGATTAAGTGAATTTGATAGTAGAAAAGATTATTCACAGGCTTTCTTCTTCTCATGAACCTTTTTTCTTCTCTCATGAATACAATCTGGTTTATATTGCTACAACACTGTTTCCACCTGGCGTCTTGCTCTGTGCCACATCCTACTGGACATGGATTTATTTGTCTGCAGCTTGCTTGTTTGAAGTAGCACCTACATCTCCAGACTGTATTTCATGGAGACACACAGGCCAGTGGCAAACAGGCTTTTTTTGAGTATTGGATGGCTGTGAAGCCCATGCAGTGTGGGGGAACATAAGCCCATAGGTCATGGCAGTCTCAGCCCAGCTGGCTGAGCTACACAGGCTGTCCTCACACAGACACCTCTGCCTGTCATGGTCACCGCTGCCCTAATGCTCCGGGCTGTGGAGTGCCACACAGAGGTGGCACAGACCATTTCCCTGCTCCTGGCACAGACACTGGGCAGATACAGAGCAAATGGGAATCGGGAAAAGCTGGCTGCAGCAGTGCCCATACTGTGAAGAAATACTGCTACTTACAGGGCCACCAGAATTCAGGGCCCTCTAAAATTTTATTAGATTGTATAGCAAGTAATAACATAAAAATAATAAAAAAAAAATTCTGAGTTCTTAGCTGCATCTGACCTTTAATACAAGCAAACACAAATCAATGGAAACTTCCATAAGAGAAGATGTTAATCCCTGCGAGAATTCTCAATGGATTCTAGTTTAGGAAATTACATTCTGCCTATTTTACAATGCCCTCTGGCTGCTTAAGCTCCTGCTTCTTATAGTCAAAGCTTAATTGCTGGTGCACCAACATCACATATAAACTAAAAGAGGAAGCATTTCAGTAGTTAGCATCCTGCTCAATTCCCTACTCCTGTGGCAAGGAGAAGCTACTTGCTGCCTGCCACTATGGCTTAGGGACATTCAGGAGGACAGTTCTCATAGCTAAGAGTTCCCATATGCTTAGGCATAAGGGCAGTCAGCTTTGTGTTTTGGATTCATGTCCTGGATAGCTCATAGCACATAGCCAGCCTGTCCACTGTTTGCTGAAAAGCAGGTGGACAGCACTGAAAAGGGACAGACCTACAGTCAGCTGCAGGGTTCAAACCAAATACCAATCTTGTGATTGCTTAACTTTCAGCCCTGACATTTAACAGTGCAGGTAAATTATTATTTTTGCTAACCAGACTGTGTCCTCAGAGCAGGACTAAACTGAACACTGAAAATAAGACAAAATGAGGACTGTTTTTAGAAATGCAAAACAAACAGAAGGCGAGTGCATTCTTTACTATCATAATTTCATACGTGCCACTTCATCCAGCTGGATTACACACAAATAGCCACATTAAAAGTCTTTCCTGAGGTTGCTTGTTTGCGTTTTCAATGCTGGTTCAATGCTCATTTCAAAATATTTTAGGAAGCATTAACACCAGAGAAAATACCTAGGTAGAAATACTGGCCTGAAGTTTTGAAAATAGCATCGTATTTCAGTGAAAGTATGCAACTTTGCTCAAGAGATGAGAACATTGCCGGTGCTTTTTCATATCTTTTGCTTTTAAATACTCACTGTTTTTCCATCTGCAGAAACTTAAATTGTAAAATTGCTATTTTCTCACAATCCATATGAAGTTCGTTCCAATACCCAAAGTCCTCTGGTTAAGATCTAACTGAAACTAAGGGCTTGATTCTGTGCATACTGAAATCCAGACTAAAGCTCACAACTGCACTTGAGCCTGGACTGTGACATCTGAAGATTGTTGAGGCTGTGTTTCAGAGGAAGTGAAGCTGCAAAGTACACACAAGTCCATGCTCAAAATGAAATGTGTGGCTACATATTTTATAATAGGAGACAGTAAAAAGAAACCCTTAAACAGGATTTCCTAAATTAAAAACCATGCCAAAGAGAGAAAAATGGAAAAATGCGGGAGGGGATAAAATGTAGGAACATGTTTACAGTTGTATCACTCAGCCATATAGATTAAATAGTATTTAGAGGTGTGTGACACTAGATGTCAAGGAGAAGAGAGCCGAGTATCTCTAGGGTGAAAGCAAGAGATAAGAAAATACAGCCGAGAAAGGAGAAATCAACAGCCCCCCAGCAAACCAGGCAAGGTTTCAGGTCTCAAAGGTGTAAAATAGGAAGACAAGAGACTAAAGGCTCCTTCCTCCTGCTGCTGTTCATCTGTGGGTAAATCCTTCTGCTTTGGGGCAGTATCAGCACTGCACTGTTTCACTTTGGGAGACAGTCACCAGAATTATGGCCATTGACCTGCTCCAGGTCCATTCCTGTGGCAGCACTGCATGATGCTCTGTCCTCCACTCGTGTCATGCTATCTATGCCTCTGGCAGCTGCCCAGCCCTGCTCAGCCCACACATAGGGTGATGTCCTGGCTGCAGGGACACCTCTGCCTCCACCCCATAGGTGTGGGTCCTGCCTATCTGCCCCACACAGCACCCACAGCTTGGTCTTTACTGTCCCAAAAAGCCTTGAGGAAGGATTTCTGGGGGATTTACACAACTCCTCAGAAAATGTGCAGGGTGCATTGCTGCAGCCACTCAGCCAGGCAATTTCTTGGTAGGATGATACCTGGGGATAAGAGCCCTGACACTGATAGCTGGCAGGAGACATTTAATTCTTGCCTAAACATGACATTTTCATCACACTGCTTTCTCTCCCTGAAGAAAGAAAAGACATTACAGCTGTGTCCCCCTCAAACTAATATGGGGTAGTTTGTAATTATCTCATAATGAGGTCAGGCACTTAGCAAGTATGTTAGCTCCTCTATTAAATGAATTAGCTTGACAACTGCTGATTTTTGTGACTCCCAAGTCACCCCAGTGGCATCCACTCTGTTTTTCACATCTTCTGTCACCGTCCTCTCTTTGCAGGCAATTACAATTGTCATATTTCAAATTAGCAGGACAACTCTTACCATAAAATTCAGTAAGTACTGGCTTGAAGCTATTGCTATATGTAAAGATACAGCATGTCACACATTTTATCTACAGCTTCACTGAACCTTTATAGTTCTCCATTTGGAATCTAAAATTTTTTCACTGTCATTAAAGGAACCGAACCAAAAATCACCTCTTCTGCTGGAAACATTACCAAATGTCAGTGGTTGATAGTGAATGTATTCAAGGACTTCTTCATTTATTAATTAGAAACAACTTTTTCCCACCTTCCTTATTTCTTTAATGTATAATTTTCAGCTTTTATATACTAAAAAATGTAAACCAGAAAATGATTCACAATTACCAGTATTTGCATTTGTCTCATATGTGAGTTAGCTGAGAACTTCCCACCCACTCCCCAAAAGGCACATCAATTTAAAAGAACTAATTAAGTAAGAAAAAATGAAAGGAGAGGAAAAGGCAGAAGTGAGAAAGCATGTATAAACTGCTCATCTAATGTATATCATACTGCAGGATGATCCTGCCACAAATGGCAATAACCATAACGCTCCCAAAATCACCAGTCAATGTTCTGTGAGAGTGCCAAGAACACGAACCTTTACAATCCTTACAATCTCATGAGATTGCTGGGATTATGGTATCAATAAAAAGATGCTTTAGGGTTTACAGCAGTAGTGCTAGGTCGACAGTTGGACTTTATGGTTTTAGATGTCTCTTCCAACATTTTTTTGAATTCTCTGATGCTATAGTAGACCCCAATATCTTTACAAGGGAAACAGCTTATTTTGTATATAAACAGGCCTGAAGACTTTATTAAAAGTATACTGTAGCATAAGAGATTTGTGAAAAAGGCCTGTGACTAAACAAATGAATGAATAAACAAAAGCAACGATCCCCCCACACCAAACACACTTGGAAACTTTCTTAAAAGAACAGATACAGAGTTCCCTCAGCTAGGGGGCATCTTCTTGAGCTGATGTGAAGTCATCTTAGCCCTACTGCATCTCAAAATGCAAGTTTGTGCAAGTGGTTGCTCTGGTTGTGCAAATTAGAGATGCAGTGTATATTGCAATGGATGTAAAGTATAATTCAATTTATTAGGAAAAATATTTTCACCTTGGAATGTATGACATACTGGCATGCATTTACTGGGTAGATAGGTTGGGAAAGCATTTTCCCACGAATACACAAAGTCTATCTGCACTTGATGAGTACATCCCAAACAGGCCAAGAAGGAGTGAGACCTCAGCAGGGGCCTGGACTCACCGTTTGCCACATGCCATGGTTGATAAGTGGCCCGGTGCTGGTCACGCGGCCGATTCCGTTGTATTTCAGCTGCAGCTCTAGCCGTCCTTTGCGCAAAGCCAACACTATCCATGTGCTGTCTTGATGGCCTCCAGCAAAGAAAAGGATACCTTCAGGATCAAAGGTTCTAAAGTCGAACTCAGCCACAAGTCTGACCACACAGGTGCCAAGAAATAAATTAGTTATGCAGAGTTCAAAAACCACAGAGTATTTTCCATACAGATAGCATCAATTCTAGCAGCTCTAAAGCTCTATTAAAATATACTAGCTTTTAATGCACTCCTGAAAGCCTTAAGATGTGAGTACAGCTTTTAAAACATCATCAAGAATAAAGAATACAATACTATATTTCAGTAATTGTCCTAACAGCTCTGTGGTCAAGGCTACCTTTCTTAATTGCTGGTTTAGGTAATGTTTAGCCTAACAGGACATCATAATCCAAGCAAATAATGATGGCTGTAGGGTCAATTATTATTGTAACAACTCCCTTGCATGCATCAAAGCCAGTTAGAGCATTTCACTGCTATTCTAAATTGTCCTCACCTCGTCAGTTGTTTCCTTTTGAAGCGCAGCCTGATAACAGGAGTGCCGCTGAACATCCTCCCCAGGTGCAAGGATTTAATACTCCTTCCAACAGCAAAAGGCACACATGGTATGATGTTCTATAATCAAAACACATTTCTGAGTGCTTATTGTCCTCACACAGCAGAAAGAGAATCAGAGAGTGCTGTAAAGGTCTGTTTGCAGTTACAGCAATGAACACTGACATACCTCACATGTATTCATGTCCTGGGAAAGTTTCACCCCCCCTCTGCCATCACAATGACAAGTGTAACTCCCTGGTGAGTTGACACAGGTCTGTTCACAGAGCTTTTCTTCACATTCATCTATATCTACACAAGACCAGCAAAGAAGAGAGATAAAAACACTGAGTTTGTTTAAACATGGCAGAACTGAGGGAATGGCCTGAAGTTGTGTCAGGGGAGGTTTAGGTTGGATATTAGAAAAAGGTTTTACACCCAGAGGGGGGTTGAACACTGGAACAGGCTCCCCAGGGAGGTGGTCACAGCACCAAGCCTGACAGAGCTCAAGAAGCATTTGGACAATGGTCTTGGGCACATGGTGTGACTGTTGGGGATGGTGCTGTGCCGGCCTGGGAGTTCGATTCTATCCTTGGATCCTTGTGGGTCCCTTCCAACTCAGCTTATTCTGTGAAATCTATTTTCACAGACAGATTCCAGCTGCCCAAAGATACATAGCAAGTCAGTGGGAAGGCTGGAAGCAGAACTCAACTACTTGTCTGCTGGAACAGAGCCCTGGGCTGTAACTTCTAGACAAGACTTCCTCCCTTCAGGCCCCTTCTGCTATGCCTGTAGTGACTGACTTCTGCTCCTTGCAGTCAGGGACTGCATATAAAACCTGAGTTTCTCATTCACTGTTTTCTTTTTTTCTTCCACTATTTTTTATCTTCTTCACAAACAAATGCAGGAAAGCAAACTGCGACAGCCCACAGGGATCTCTTCAGGCATAGTTTAACACTTAAAGCCCAACAGGACTGGTTGGAGTGTGATTTGAGTCATTACGTTAACTTAGACAAAAGGCAGGGAACAATGCTGGTTTTGGAATACTTCCAAAACTTACTCTGTTGAGAAAGCTTGCAGCAGTGTAGCCAGCAGAGCTGTGCATGCTTCCAGTACATATTAAGTTCCTAGTTCAGAGTAATACCACAAGACAGGTTTTGAAAAAAGAGCTACTGCTTTGTAACTTTTCTTGTCCTATGAAGAGAGACAGCAACATGCACAGATGCTTCTGAGCTTTCACCAGATGTTGCACTTGTTAAAATTTCAAGAAATCTCAGTACTTTGGCTCATACAGCTTGATACAAGTCATCAAAGATGACTGCAAACTCACTGAACTCAAAGATGACAGCAAGCTCGATGAACTCAAAGGTGACCACAAGCTGCAAACTCACTCCTAACTAGGGAAAGGGAACAGAACTCCAGTGTGCAAGCAAGATTTAAAAAGCAATAAAAGCTTTTACTGAAGCCTGAAACTAAATTTCCGGGGTTCTACAGATTTAAATTATATAATAAATGCTAACACATTTCTTGCACTTACCCTGACAAGTTTTTCTCACGTCATCGTACTTGTAGCCTGCATCGCAAAGACATTCATATGAGCTAATTAAATTTTTACAATGAGCTTCTCCACAGATGTCTGCTGATGCTGTGCATTCATCTATATCTGCAAAACAAGCAATTAAACAACACAACTTCAGAGGAGTATAATCACTGCACTGTTCACATAGAGTGAGCTTAAGGCAAGGAGATCCCTGCATAACTTTGGAAATTGAAAAAAACCACTATCTTTAAGAATTCACTTTTAGGGTTAGCTAGCTATAAGAAGTGACTTCAGGCTTCAAAAATCAGTTGGTCTTTTTTACCTTAAGCCATTAACCACTGTTGGAAAAAGCAATGCAAAGTGAACCAGGAGAAAAACTGCAGAACAAAACAACTACCACAAAACCAAAAAGCCCCACTCTCTCCAATCAGGGGCCTGAAACTGCAGGTTTAAAAAAGCAACAGGCAGAAACTTAGGAGCAGCAGCATGAATTTTACCAAAACACTGAAGCAACACTCATCCTGTAGCACTTCAGAGAATTTTGCTCTGTGTCCTCAGACAGGTAAAAAATACATTTTCATATATTTACAAAGCTAATATCTAAATCTGCTGGTTTGTAGAGGCAAGGGAGAATTGAAGCAGCCCAATTTGTCACAGAGAACAAGCCATACCAGAGAGATGTGGGGTTTTGCCATAAGGGCAGGCAATGAACTGGAACTGGAAGTCCATAAAAAAACCTGATTGTTTTCCTCACATGTTAACTAATACCCTGCAGAATCCCGGTGTTGACAAAACATTTGCAGTATACCGAGAGTTTAATATTTACTTTTGCTTTCTAGTATGTGTTAAAACTATAATTACTCATTACTCTTGTTGATTTTCCCATGTATGAGTGAACTGGCTGAGTATCCTATGTAGCTTAGCCTACAAATGAAGATGAGGGAACTTTTGTATGTATGCCCATGATGACAGGAACAAATATTTAGAAAGTCAAAATGCAATGTTAAATCTGAGCTATCAATAACCACACCTGACAGTAATCTCAGCAGCTGGAAGGTCACACGTTGAAGCTACAGAATGCTTATATAGTAGTGCTCACAGTGCTCTAGGAGACAGTACTAGGTTTTGGAACAAATGTACATGCACAGCAAACAAACACAATATGTGAGCCCCTCGCCATCCACCTGTCCATGCTGACTGGCACTAGAGGACAATTCAAAAGTGAAGCTGGCTCTTCTAAGTTGCTCCTCCCATTCAGAACAGATACCATGTAATCTATACAGTCATTTAGAGTGGAAGTGACATAGAAACAAAATCTTGCTCTTTTTCTTTTTGCTAGTAGCATTAATAAGTTGATCATATCATGTATGCAAATTGTTTAGAAGTATGTCATCACATCCATCTCTAACAGATATATACCTGTTTTTTCATAAGATGAATGTAACTAACAGCCACCTGTTGTTGAGTTTGTCTCAGCATGCAGTCTCTTAACACTTTTAAAATCTCAGTTGCTTAAGTTTTGGTTATGTAAATTCATTAGGCAGGTTCAATCAGAAACTTCAGGTCCTCATTTTCTGCTCTTAGCTGGTATGTAAAATAGCTGCCAAACTTCACTAGGGCCTTTCTACACCTATTAATATTGACTTGCAGTGAATTTAGCCTTCTGTATCTATCCAAATTCATAAGCTGCTGCACACATACAAATCTAAAAAAAAATAAAATAAGAAACACACAAAAGAAAAACAAATGGTTCACATACTACAACACTGTGAGTCTGGAAAGAATCATAACAACAAATCTGGCCAACACTTCCTCCTCTCAATGTCAGGATATGAGGATTGATCAACTAAACCAATTTAGCACAATCTAAGCCACAAATCCTCTGTGAATCACGCCTGTGTTATGATCTTGAGAGTATCATGGTCCAACTGCTAACAAGCCCAGGCATGTAGGAGCACCCAGCACAACCCCAGTGGGGTCAAGCTAAGGGGAGCTACCAGCAAATTTCTGCTGGGCTAAGGAGCAGACCAGGACTGCTCAGGGCAACCCAGCTCTCCAAAATACAGACACAAGTCATGAAGCAACCCCCTGAAGCAAACTGAGAGTCCCAGCAAAGCTTACCTTCACATATTTTGCTGTCTTTAAGAACATAACCACTGTAGCATGAGCACCGGTAGCTGCCTAGCTTGTTGAGGCAGAGCTGGTTACAGCCGCCATTCTGCGTTCTGCATTCATCAATATCTACATCAGAAGAAAGCGTCACAGTCAGATTTTCACATCTGTAAATAATCTACAGGGTCACAGTGCAATAGGCGTTGGGAAGGAGAAAGACCAAACAAGAAACAGTATTACAGATGCAACGCAGTGATAACAAAAAGCACAAAGATTTCAAAGATTTCATTCAAACACTTCATGCGTATAAGCTCAAGTTTGTTTAACTTAAAAAAAAAAAAAAAAAAAGAAGAGAGAGAGAAGGATCTGTAACTGAGTAGTATCTCCTTCACAGCTCTGAGAATGCATAAAAGTATCTTTAGTCACTGTGGAGGCAAAGAAGCTTGTTTGCAGAAGCAAACTAGTTATGTATTTTTTATCATAACTAAGTACTAAAATTATGCTATAGCCAGTAAGTTCAGGACAGAATCTTAAATAAAAAAGGAACACTATATTGTTACTATTACAGAACTTGTGAGAACACAGGAAGTTCCAAGTTCACACCTGCCGAACATTTATGAGCTTAACTGTGCCCCACAGAAATGGGCAGCAAAAGCCTGTAAAATCCAGCAGAGCCTGAGTTTCACCTTCAGTCTACCCTACCTGCTTATTATGTCCTGCTTGTCTATGGGACTCCAGAGTTAGCTGATGGGTAGAACAGCATGTCATGGCCTTTTATAAGAAAATAAGGAAATATGCTTCAGACTGATCAGTGTCTGAGCTCTCAAAGCCAACTGGATACTGACTGGTCTGCTTTCTTAATTGATTAAATAAGATGCTTTAGTGATCCTATAAACTCATCACAATATTTACATGAGAAGGAAAGGATTGGATTTCCTACTGTCTTGGTTGCCACAATTCTGGACTGGCTGAATACTATTTCCAGTCATTATTTACTATTGGCAAGCAAAAAAGCAGTGGCCCTGACAGGAAGCCTTGCAGGCAGAAGAAAAAAACCAAAGAAGCCAGAAAACAAGAGGAGGGAAGATAACTTGTAGAGAAAACTCCATAGGCAGCTGGAAATTTTTGCACCAATAGTTACTGTCTAAAATTCTCTTTTGAGGTGATGAAAATACCCCAATGGAATATGTGGAATTAAGTGGACATGGAATAAGGTCAGACTAGCAAGGAGGCTTCTAGAGACTAATTTTATCAATTTGTGTGTCATCAGACTCAAACCTCAACTTGCCAACTGGAAGTCATTGTTCCCACTGCAGGGATGCTAGATGGGAAGATGGGCCAGCTTCTCTGGCTCTGCGGTCTGTGATGTGTTACACCAGGATTCACAGCAGCAGCTGATGCAGTTCTGCTTGAAAAGCCACTACTGCTCTATTTCTGCTGCTGCTGCTTTCAGAGGGGTGGAGCAGAATGTTGGAGCATAACTTCTTGGATTATCTTGCCAAGACCAAGCTGAGCTCCACTAGAGTCATATAAAAATGTTGATGTGAAAAACTACCTGTTTCCCAGAAAGATAAAAACACGAACAATGTGTAATCCAGGCTCAGTTCTGTGACTTTGGAATTGTGCAGCACAGTATCAGTGACCATTTGAGAATACAGCAAAACCCAAAACATATTTGTTACAAGAATAAAAGATAATGAAACCAAATTACCTTTTTCACATTTTTTTCCCTGCCAGCCATGCTTGCATTCACAATAGAAATCCCCCTTGAGATCCTTGCATTTGATGGTACCTTCTTTGTGACAAGGACTGGGAGAACACTGGTTTGGCAAATCTGATTTACACAAGGAATAAAAAAACCAAAACAAAACAGAACAACACATTGAAGTCACTGACAACCAGGTGTTTCACTCTCATTAGAAGATGGGAATCTTAAACAGTATTGGAGAATCACTCAAAAATACTTGTACCTGGCAAAACTATAAGCTAGTTCTTAGTGCTCACGTGCCAAACAAGCTGTGCCAGGAATTTTGCAGAGCATATGCAGTGGAATTCACTTAATTGTGCAAGGGAGTGAGGTACCACCCCCATATCTGAAGGACACATCCTGAAAGAAATAACTCAAAGTAGCTTATTTTTTTTTTATTCTCATTAATTTTTGAGAAAAATAAAAAAGCAGTATCAACTAAAATACTCAAGAAAGGATGGACACTCTTTTCAATCACTTTTGATAGTTAAACCAAGGATCTTACCAGGGATGAAAAATTTCTGGCAAATCTAACAAAAGTTTATAAATGAAATTTTTGTTAGATCTTTTCTATTACATCAAATGAAAATAAAAAAGGAATACCCATATTTCAACAACCAAGAAACAACAAACCATGAATCCAGTTTACAAAGAGCACAATGTTCCTATGGGGATTTTTAAGCCAAGTTCCAGGATTTAACAATGAGTTTTCTCATTGGAAAGAAGCAGGGGAGTTGTCACCACACTTTGGGAACAATTGAAGGAATAAATCTCAAAGTATCATGTAACTACTCACCAGCTGTAGTCACCTGTCCAAATTCACCTACCCACTTACCTGCACAACACCCAGGGACGGTGCTTCAAAGAGGTAGCTAAAGGAAGGAGGAGAGAACACCCCTGTTTCCACAAAAAATGAGTTGGTAGCTATCATGTAGTAGCAACCTGTTAACACCAGTGTTCTAGGTCAGTGGTCTTCAAAAACCGGAATATGTTAACTGTTTTCACAACTTTAACCAGAAGAAACAGTGCAGGAGCTTCTTCTGCAGATTGCAAAGCTCACCGGTTCAAGAGCCTTTCTTTTCATTTATCTCCTCCCAGCATTTGAAAGTGCCCAGTGTGTACACACTAAGTGAGCAGCAGCAGAAAAGACCTGCACTGGTTTCCATCCACTGGTTCTGCTGAGTCCAGTACAGATTCTTGATATTCTGAAGCATGACTTTGTAGCATGACAGGGAGGCTTTTAGGAGAGGAACTGTTTGTAGATTAGCAGCCCCATGAAACTTCTCAAACTGAGAAAAGTTAAGACTCCTACTTTTGTCAGGATTATTATACTTCTACAGGTCTCTTCTCAGCTTCCCCTGTGTGATCCTGAAAGTCACTGTCATGACATGCTTTGAAAGAACTTTAACACTTCTGTGAGTGCAGGCAGTAGCAGCTCCATTTGATGTCTCATAAAGCACTGAACAGCACTTTTGTTTGCATGGACTGTCTCGGATTTAAATCTCAGGTGGTTGAGGTTGGCAGGGATCTCTGGAGGTCACTTGTGCTCAGGCAGGGCCACCTACAGCTTGTTGCTCAGGAACATAGCCAGAAGGCTTTTGATTATCCCAGGGACGGCGACTCTACAAGCTCCCTGGGCAACCTGTGCCAGTTCTGGTTCACCCTCACAATGAAAAAGCATTTCCTGATGTTCAGACAAAACCTTCCACATGTGCAGAGCTGGGGCAAAGGCACTGCCAAAGAGGCCAGACACACGAAACAAAACACAGCTACATGGGCTGTCTTAACATCCACCTGCCAGAACACCTCCCAGTAAATCACTGCCCAGCTGACACACTGCTGGAGGTGGAGGAGCTGGGGAAGGAGAGGCCAGGTTAAGGTGGCAATGAGCCACAATAGAGCAAGTCTGTCCAGGATGCTCCTTTTCATAGACAAATCAGAGTGTGTACATTAAAAAGAATGGTTTAGGTAGAGTAAGCCACAGGGTTTTTTTTTAGCAGCTCACACCAAATCTAAATATAGCAGTGTTTTCAGTCATTTGATAAGCAAATCCAGTCAACAGGATTATGCACAACTTATCTGGTGTATCCACAAGTTTATGATTCTTCCCTTCAAACTGGATTCTGACATGTCTTGCAGAGCCACTTGGTAGTAACAATGCCCATCAGGGTAACAACCCATGATATAATCCATGGATATCAACCACAGAGATTTCTATCACATCAGCACAAACTGATTGTTCCCTCTTATCACAAGAGTTTGAGAACATAAGACACACCCTCATACTCTTCTGGTGGCTTCGCAGTTGTGTTATTCTGCTGGTTTCATAGAAGGTGCTGTTGACTGAAACCATTGCGAAAGAAAAAAACCTGAGCTTTTGTTCACATTCATTTACATGACAGATTTTAGTAAAGCTGTTAAAAGTAGTGATGAACATGACCTTTTCATGTGCTTTGAGCTGTGTCTGATAGCACCTATGAAGCTCATAAGTGCAGACAGAAAATAGAACTACCAATTCCATCTTTGAAATCTGTATGGAAACAAGACTTTGCTTATGCCCACTGACTGTCACTTTCAGTTTATTACTTTGTTCTGTGAATTTATTTTTTGATACTCACAAAATGGTTCATATTGAGACTTCATAAAATGCTAGGCTGCAAATAATATCACACTCAGTAATTTAATAGTAAAAAGCAGGCACATGTGACCTAACAAAAATATAATTGTGTATTTTAAGGCCATGTGTAGCTTCATTTTCCAAAAGTCCTGTAGAACTTTCCAAAGCCTTGCAGAACCAAATCCTTAATTCCTAGATGACCTTCAGGATCTCTTTTAGAAAAAGATCCAGATATGCAGAGAAATATAGGTATCCATGTGTAAAGTAAGATCTATCTGCAAAGCAATTATAAATACTCATCGCAGTCAGTGGAGATAGTACAATAAACAGTCTGTGGAGGGACTCAGGTCTCCTCAGAGCAGACACAGTTTGGTTGGGGGAATCCCTCTAGAACCAGAGGAGATTAACTCTCTGCTAACTCTGATGGGAATACTGCTCATGTAAGCACCCATGCTGGAAATCCCTATTTACACACTGTATCAAATCCTCTGAATCTGGATCAGCTGTAACCTGATCTCAAGAGTTTATGAAACTACGGCCGTCAATCACCCTCCAGCCCTTTGGTTGTTCAACATCTTTTTACACCAGGTTAAAAGAACCTTCCACTACCTTGTTTCAAGAGGAGAAAGGCTGCTAAGAAGGAAAGTTTAGAAGTGTCTTGCAGGCATAAACCCATAGAGCTACATAGTCTTTTGGCAGCATCTGTGAAAAATTAAGAGACACGCTAGAATTGGCCAAGCACGAAGCTTGTCATTCTTCCAAGCGTGTTTCAGGCTCCTTCTCTGTTACTTCTCCTTTGAATTGATGATGGCTAGACAAAACTCAGACATTTAAAAACCTTTTAATATTATAATGGGGGAAAATATTATCATTTTCTTTCCAAACAGCTGCATCTGCAATGGGCAGAAATCCCTAAAAACAATTATTCAGCTTTTATTTTTTAATATTTTTTCATCACTACCCTTTAGACTCTCATTTCTGAGACCTGATTAGTTGTTTGGAACAACTGTTCCCAGTCAATCACCATTTTCAGCAGAAACTCCTGCCTCTTTGCTGTGCCACATGCACAAGTAAATGTAAGCATTCAGTCTCACATCCCACTTTGGACTAGCTGGCACACTGCAGCCAACACAGGTACTACAGGTCTGAGAATTCCCAGTTCGAAGGACTCAACATCCATAAGTGATACTGCTGCAATATGTGAGGGAAATTCTTCACATACCACTTATTAACCTTGGAATTCACTCTTTAAAAAGGTTGTTTTAATGCAGTTTATAAATGTGAAAAGTTGACTAAATATTGATCCTGCTTTGGTAGCACATGTATGAACACATGACTAATTAAACTTGATCACAATAAAAGACTGACACCCAGGACTAAAAAGAAATTAAATATACATACATCTAATTTTCTTCACATTTGAACTGCTCACAGGACATATTTAGAATACTTATGCAGTTTTCTACCTTTGGCACTGCTAAACTGCAAAAGGCAACTAGAAAGGTATTAGAAGAATTCATTACATTTTCTTCTCTAATGTTAGTGAAGAATAAAAAAACCCTTCACCCTCTACAAAGTTACCGGTTTGTCTTCCAAACTGATTTGAGGTTTTAAAGGTAGCAATATTCAAAGCATAGTCACATGATACATGAAACTGATGTCTTAATGTAAAGAAGGCTGGCACAAGCCTGGTTTGACTTTAAACTTTTCTTGATGTTCCTAAATGGGGTAAGCCAAAGCTAGCATTCAGAAGAATAGAAATCGAGGGGCCAAATATTGTGTACAGCTTATGGTACCTCCTAGTTCTTGTCCCTCTTGCTTCTCATATTATTCAAACTTTGGGAAATTGGTGGGAAAGAAACTTGCATCATAAAATATCAAAGCACTAAAACAGGACAGCAAGATGGCATTAGGTTATAAAATGGGAAAGATTTTGTTTAGTGGTATGGAGTCTTAAGCCTGGAGAATAGGAAGACTAGTATTGAAATACTACCAAAAACAGATATGGCTGAGCTAGTCCCACACCTTCAGGTAGAATGAGAGAACATTCAACTACAATATAAAACCCAAAAATGCTTACTATGAACACATGTAAGGAAATCTGGATTTCTCGTATACGGTGACCCATATTTCTGAATACAGTCTGAAAAACAGAAAATGAAACTGTTATTGTTACAATGGTGAAGGACACCTGTTCAAAGCACATAAAATGATACCTGGCCTGCAAGGATTTGGAAGGTAGATACAAAATCTATGCAATATTATCATCTCCCATGTGCCTTAAAATTCTGAAGTTCATTAAAATCTTTTAGCTTTGATGTACAGCAGTTAAAAGCCATGTGAAGATGATCACTTAACCAGATACTACTATGGTTCTAAAACTATGGTAGTAGCTACTCCAATTTGACCAACTAAACTTCTTAAAATATCTAAAAAGCACACATTTTTTTCTCCCACTGTGGCATTTGTGATCTTAAATACATCATATCATCATATTTAACACAAATAGAAAGCAGTATGATGCCAGGACTATGATACAGTCAATAGAATAAGGCAGTAGTTCAATCAGGCACCTATTTCTTTTTAAAAGGAGATTAGTTAATGACTAACTTAATTAAAAAGGGAAAAAGGTAGAAAACTACAAATTATTTCATAACACTGCAAGCCACAGATACATACACAACATCAAGATTTTAACATGCAGAAAGCACATAAAGCATCTCTGTCTGCAAATGTACACATAAGTAAAAACACACACCTCAAAGTACAATAAGGAACATAAAGTCTATCTTAAAAGTTAGCAATGCATGTTTATTGCAATCAGATTTCCAGCCCTTTCCTTAGCAGAGACTTCAGCTGTGACAAGCTCCAGTGTTAGGCACATACCAGCACTCCCACAAAGTGGAAATAAAAGCTGCAACTCACCCAAGTATTTCGGGTAAAAATATTCCTGTAGAAGGAAAAAAAAAAAAAAAAAAAAAAAAAAAAAAGCAAAGATTTATTGAATCGTATTTGCTTCTATTTTCATGCTATTTAAGAGCTGCTGTTACTTTAGTGGTCTTGTATGGCAGTTTTTTAACAATTTCAAACACCTAATTTCCTTTTATTCAGAACCAGAAGCAGCACAGTATTATACATGCATTTTTCATTTGAAAAGCAAAGAAACATTAGCTTGTCTCAAGGTATTTTTTGATGGCAGCTGATCTGGTCAGTGACTGAGCATGAAGACACCCTCCAAGAGATAAAGCTGCTGCTGATAGCATGAGGTAGGGGAAAGGATTGGAATCTGGGGCAAAACCCTAGAAGGAAGAGTTCAGGATCATTCAGTCACCCTGTGTGTCCTCAAAAGCATTCTGCTAGTGCAGGACATGGGCCTGAACACCACAGGCCCTAGAAAAAGTACTTTTTGCTCTTACAAGGAGCACCCTACAACTCAAACAGCACCATTGCTGTACTACACATCACATTCTAGATGCTCGAAGAAGGGAGCAATGACACTTTGCAAGAGGGGGGAAGATTGACATTCATTTCTCTAAAACCAGACTGCAAAGGGCATTGCCATTCCTCTCATGCTACCTACATGGGTGTGCATTACTGTTCCCTACTTTGCATCAACAAAGTGCAGCCATAGAGTGAGAGCAGCATCATTGTGCTGGTGTGATGCAAATCTAACCTTGCATGTTAGAATAGTCAGCCTGGTGAGAGAGCCTTGTGAGTCACATGACTGCTTGCACCAACACAGGGAAACAGCAGAAAAATGCAGTTGTGCTGCATGGAAGAATGGGAGATTGGCTGCAGCTGGCAACTGCATCACATTCTTAAAAAATACAAAACTTCATGGCCAGGAAAAAAGCATTTTTTCCCACCTTCCTGCTGGTTTTCATAATATTTAAGTCACTAATTCAAATGCTGTTAAAATGGTAATTGGGGCATTGAATGAGGAAAAACTTAAGCATTGTATCAGTGCTTAATTTTTTTTTTTTGTTTAAATAAACCACTTCTCAGCTAATTATGAAAGCATATGCACAGTATAATTCTCTTTTATGCAAGAGGAGCAATTTCCATATACCCTTATCTTCAGTCAGATTGGGACAGTAAATATCCTGCATTCTACAAAATTAAATTGGTCTATACAATGTGCAAGAGAAGAAACTATTTTTTCTTCTCCTCTTATTACAGATGTTTGGATTGGATCTATATAGGCACATATGTCGGAGCCTTCCCCGGATTGGGGTGACTCCGGCTGGTGGTGAAGTCTCTCCTCCAACCCGTGCTTTCAAAGAAAGACTCAGCAGTCTTCAGTCGTCCGGTCTCAAGGCAGTTTATTGCATGTTATCTCAAGGCACACAGACTCCCTGACATTGTCCCTGACTCTGTCTGTCCCCGTCTCTGGCTGTCTCCTCTCTCCCCTCCCCGAGGGGCTGGTGCCATCTTTTATATCACACATTACGTATTAGGTGTTTATAGTTTTTCCCCAATGCCTACTACCTATGTTGAACAGTGACTTTCTACTCTAAACCAATCTGTAAGTGCCAACATCACCAAGAACATGGAGAATAGGAAGAAGAAAGAAGGAGGACAGGGCACGCCCAAATCCCTCCATCTTAGAACCTCTGACCCCCATGTACAAACCTCAGACCCCCCTGTACAAGGCCTAAAACCCCCCTGTACAGCACTAAAAAATTCTACCTTTCACCTTGTGACTACTTCTATTATAATATCTAAACTCTTGTGATTTCTTGTTCTTCCTGCAAGGTTGGTAAATTGTTCCATGGGTCAAGCTCAAGACCACAGGGGTCCCTGGCCGCCTGCCAGGGTCTCAGAGGCTTCTGCCCTGGGCCCAGAACATCCAAGAGTGTCTGAGGGACACCTTGGGTTCCGACACACGTATAAACAACAGAGACAGGCACACACCATGATTCAGTTTGATCTGGACTGTCCAGTGCAATCAATTGCACTGCTGTCATTTACCAGAAGAATCAATTGCTTCTGGCAAATATGCTCCAGTTACTGAAATACACCATGTAAATATTCAGCCTAAATGATGAGAGCATCAGCAAAGAAGTAGAAGCAGCAGCTTACACTAATGTTAATTTTTAATTCTGATATGAGGGTGATATGCTTGGCATCTTTTGGGGCTGAGCTTTGAAATGTTTATTCAGCCTGAAATGTGTCATCAGAGTGATGAGCTCAGAACCCACTATGGTTCTTGTTCACTCTTTTTTTTTTTTTTTAAGGTTTAGTTTGGAAAGAAAAGTCAAAAAAAATTCAGTCAAAATAAAAATAGATCTAAGCAGTCTAAGTATTCAGATGGGTGCCCATATGTGCTATAACCACAGACTGAACTTCAACTGGCACTTGAGGAGAAAAATATAAGGGCACGTAATAAAATATTCCAAATATTTCTTTCATTATTTCCCCTTGATTCAATGTACTTCACAAGAATGTGCAAATGTATTTAACCACCAATAGGATAATCCAGACTCTGACAAGAACAACTATTTTGGCACTCACAGGACGATAAACAGGAGCTTTTGTATTAATGGCTATCAGCCTAATTGCTCCATGTCAGTGGTGGCAAAGGCATTTTCTCCTTGACCTCTGATGAATGAGCTGAGTGCTACAAAAGTGGTATAGAATTCACTTCTGTAAACATAACTTCCAAACTCAAACTGACTGTGTATTGATTCAATGCCAATTGGACAGCAGATAAGTGAAACTCCAAGGCATTGTACCACCACGACTTCATTCCACAAAATATGTAGCCAAGTGATTTAAACAGGAGGCTATCACTAGAAATTTAGCTCTTCTTTCCCTGTCTTTCTCATTTGTTTATGTTATACAAAGGCACTTGGTGATCACTAGCACTTCTCCAGGTTTAAGAAACCTGCTGATACTACCATTCTAAAATAAAGACACGTGCTCACAGGTTCTAACAGTACTCATTCTTGTATGATTAGCTGTTCATTTTTTTCCATACTCAATTTTTCTTACAGCTGGCTTCTGTAAATACAATGACAATGCATTTACATTCAGAGAAAAGATTAATCAAGAATGAAGGATGAATGATCTTGCGCCCTGAGGAAAGGAACCTGCTTAAACTGCAGTCCCTTTTCAAAAAACACTGATGAGAAGTTTTCTTGGTTAAAAATTCAAGCTGCTCCTAACCTGATACAGATCCAGATTATTTCTCATGTGACACTCAACTCTTCAATGTCTTTTCAGTGTTCTGTGATGTACTAAGGTTTAATGACCCCCAGATGTCAGAGAAAATGAAAATCCTACACAGGGTTAGGTCCCTGTTAAAAGTGTGCAACTCGTCTTCTTTCTACTAGAAGTGTTCAATTGTATTTTCATAATTCTACAAAAATGCCAAGAGAAATGCTTTGAGGCTTGCTAAGAAGGAGTTGGCAAAGATTCTCTGTTACTATTTTGCTGATTTTTCAACAAGCCACTTTCAATTTCAGGCTCAATAAACTTCTCACCATCCAGAAAGTCACACACTGTTCACAGGATCAAAACACAGGAAGTTATTTAACTGTTACCACTAGGGTGGCAAAAATCACCACAGAATTATGTAAGTGTTAAATTTTCAGCTTGGATTCCAACAAAAAAGGTCAACATTTAAGTGTGGTCAGCCCTTCCCCTTTATATCTGCTTCGTAATTACTGCTGAAAATAAAAGCAGGAGCAATTGGCTTTTTAAATAAAAAGCTATAAACACATACATGTTGGGCATAAACCTCCTCTGGACAGGCTGCTGCAACAGACACTGACCTCACCAAGTTCTCTAATCCATCTGTCCAGTAGTTATGTCCCAGTGCAAGCAAAAGGAAGACAAAGGCTGCAGAAGCTCTGACCCCCACAAGAGATGAAACATCACAAATGTAGCTTCAAAAATTCTAACCTCTGTGACTCTTCCCACCAAGAAAACTTAAATCTATTTCCACCTCTCTTCTTTGTGACCCACCAAACTTTCTGTCTGCCTGGTTTCTACCTATCAACCAGTATGGCTGGGATGGCAGAAGCAACAATAGTCAAGGGCCTGGCAGCAGGACACTGGCAGCCTGTGGTGCCCTAGTAGCATGAATGGTCCTTTTGTAAATTATATCTTTTATCTGCTGCCACTACAGGTCAAACTTGTAGTACGAGCTGTAACTCACCCATGAGTTACACATCGTATGCCACCCAAAGTACAACTCAGCAGAGATCTCAGGTAAAGAGGAAGAAACAGGAGAGACTGGGAAGTGCCTAACATCTACACATCTCCACCCTTTCAGTGAGGTGGAAAGCATGGCATCAGGCCAGCCTCTCCAGGCAGGTCCTGGCTTGCTTATTTCAGCTCATTTCCAGAGACCTTTCTCGTGCTGCCCAGGAGACTGAGCTGTGCATTAACAGAAAAGCTTTAATGTCTACAGCCCCTACCCATTTCACACAAATATATGTACATGCTAGAAGCAAGCCTTCTGATGGATTAAATGCAATTATTTGCTTCCACAGAAGTGTTGCAAGATCTGAGAGTGCATGCTTTTATTTCAAGGTAGAGTGACACCAAACACAGGCTAAGGTGTTCCTCTCCCACCTGCAGCTGGAGCTTACTATTACTACAACACTTAGTCTGGATATCTAAGAGAGCATAAGTTTAAAAGTGTCCTCAAAAAAACTAACCCAAGCAAACAACCCCCCAAAACTCCAGGTTGTTAATTTTTGTATTTGGCTTTTTTCCTTCCAAATGATAAGAACAGTTTCTCTGGGGCCACCCCCAAATGCCTCTCATTGAACCAACTGAGGAGAACAGCAACATGAAGGTAAGAATTCACAGCTGTGGAGGGGAAGGGGCAGAATGTCAGCCTCCTATGTCAGCCTCCCCACCAAAGGAAACCTACATTGGGACTGGGGTCATCATCTATTTTCAAATCTATGGCCAAAGTCCACAGTGGTAAAATCAAGAAGTTATTGTAATTATACAGGGTATGCATTAGTCCTGCTGCGTTTTTAGAGAAGATGGAAAAACAGCAAATCAGAACAGGCGTTAACATGAGTCACTTTTTAAAAATAGCCCTTCTGAAAACATAACAATGACCCTGTCGACACCAGGAAAATGTTCTCACTGTTGCTTTACTTTAAAGTAATTGGTAACACTGGAGACCTCAGAAAAAAGGGCCTACTTACTGCTTCTGTTTATTTTGCTTGAGTACCAGGTCAGGTAAAACTGCAAGGCACGGAATCTTACAAAAAGTCATGTTTGAGCTCTAGAGGTCACAAATAAAAGATGTAGTTTAAAAGAAGGCTGCTCATGTTTCTGGACATCTGGCTCTTGGTGACCCTGCTTGGACAAGGAGGATGGACCAAAAGGCCTCCAGAGGTGCCGGCCAACCAGTCTGTGATTCTGTGACTGCAGTGCCACTAACACTGGAGCATTTCACCGATTTGTGTTAGCAACAGTGATTTCTAAAAAGCACTTTCTTAGTTACCTAGTTACATCTAAGAGAGTAGCAACAACTCCCACGTTATGCCCTTTCCTCATTTCCATATAATGACTCTCCCTTTTCCTTTTTCCTTCAGGACTGAATGTTTGTCTTGGTTATGGCCAGACCTCATTTATAAATGTTCTTCATGTTTCCACACTGTGGGCTTGCATTTTCCTTGAAGAAATCACTGCTACCAACCATAACTGGCTATAATTCAGTTTTTGCTAGTTTTCAGCTGTTACAACCTAAGAATGCAAATCTCAGTTATGCTTGAGAACTCTCCTGTTTTTTTTTAAAACTCAGCCCTAGACTTTAGGTGCATAGCAAATCTCACACTGCATGATATGGGCCTTCCTCCTGTGTCAGGGCATGAAGCAGTTCTGCAATTCAGAATTTTAAATATGTAGAATCAGTACTTTCAGAATTTATGCTCAAACGAATGCCATGCTGCCTGCACAAGCTTTCCTTCTCATCATGAGGGACCCACCACTCAGCCAGGGTAATGCTTCCTATTGCGCTTTGTGACAATCTGTATTTTCTATATGAAGAGCAAAGAGAACTTCTCTCCACAATTTGGCAAGTGAGGCTTTAGAGAAGCAAGTAGGTCACATAACAGTCCAAAAGCAGCCTCCAAGTCTCATCTCCTACCACCAAGTTACAGCTGCTTAGGGTAGCTTTTAGATTTTTTGTCCATTTGTCAAGTATTCACTTCACACTGCCCGGGTATTTAGGTGCACAAAGACTGGGTCTGCCACTTCTACCAAGCTGTTGAACTTCCCAAAATAGAAGCATTCAAGACCATATTCTCCAGCATGACATCTTTTGTAGAGACTAGGTGCCTCTGCAGAATCCTCAAGTCTGAAATAAAACCCATCTATTGTCATAACTTCCTTTGCTCTGTTCTGGACAGCAAGATTGTTTCCCAATAGCTTACTGAGGTACTACTTCAGCAAAAACTGTTTCTCTGCAATGAGGAAAAACCCACCAATGATTGGAATGCATAATTAAAGGGGAGAAAAAAAATTACTGAAAGAAAACAAAAGACAAAAAAAATGTTCACGTATGTCACAGATACTTTTGATTGTGTGAAGATGCAGGGGGCATGAAGACATGATTTCTACAGGTGGCCTGATGCAAGGTTTGATTAGACAGTAAACAGTGTGAAATGGATATAACTGATGCCAAGTACTCCAACAGAAATAATTTGTAGTGCGTTGTAGTGCTTTTAAGTTATTCTGACAGAAATCTGATCACAAATGCCTTGAGGTTTCCTCCACTGCTTCAGAACTGAAAGGCTACTTTCCCTCTAGCTGCAATAATGTGCAAGATCTTAATTTCATGACAAATGTCATCTCACTCAATGTTGCTTGTTTGAATCTTTACTTGTTGCAAGAGTCACAGTATTTGTATGTGGCAAACTAACACTTGCTCAGACAGTTTAGTCAAATTAAGGAAAACAGTATCTGACAAAATATGTAACATAAGTAAAAGGCTGTCTCTCCAACACCATCTATATTTATTCTGTAATTATTTTAGCCATAATTAAAACAGAACATGTCATATATCACATCAAACATGATTTAAATATCTATGATCTCTCATAGGTTCTGTGACATTTTATCCACTTTAGCTTTTCCCTTCCTTGTAATGTAATCACTCTGTTTCTTTGGATCTTGCTGATCTGCAGAAGTTGCAACTTATACTAACAGCACTCAATCACATTAAGGCATTTAAGGATTTGGACTCAGAGAGCACAGGCAAGTAAGGAATAGGGAAGTGACATCTTAGATGATACCAGGCCCTTGTGACAGAATCTGATCTCATACTTCCCTGTTCATTATTTTCATAAGTAAGTAACTTTTGCTTTTCTGGAATTAAACTAGAACTCCCTTTTCCAAGAATCAGCCAAATATGGTAGCTTTCCAGGAACATGTGATTCTGTGCAGTGCAAGCATGACCCATTCTCCTTTTATCTCTTCATTTATGTACCCTTCTCTCCTGGCAGGTGTGTGGAGTGAAGACAACACCAACACTTGTTCCCCTCCCTGGGTATCCTTCTTACTTCCCAACTTTGCTCTTCTTCTGGTTCCCACTGCTGATGCTCAAAGGAACAGGGAGAAAACACAAACTCATCAATAAGTAAATTTCCCCACAGATATCCACGCATGGGTAGCCTATAGAACAGCAGTCATAACAAAACTATGATTAAAGCACAGATACAGAAGGGAGACCTGCTATAAAACTTCAATCAGATTCTCCAAGGCTTGTTTATTCATTCATTGTTTTGACAGGCTGAGCTGTGACAACCATTTCTGTTTCTCTTCCAGCACCTGGCCTTCCCATCCTAACCTCAGGCTGTCCTTTCCACTGCGTCAGTCCCCACTGGACTGGGGAACCAATCCAGCTGCAAAATGACCATTTTTCTCTGCAGACTACTTTTCTTTAGGTTAAGTTACTTTAATTGGTCCATGCCAAATTGCTGCGCAAGAAGGGTGAAAAGAACAGGCAAATTTTATCTCTGCTTATCTCTACTAGAGCAGCTGAATCCCCAGTGTGAAACCAAAGGCTTGAAAAGCAATGTGAGGGGAGAAGTAAACCTTGATACTCCGCTCCTCAGTTTCTTCCAAATCTGTGGTCATGCTTCCATCCTTGTTCTTCATACTTATTGGAAAGTATGCTTGTAATTCATTAAGCTCACTCAGAGTAAGGAACACACGTGAATCACAGCTGCCAATTAATACACATTCAATGTTTCTCTTACCTGATTCTTAAGCAGCTGCACTAAAAAATTATATTAATTCCCAGTAGGCTGCTCCTTTTCTTTTTAATTTAAAAAACAAAATGAAATGAGTTCATGGCCACAAAACTGTTTTCTTAATTTTTAATTGTCTTTTTTCCCTTCTCACGTACTTATTAAAACTTATTGTGCTGTTCTAGAAAACTGACTTACTCTAACTTCATCTACTTTTTCCATTATAATCCATCTTGAAACCAGTATAAATCCCCCCATTCAATTTGTCATTCTTAACACCTTCTTCTACCCTATATCTTCAAACAGCCCCTCAGCCTAATATTAGTCCCTTTTGTCTTCTCTTGCTCCTTCCCTCCTGCTGCACAGTCCATTTAGCATGCACTGCTTCTGTGATGTGGTGTGTCAGTATTTCCAGGTCTATTCTGAGTTTTTGGGCTCCTCTCCCATGAGTGGAAATTGATACAGATCAGGTAGGTATGAGTCCAGCAGAGCTGATGGAGTTGTGTCTGCTTCCACCAATGGCAAACTTCGCTCACCCTTCTCAAAAACTTTTGATAAAGCAGCATTTAGCCAATAAATGCATAACTTGCCTCCTAAGACAGGCAGGAGTATTTTTGTCACCCTCCTGCTACTGAACACCACCACTGCCAACAAATACTGTGTCTGTACTGCAAAGTAGATGGGTGCATCCTGGTCCACAGTCCCAATCCTTTTGCCTTGCAGATCAGTTAGACCCACTGGGTTTTGGTACAAAGCTCCATGTCTTTTACACCAAACTACAAGGAGAAGGAAAGAAAGGGAAGGGAGTGCACCTGGTAGACACACAGATCTCATCCCAACAGGCTGGGATACCACTATGGCATTTACCTGGGCACTCAGATTTTTACTTCCTTTTTCTCTCCTTCAACCCATTCCTGGATAAAAGTTTAAGTATCCCTGTATTTTCTTTCTCAAAAGCTATTAAGCAGTATCACTGTGCCTGGGAATTCATTCCTACATGTACTAAGTCCAAGCAGCTTAAAACATCAGCACAGAGTTTTCCAATAACTCTTTCTCTCTCTCTGCACCAACAAGAAGAGATAAAAAAATGTATACAGCTATAAATCTAGCACTTTCTCCATGCTCTGCCAAAATATCAAAACAAATAACTATATTGAGAAGAACTGTCACAGCAAATAAAACCAGATTCTTGCCTGGTTATTAAAAGAATATTCTATACAGGGATTATGACATCTGTATCTAAAGATGATATCAGTATTTTTCATGTCTAGACTACACAACGTTCACTAAATTACTTAAAGAAATTTTACACTGCTTTACTTTCCCAGTAACTCCTCTCCTCCCTCTACATGCCTTCATACTTTACTGATTAATATTTACAAGTGTGTATCTACCTTGTTATTCTTAGAGATAACATCTAAACATTGCCTGACAAGCACACCTCCTAAAAGATCAGAATGAAGTTTGGATGACCCTAGTCCATGAATGAAGTTCATCTGTGTTATCAAGACCATGTCATGTTATGGAACACATGAAAAATAAAACCAGTGAGCCATCAACATGCTGAAGACCAACCAAACTGACCCTTACCACACCCTATACATTGCTTCATCTGTATTTCAGCTTCTCAATAAACCCAGCCTAGCAGAAAGAAAGCTGACATTGCTGGATATTTTGTTAGAATCAGTAATTTTCAAGACAAGGTTGCTAAAAGTCCCCAAAAACTTGGTCTGGTGTCATTGCTGCCCTTGCCATGAGTGGGACAGAGGCATAGATTCCTCTTCAGCTCCATGTGATGCTGTGATTCTCTGCCAGTGTTTTGTGTATCTGACAAGCCGTAGATTTAAAAAACATTTTGGATTCAAGTCCCTCAAAATCCAGATTTTTCACGTGTCTGCCTATGAATCAGATGTCCATTCTGCAGGCACATGGAAACCAGCTGGCTTTCCACACTGCTCTAGTGAGGGCCAAATCCATAAACAGTAAACACAGGTGGCCAGGCTGACCTACATCAGCGTTTCTGGTGTGCCTAACATTTTTCAATGCATTCAGCATAGTAATTTCTATGGTGAGCTGCAGGAAGAGCAGTAATTCCTCAGCAGTAACAACAGCAAGCAAGATGTGCAGGGACAGATACTGTACTATCATACCAAAGGATAAGAGGCTGTATTCAAACATCTTCCCTATGCTGAGCCTTTCAAAACAGAGGAACTCCTTGCACAAGGACGTGTTTTTCTTCAGTGAAATACAATGTTTCTAAGAAGATCCAAATCTACACTCCCTTCTGCCCTTTGTTTTACATGCTTGGATGACCAGATTTTTAGAACGGGTCAACCAAATTCCAGAGCAGTTTATCAGTTACTTAAGCTGTAATACCTTGACTGCATACCAAGGTCAAATATTTCTGCAGTGCTGCTTTTATAAGGCTTTGTCAACATGTTAAATAAGATAACATTCTTATCTCTGTATCCAAGATATTTTGTAACTTCATCCCATCTATCACACCTAGCATGTATTTTGAATAGATCACATTTAGAAACAGTCTGCATACCTCCCATCAAGATGTTTTCCATCTTTCTTTTTTTTTACCACTATATTATCTTTTAATTTTTCTCTTTGGCACCTCTAGCATAAATGAAATTACAAAACAGGAACCATCCCAGAATTCTACAGTAATGTTTAAGGTTGCTATAATCAGCTTCATGAAAAAGGTAGGCTGCAAGACTCATTAATCCAGGCTACTTGCTTTTACCATGTTTAGTCATTCAAGTGGCACAGACTGAGTTTTGTTCTGCCTCTTAAAAAAAAATCTAAAAATGTTTCAATTGATTTTCCTTCCTCTAGTCTGAATGAGCTGATATTTATATTTTCCGTAACATAAAAGACAAAAGCTGCACTGCCCTGCACATGAATGGCTCTTGGGCCCCGCCTGATACACTATTCTTAGCAGTTGATGTAAGCAATCACACATGTGGCAAAATCCACATTCAGGTTTCAGAGAATGTGCATCTTCTGCTGACTGCCTGCAGATGTTGTTTTGGAAAGCTGATCACTGAAACAATGGAAAGCACAGGAAAAGGTGCTCTGGTATAGGTATGTGACACATCATGTCATTTACTGGTCTGTCCAGGAAATAGGTATCTATCCTCTTTCTTGGCTAGATGTTACAACTGGCTGCATAAAGATATGGTTTTACCTAGGAAGCATCACATGACCTATGTTACAGCCTTACTTCATCTTACCTCAGCTTCTGGAACTGTTTTATTGAATTATTTAATGCAATTTCCTATCACATCTTTAGGTCATAGGTCTTAAACTTAGGCCTTGAAATTCTCCTCACACAGCGACAGGATAGTCAAGAATGGCAAGGTTGGTAATGAAGACTCATACATTTCATTAGCATCTAATGGAGGGGAAAAGGCAAGAGGGACAACACTTTTGGTCTGACATCACAAGCCTTTCTTGGGGTTGAACTGAGAAGCATCAAGATTGATCAACTAATCTGAAACTAACTTTCAGTTGTCAAGGCTGCAAGACCATTGTTCCTGTGGGACAGTAAACAGCCAAATGCCTACATAGATGCTCATCTGGTGCTTTAAAGCATAAAACCTGGGAGATGCAACAAGACATTGCACTGCTGTGTTTGTCATGGCTTGCTCACAGAGCTCGGCACAGGGCAAAAAGTATTGTAGCTGCTTCTTTCTGCTACAACCCAAATAGTTAATCCATGTGACCAGGTTCAGCAGGCACATGCAGAAATTTCATCCTTCCTAAACTATAACGAATCTTCTTCTGTCAACAACAATCTGTTCATTTCCCTGGTCAATAGAAGCTCACTTTACAAGCATGGATCAGGCTGCAGCCTGGCAATATGCTGAAGCATGACTGCAGTTACTGTAATTCTTCAAAAAGCTTGGTGTTGTTTACAACAGTTTTTGGCTTTCCTAAGTCAGGTCTGTCTCAACTAGCTTCCTTCTTCTGTCAGTCACTGGGACTGGATGTACAACACAGCATCAGTGAAATGACAGCACAACAACTCCCTACTGTTTAAAATACACTTCCATTGTGAATTAATACTCTGTCCATGAAATCCACAGTTACTGCTGAAAGACCAGTCACCTATGCACTACAAAACAGTGAAGTATTCCAGTGCAGAGGCAGCAACAGCCCACATACATAACCTCTGCCACCATGTATTAGAAAGCTGCTACTGAAGAGCAGCTGGTGCTTTTACATCACATACTGATTGCAAAAGGGACAGGAAGGGCCATAAACCCCCTGATATACTTAAGCACACTTGCTTCTCAATCAAACTGAAGCAAAGTAATGCAAGGAGTAGAACATACTGCACTTAACAAGCAACTTTACAGCTCTTGGGAGGTTTGTGTCTCAGAAAAGGTAGGATCTTATGTCACTGCAGATCTAAGTGTCCTCGTGTAGGACATGTTAGGAGGCACAGACATCTAGCCCTTCTTCAGGTTTTCAGAACAGAGTGAAATCTAGCAGCAATAGCAAAGGAAATGCACCAAAAAATCAAAATCACTTGCAATAACAGAAAGCCAGCATTGTCTTACAGGACACACTGAAAGTATGATGGTATCTTAAAGAATTTATATTATATGTGAAAAGATTTTAAACTAAAATTATTTCACTATTGTCATTTCAGTAGGAGAACCATGCATTCTTTACAATTTATGAAATTAAACAGTAATTGTTTGTTTGTTACTTTTATGAAAGTAAACAGTAATTGCAATTGTAAACAGTACCAAATACTGTTAAAAACTCCTGACATACTTGTACACTATCCTACCCTTAAAGTGATCTATCAGTGCATCACCTTTGGCTACCTTCTTGGCCAGCAGCCAGTTAGTAAAAGGAGTGACCTTAGATCATCTTTGTTCCAGAAGGCTATAAAATCACACTCATCATAGTTTTCCCTGCACTCACTACTATGTGATGAATATTTATATTGAGTTTAATGTTACATTACTCAACACAAATACAGTAGCTGTGCCAGCCACTCTCACCCCATTACAGTTATCCACATTCTGAAGTCTCTCAGTTTCTGCAGAGCAGAAGCAAACACTGCTACATGCAGATGTGACTATGCATACACATAAAAGGTGTAACATTAAACACCTCCTGGGCAAGTGTTTCATATTAATCTCAAAAATAAATCAAAACCACATCACTTTGCTTTTGCTGTACTTACTACTGTCTTGTGACAGCAAGCTACTGCACTGTCTATCCAGTGCTAAGGCTGCTAATGAAGCACACGTGTCAAGACTTGCCTTACTGAAGCATAAAACATCTCCTCTACTGAGTCCCTCCCTTGCCTGTGGTTTGTGTCTCTGTGTACACACACACGTGCTCACTCTCTCTCTCTCCTCCTCTGTCCTATCTTCTCCCTAGAGCATCATACCATTAACAGGAACATGCTGTGCAGAACTGAGCTTCAGTTTGAACACCAAGAAAATCCACTTCCCACTGCTAAATCAATGCCAGATAGTCCTTGCAATGAGAACAGCCTATCCAAAACAGTGTTGAGAGGAGGTGTAAAGTGACTGGAGGAGTAAGCCAAGCTTAGTAAAGCATCCGCATGCTGCTCGAAGTAAGAGGACTGAAGTGAAAGTCAACCCTGGTAGGTCTAGAAAAGACAGCTCCACGTACAGTGTGCAGTCTGTAACTGTGTGAATCCACACTGTTACAAGTGCAGCAGCAGCTGCACTTGTATGTGCCCTCCTGCTGTTGTAATGACAGGTCCTGAATCTACTGATTCTAAGATGCTGACCAAGCTGAATTGGCCCCCATGGATTTAAGAATGGTTAGGACATTCGTCTGAGAAGCCCCAGTTGTGACATATGCTGCAACACTGAGGGGATTTTAAATACCACTGGGATGGGAAGCTGGAGGGAAGAGCAGGGATGGTAGGGTATCTAGACAGAGAAGCTGTATCATTATGTTGCTCTGGTCTTGCTTCATGGATTTGCACCATGGGTGAACAGGATCCTTCTACCCTCCAGTGACAGTCCCACCAGCCAGTGCCAGGCTGGGCTGCTCACTCAGACCACGCTCACCGAGGCGCTCCTGACTGGACAGCCGTGGCACAGCCCTTGTGCAGGCTGAGCATTAGTGTGTCTTCCAGTCATTCATCTAATGGCCCTGGGTCCTCCTCCTCCAGATGCCTTTCCCAGCTGTGCCGGTAGCTGGCATCCAGCCGCGGATAGTGGGTGGGTGGGAGCGCAGAGCCGGACAACCCCCCAAATCTCCGCGGCGGCCCTGCGTCCTTACCGTCTCTGGGTCATTCTCAAACACCTCCCGGGCCTCCTCCTTGCTGCAGTGCTCCTCCACGCACTCCCTCTCCAGGTGCCCTTGCTTGGTCTCCTCGAAGATCTGGTAGGCTCGCCGCTGCCTCTGCCGCAGGAACTGGGCAGCTTCCGGGGCGCGCAGCAGCACGGCTGGGCAGCCGAGCGCCGGGACGGCGCGGGGGAGGCCAGGAGCAGGACGAGGAGGAGGAGAGGAGCAGGAGCAAGGACAGGCAGCCGTGAACAGCTGAGCCCGCCTGATCGCCCCGGATCCCCCTACCCCCACCCCGCACACTTACCGCCCCTCCGGGGGGCACCGAGCGCTCTCCCTGCTCAGGGCGCCGCCCGTGGGTCGCCGCGGCCTCAGCGCGGCCCCTCACCCGCATCCCCTGACCCTGCCGCCGCCCTCATCGCAGCCGCGAAGCTGCGCATCCCCCCGCACCCCACCCCGCCCCGGCAGCATAGCCCGCACTCGCACACACGCAGGGCGGCCGGGGATGCTCGGCGGCGTGTGCGGGAAGGACGAACCCCCCGCGGTACTCACTCTGCGAGGAGTCCGCCGCCAGCAGGACGAGCAGCAGGGCGGCCCCGAGGGGCGCCGCGGGATGCGGCATCACGATGCGGCGGCGGCCGGGGCCGAGGCCGGGGCGGGCGCTGGCGGCGCGGCGGGAGCGGCGCGGAGCGGGAGCGGCGCGGGCGGCGAGCGCGCTGCTACTGCGGGAGCGCGGCGGCGGAGCCCGGCGAGGGAGCCGCGGAGCCGCTCGCCCGCCCTGCCCAATCCTCACAAGGCACCGCCGAGCCGCTGCTCAGGGACACACCTCGCGGCGGAGCGGCCGCCCGGACCGGCCCCGCGTACCTGCCCGGCCGCCCGGGAGCGGCCGTGCCGAGCGGCGGGGGCGGTCACGGGGAGTCGGGCCGATGGGCGGCCAGTAAGGGCGCGGGGAGCGGGCGGGGAGACTGCGCCCTCACCTCCAGGCACATCTCTTTAATAGCTCCGGGGCTCATCACTAGGAAGGCAGAAGCTGGCGCCAAACCCAACTCTGTCCTGCCATAAATTAGAAACTTGGGTTCTCCCCACACACCAGCACAGGTTTTCGTCAGAAATGCATTTTCAGTTTGTTCTAGTATTTTAGGATGAACTCCCCAGGAAAGAGATTAGTGTCTTTTTGTTACCAATATGTTGCAAGCCATGCTTTACTGTCCCTTGTCCATCCGTAGTTCCACGGGGCACTTCCACCGTGGGAAACCCTGTTAGCTGTAACCTAGAGCTGTGGGGTCAGAGCTCAGAGGTGCTCTTAGGCTGTCTACTGCCACTGCTTTTAAAGCCACCCTTTTTATCTGTACTGCTCTGTCCAAGGGTAAGTGTGACAGATAGCTCCAGTAACACCATGTCTATACATTCTTCAAGAAAACTTCAGTGGCATTTGTTTCAGAAAAAGAATTTGTCTAGTTTTATTTTGTTATTTAGGTATATCTAATCCAGACTTTGTGTCTCCACAATAATTACCGCAAATATTACAAATGCAAACAATGTATTCATATCACATATAGTTGAAGTAAAGTAGGTGAAAACAGAAAAGCCAGCCTCATTCAAAGCAACTGTCCCTAGGCTGGTATCTTCTTCTGACGATGGCCAATAGTAGAGATACAGTTAAGAGGTATAAAAACATATAAACCACCATTATGTGGCCTTTTCTTTCTTTTTCAGCTCCTGGGTGAAGAGGAAAAGCTCTCAGGTGAAAAATGTATCCACTGCAACCCTAACAACCACAAATGTACCACTTGTCTATGAATTTGTTAAATAGCTTTTTGAGCTGTTGGTACACCTGGCCTCCAGGAGTGGTGGGAAGGTCTCAAGTTTGCACAAAGGCTAGACAGGAATTTTTTCTCACTAGTTTTAAAACCAGTGCTTAATAATTTTACAGGGTACTTGAATTTTTGTCATCTAAGAAATAGCGAATGATCACGCCCTATTTATTTTCACCATACCAGTTTGTAGACCTCTCTCATATGATTTCAGAACCATCCTTTTTCCTGAACTATGGAGCTTTGGTCTTTTACTTGCTTCCAAACCCCTTTGAGCCATCATTGCTCAAAGGAGCAGTCCTTCCAGTCCCTGTTGTTTTTTTTCTGTCCCTTGGCCACATCCATTTCTTGTGCTAGCATGCTGCAAACTCCATCAGAATAATCCAACAAAAAAGATTAATTTTGCTTCAGATAGTTCCCCCACTGAGTTGCTGAACAGCTGCACAAACACCAAAAGGGAGAGGCTTTCAGGGGTGACAGCGAGTAGCTGCAGGCAAAGGAGCTTGGACCTAATTTCATCAGCAAAGCTGGCCAAAATGGTTTATGGAGCTACAGCTGAAGACAGAGGTTTCCTAGGACTGGCTGCCACTTTTCTCCCTCTGTCATGTATCTCCCTGCCCACATCCACAGATGTGGCTGTGCCATTTCAGCTCAGTCACCTGGCAGGAAACTCTTCCTTTTTTCAGTGTGTGTGTGTTCTACCAGGTTACTGTGCTGAACCAGCTCAGTAACAGCATGAAGAAGTGTGGAGTGGGATTACAGCAATAAATCCATAGTCTGCTCTGAGATTGCGGCCTGAGCCCCTCAAACAGAAGCCATTCCCCACCTTTTCATCCTGCCCTGTATGTTTTCTATTTATACTTCTTTTCAGACAATGTGCAACAATTACAGCAACAGTGTCCTGCTTCTTTCTTAGTTCTATTTTTTCTTACTATTTTCAAACATTGCATGGGTCACTTCTTGACCTGTTCTCTCCAAAGAACCATGAACAAGAGGTCTGAGATCTCTTTCCTGAGTGGAAAACACTTTCCAGAGTGCTGATTTACCAGTGAATACAGAAGGTGAGGGCTGTCTTTCATGGGTGTGTCGCTTTGTGTGTCTGTATATTAAATTTCACTTGTCATTTATTACCCTGTCATGTAAAGAGTGTTATCAAGTCATACAGCCAAGCCAACTGAACAGCTTTTTGCTGCCAAAACAGGTTGTCCCACTCTGCCTTCCCTCTATGCTTCCACCTTATCCCTGGATGTGCAATCTTTGTACACTTTTGTCATTGATGTGACCTCTCAGCAAGTCAATTCTACTCACTAAACCAAGATAAAAATCGGGGTTTTTTGCTAAAAATTTTCTGATAATCTTGATTACCAGTTTAAGATTTGTCTGTTCAGATGAATTTTGCATTATCTGCCAACTGACCTCATGGCATTAAGCTTCTCCATAAAATTTCTGAAGATGTTGAACAGCAGAGATTTTTGTGGGTTCTGGAAACTGCATTATATTGTGTAATATAATGATGAGGTTTTTTTCTTTCAGATTTTTTGTATCCTTTTCTGTTTATCCTATATGATCACACTTTGAGAGCATATGGTAAAAAACCAGCTCAAATTTTATTTAAAATCCAAGTATCTAATATTATCAGAACCATCCTTATCTAAATAAATATCATTCCTTGAATCTCAAATGGATTTGCAAAACAAGACATCCTTCTTGGTATGCAATGCTGATTCTTCTCCAACATATAATTCAGTTCACCAGTTCTATTCTTTATTATGTTTTCCAGTAAGTTACTTGGCACAGACATCAAACACTGGTTCTAGGGAGCTCTGAAGTCTCCTCAATAGTTGTATTTTCCACCTTCCATTCTTTGGCATGGTAGCATTTAAGACAAATGTAAGCAATGAGTTGAATAAAGTAACAGTTTCATTTTCTTCAGAATTCATTGATTTTTTTTTTTTTTTTTTTTTTTAGGGAACATGAAAAACAGGATAGAAAAATAATGCTGAAAATATTAAAACAATGTTATATGAACTGCTTGTACTCTTAGCATGTCCCATTTTAGACTCTCTTTTGATTTTAGAGTAATCTAGACACAGATGTTCCCAAATATAAATCTCAACCTGTAGGATTAGTTTCCATTGGTTTTTAGACACTAACCAGAAATATGCACCCAATTTAACAAGTTTTGAGAGAAGTGACTAAAAATACAACCAGAAGGCGTTCATTAAGGATCAAAAAATCTAAAAGTGATTAATTGGTTCACAGACCTTGAGACACTTACTCCAAATTCCAACAAATGTCCTTTGGTTTCTCTTCCTTAATGGATCCCAAAAGAAACCAGTGCACAGTGTGTAGACAGGCTGCAGAGGTGTAGCAAAAGATTTAACTGAGCAAAGTTCATTTAGGTTCCTGCCACCAATTACATTTGTAGTCACCAAACTGCAGAATGAAACAAAAATGTCCTGAGAAGAGTATATAGGTGAAGGGTCTGGAGCACAAGTCTTAGGAGCGGCTGAGGGGGCTGGGGTTGTTTAACTGGGAATAAAGGAGGCTCAGGAGCCATCTACAACCACAACTACCTGAAAGGAGGTTGTAGTGAGGTGGAGGTCAGTCTCTTCTCCCAGCTAACAAGACACAGAACAAGAAGAAATGGCCTCAAGTTGTGCCAGGGGAAATTTAGATTGGATATTGGGAAAAATTTCTTCACTGTAAGAACAGTTGCGCATTGGCACAGACTACCCAGGGAAATAGCAGAATCATCACCCCTGGAAGTGTTCAAAAAAATGTGTGGGTGTGGCACTTGGGGACATGATTAAGTGGTGGACCTGAAAGTGCTGGGATACAAATTGGATTTGATGATCTTAGAGTTTTTTCCCAACCTAAACAATTCTAAGATTCTATATATTCATTGTGGACAAAAGGACGGGTTTCCCAAGCTTGCCTTTCCTTCCTTCCATCCGTCCTCTAGCCAGGGACACTATGAGGTGCATGTTCTTGACTTCTGAAGGACCCTCTTTTCTGTGTAAAGTACTTTTCTGACCTCAAGGAAAAATTGTTTAGACATGTCCTGTGAGTTGTCCCACACTGCCAAAGTATCTCAGATTTTAGAGCAAGCGACTGTTTCACATGCTCATTCCACATTCATTTTCCATTATTTTTCCTTTGAAAGTATTCCTAAGGTGTCATACCTACTTTTGCTTGTATTTTATGAGCAGAAGGATATGAGATTACATCAGAATATTTAAGAAATTAAATGATTGTGGAAAGCAGCATACTTAATCAGAAAATCCCTCTGAGAGGAAGAGAGCTGATTCCATGATCCTTGACCTGAATGCAGTACAGGATGGCCATATGCCAAATATACTCAGCACATTAAGATCTGGAACTTGCTGCTTAGTGGTCAACTATGATTCACGGACTGATGCCAGGAAATAAACTGGAAGTTTCAAGGACAAGGAAGTTCTGAGCTGTCGTCTTGTTCTTTCTGTGCCTGTCTTGGTTCCAGGTGAATGAGATTTCCTTTCACTAGAGGCTAAAATGGTGGCTGAAAATGGCTTTAGGCACTAGCAAAACCAAGTTGCTTATCTGGACAGTGGCACTCCCTCTGCAGCAAGCAAGACAATGAGCAAACTCCTGGGCAGAACAGGCCACTGCCATCCATGGGTGAACTCTCAGACTAAGTAGCACCAACCAACAGCACAGACCTCCAGCCAGAGCCTACAGGACATCGTGGCTCCTGGTTTATTTTATACCTCTGCAGGACATCAAAGGGTTGAGGTGGGGATGCAGGACCAGAGAATCTATATTCTGTGCAATCTGAGTCACCAATCTAAGCACCTGGAGGCAGGGAGCCCAATGGGGCTGTTGTACTTATCATGACAAGATGTTGTGGAGAAGGTCTTCCATAACTGACTCTGCTTTTTACTTCTTAATCCCTTTCAAAAAATAGCTTTTCTTTTCTCCATTTTTGAAACAATCTCTGTTTGTCTGGGACACAAGCATTAGATTGTGGACTTAACTGCATTGTGGAGGAAGCCCAGTTCCTTTTATCTTGCTCCTGCCTTCACATGTCTGTTATCCAGTTGAGGATATTAAATTCAGTTCTAATAGATTTCTTGCTTGATGATTAAGCACCTGTTGTACCATCACTAAATGTCTCACTAGAGTCTTCTTATGTTGCCATTTGGCAAAATAATTTTGTAGAGGTTGAAAGATACCTTGATTTTCACCACATGAGACAAGGCAAAGAAGGGAGCTCACAAACTGGAACTACTGTGGGCAGACAGACCATAGAATGACTCTAGAATGCCCCTGACAGGTAATTTATATCAAAAAAGTAGAATCCCAAATATCCTACTGTCTTCACACACACACATACACACGTGAATCTTGTTTGTATGGAAAAATCACACAAAAATTCCTTATTGAAACAGTGTCATTTTGAAGACCTGAGGATTTGTAATTTTGTTTCACCCAAATATGAAAAAGCTCCTGTAGCAGTGTGTGTAGCTTGCCCAGGTGGACCTCAGTTAATTAGACAAAGTATGGGTTCACACACTAAAAAGTTAAGGTTACTTTTTGTCATCAGCGGGAATTGAACCCAGACTTCAAGACAGGAACCTTTCATGGTACCAATGCAATCCCTGCTGCTTGGGAAACCCATTTGGTAGATCCATCTGGACCTTCTCCTAATGTGCCACTGCCACAGATGAGCTGGGGCCTTTTGCACAGCCTGCACTTTCATTTTTAAAAAGAGTTTTGAACACGTCAGCTTCATTTAATGCCTGTCTGTTAAGTGAGTCAAAATAAATTTAAATTGTAAAGTATTTGTGATGATGAGAAGTGAAATTTGGAAGGTAACAAAAATAAGATGTAAGCCTTCTAAGAACATTTCCAGGCACCCAGCGTAATGCTGGATAGTTATGCAGCTCCACTGAAAGATGCTACTGATGCATATGTGAAACCTTATTCCAAGACACACACTGATGCAGAATGAAAGTGGTGATGAAAAAGAATGTCAGAAGGATGAGAAACTGCAACTAAAAGCAATTAGAAGCCATGCTTGGATTCAGGCTATTTTCAGATTCAGGGATAAATATGAAAATCTACTTTCTCCTCTTCCAAATATAAGTCCTTCATGGAGCCACACAAACATATGCCTTTGTTTAGATCAGGCCAATATTTTTGTGTGAGAAAGTGAAATTTCATCCAGAGGTCTTTAATAATGTCAATGGCATAAAATTCATCTTCTCTGGTGTGTTCAATTTTAACACTTTCTAATAAAAACAATCACAGAAAAGGTTCCCTTATACTGAATGATCCTTTTGAGTAATTATCATGTATTAAATAAAGAAGAAAAGGGTTAACTTTCAAAATATGCTTAATTCTAGTGAGGATGAAATGGATGAAAAGAATAAGTAAATGTAGATTAGAGAGAGAATCAAAGACTTGGGTAAAAAGTGGAACAGAATGCATGGAGAGAAATGTAGAAGAAAGGCTGTTCATCTTTCAGACATGTCATTTACTCAAAAACAAATTTCATAAAAGACTCTCCAATTAATGTCTCTCTTCCATAAGGGATCCAAACCCTATTTTCTGACAGTGATATATTATGCTGGAGGGAGAAGGAGAAAAGCTTCTTTTCTCCAGGTGCTAGTCATGCCCATGTCCATATGCTGAACTGAATGACCAGAGGAATAGCCTTTGCAAGGGACCAATTTCTCTTCAGGGCCATCAGTTTTCCTGCTGGGTGCACCGCAGATCAAACAACAGAATCTTGCTTTGAAGCATTGCGCCAACATGGACACTTATGTTTCTTCTCTTTTCTCTGATGTCCTCAACCCTGTGGAAATGTGCTGAGCTAAAACAAAGGGCACCCTGATGATGAAGAAATTATCGCGACCTGCGCAATTGTTGGGAAAAAGTTGAGAGAAAACGCAGTGTCAGCAGATAGAGCCCAGTTCTGACTCATACTGAGGACAAAAGCTCAATAAGCCTGAATCCCAAACCAGATTCGGAGTAGGAATGAACTTCTGAGTGATGTAAGGAATTTCATAAACATTGCAGGTGGACAGGATTTGTATTTTATTAGGCCATTGGTACAGGAATATACCATGAGGTCATCATGGCTTCTATTCCTATGCGTTCCACACGTTCTTGTGCCCTAGGGGATTTTTAGTTGCTTGAATAGAGCCTAAAACAAATATAAATAAAATCAAGGGTGACATGAGGAGGAGAAGAATATTGCAGCAAAACAATAAGTACAAATATAAGTCCATACGATGTGTTCTACCCTACAAAACCTCACCGGGAATAATATAAACACCAAGATGACAAGCGGAGTTGCTGAGACATTACTTGAGTTGGAGATGTCTCTCCAAGGCATGAGGGAGAGTACTGATATTCATTGCTGCCTGTGAAAAGGGCTTCTTAGCAGAAGACCATGATGTTTCTTTATTGTTCTCATTAATTCAAAGCAATAAAAAACTCCCAGCTGTATAGCACAATATAATGGGACAGTGAGAGACAAAACCAGAGTTTTAACAAGATGTAGCTGTTGCCAATGCTCCAAGCTCTTAGAGGGAGCTCTGCTCTGAAGCAGCCTCCATGCATCAGTCTGGGCTTCGAAGAAGGGAGAAGAGCTGTCACGGCAGAGCAGCTCTCAAACCCTGATCCCTGGGGCAAGCTGCTGGTGGTTGGGAAGAGTTGCCTGGTAACAAGGAACTGCTGCCTTCTCGTTTCCAGCTGTTAAACTGCATTGGAAGGAGCTGAATAATACCATAATAGAAGCCTAGCTTATAATTTATGGTTTAATGCAATGGAATAGGAATAATGTTATGGCATCTCTAAATTCTATAGGGCACATGTCTTTGCACTAGAGTTCTAGCAGGTCCATGTTGCAAAATGGAAACCAAGCTTTCTGTAATATTTTATTGATCAGCTTCTTGTTCCAACAAGATTTGTCAGGGAAGTGCTGGTGGTGTAAAGGATGGGGAAAAGGTAATAGCAATGGGGATTTTAACAGTGCAGCACAAGAAACAGACATAACCAAGAAAAGAAAAATTCATTTTCTGGAAAGTGTGTGCAAATATATGTATTAAAATATCAATATTTATATTTCATAATTTAATGAAAAATGCAATATCTGATGTGCTGATTTCTCCATCCAAATGGAAATGTGTACATTTACCTATTGATAATAATAGCCATAATAATAGCCATAATAATAATAATAATAATAATAATAATAATAATAATAGTAATAATAATAATAGCAGCAATGGTCTGAGTTTAATTCTAAAACAGGTGTTCCGCTTTCTTCTCTGGAAGGGAAATTCTAGCTGTGCAGTTTGAGAGGGACTGAGACTTGAATGAAGCCTGTTGACATCTCTGTGGGAGACAAAGAAAAATGGAAGGATCAGGCCAGAGCAGAAAGTTGTCCCACTGTAAGACTGTCATCATTGAGGGAAGGAGTTTCAGCATATGTTGTTGGGCAACCTGTACTGACTGCCATGAAGTTTCCATCTTCAAAAGCTGGAGGAAAGGAGAATGCCTGCAAAAGCCCAAAGCAGCAGACAAAAAGGGGATGTGAACCATCCTCTGAAGTCCTGGGAAAAAAAGGTGACATTGATGTGGGCTTTGGCAGGGAAGGCAGTCATGGGGCCTGCTTAAATTCTTTTGAAGGGTTGTAAGCAACAGAAAGAAAATATCAGCTTTGGTTTAAATTCAAAAAATCATACTTCAGTGTGCTGCTTTGTTTGGGGTAGAGCTGATTTTCTTTATAGTTGCCAGTATGGGGCTATGGCTAAAACAGTGTAGATAACTCAGGACATTTTAGCCATTGCTGAGCAGGACTTGCACAGCACCAAGGCCTTTTGTGCCTCTCACCTCACCCACCAGTGAGGGGGCTGGCGGTGCACCAGGAGTTGGGAGGGGACACAGCTGGGACAGCTGACCCCAAGTGAGCAGAGGGAATATCCCACACGATATGGTGTCATGACCAGTATATAAAGCTGGGGGAAAGGGAAAGGGAGGGAGGAATATTTGGACTAATGGTGTTTATCTTCTGAAGTCACCACTACACGTGATGCTGCTCAGCTTTCCTGGGTTGACTGGATACCTGCCGGCCCGTGGGAAGTGGTGACTGAATTTCTTGTTCTGCTTTGCTGACCCGTGTGGCTGTTGCTTTCCCTGTTAAACTGTCTTTGTCTCAACCCATGAGTTTCTTACTTTCACCCTTCTGGTTGTCTCCCCCATCCCACTGGGGAAAAGTGAGTGAGCAGCTGCGTGGTGCTGGAGTTCAACCATGACATTCAGAAATGTGTTATTTTAACCAGGAAAATTAGGGAGGAAGAGGGATATCTAGGTGAAGTATGGCGTCCTTTTTCCATTACAGATTGCTTAGAAAGATAGGGTAATGTCACAATACATTGCTAGTGAGAGCTGGCTTTGAGCCTGTGTTGTGCTAATTTTATCAAATACCAAAACCTTCAAACATTGGTACTTAAAATGGGCAAGAAATATGTAGAGAAAATATGTTTGATTCATGTGCAATCTGATCTTCAGTAAAACGTACCAATCAATGTTCTCTTATCTACAAGAAATCTTTTGTGTTTTAGGAGGAGAGTGATAGCGTGAAAACAAAAAACAGGAGGCACACAAAAATCAAACCAGTCTGTACCCCTATCCATAGATCATACAAATATGCACATATATGTATCTCCATATCCATGCATGTGTTGCCATGTCCCAGCATCCTACAAACACAAATCAGTTGAGCTTCTTACAACAGTCCTCTGAGACAGGAAGTTATTATTCCTGTTCACAGATTAGAAAGCAGAAGTCTGGGAAGTTCAAAGGTAAAACACAGGAAGAGCTGGAATTGACTTGAATTTTTTAAAGTTCAAGGTGGGGGTTTATGTCCAAGATTTGCGATACCATCTTTCCTTTTTTTTGTTTGACTTGATTTCAAAATTTCTATGGCAAAGAGAGAAAAATCATGGAGTAGAATCACATTCAAATAAAAGGAGAAAATGATTGTTTCCCTTTAAGTTGAGAGAGGGAAAATATTTCCTTCATCTTAGCTTGTATCAGAGCAGTAATTTAAAAATGAAGTGCTGATTCTTCAAAAAGAAATTTAGTTTTGCTATCATTGATGCCAGCTGGGTCTGCAAGCTCTGCCACAGGAAGGGATGAATAAGTGGTTGAGAAAACCTGAATGAATTACACTCAGACCACAATAATTAAAGCCCTTCTTGGATCTTAAGGTCTGGAACCAGAAAAACAATGGTCCAAAAGACCCAGTCCAGCACCATTGCATTTTGGTGTGGGCAGTCCAGTGCATAATAAAAACTCAGCAGCGCCTTGCTTTTAATGGAATAAACGGGGCAAAGCAGGTCTGGAAGGGCAGCAACCCCTTTCACAGACTGGTATAAGGGGCAAATAAATCCACCCTCACTGCAGGACACAGGCTGGGGCTTTCTTCAGCCTGTGGTGCTGACTCCTTGTCCCTGAGGAGTGCACCCTCACTTCTTATGGACAATGCTGTGAAGTAAAGGAGGTGATGGAGGGACCTGTGATACTGTGGTGTGTGGAGAGGACCCTCAGGAGGGAATCTGGTGGAATCCTACGTTAGCCTCCTTCAGAATTTTAATGATTTTTTATACATTATATTATATACAATACAGAATGACTGTATATTTTATGCAAGACCCATCCTAACACTGGATACTGGTCTCTGCTGCAGATTCTTCTCTAGACTTACTCAAAAATTACTTGTATTGACTGTCTTCAAAGGAAAACCAGTCAACAAGTTGTTGCTCTTTGTCTATAATCACTTTGTCTTCATCTATGGTTTGGCATCAGCTGCACCAGGAAAAGGCACATAATTATAGTTTGCTTCTAAGTTATTTGACCAGAAATTCAAATTTCAAGTCCCAGAAATTACACACTGGTAATAACTAAGAAAAAAAAATTCAAGTATTCTGTTAAGAAAATGGTGTTAAGCAAAACACTCCTAAGTCAAACCTATTGCAAGAAAAACACCTTAATTTCTGAAAAAAAAAATAAAATGGACAGAAATGTAAGTTGTTATCTGGCTATAAAATTAAGTTCAACTGTTTTCTTACTAGAGCTTATCAGTTCTTATTTTTATTGTGCGCATTGTTTATATATTGTGCTCTAGAAATACTTTATTGCATAAATGTTTGGCTGAAGGGAGGGAGGAAAGGGTAGGAAAAATCCTCAACAAATAATCCAGTGTATTTAAGACTTCACTCTGCACATATGATGCAAGGAAGATTCCAACAGTGTGGTTTACTATATGCCAGGTGCATTTGCTGCTTGGAAACAAAGCACTTGGGCCTCTGTTGAAACTAGAAATCTTCAATATGCCCATCACTTCTGCAGACACCAGCTCTTAGGGCAAGTGTAGTAATGCACAGGAATGCACATTTTGGGGGTGAAGCCCCCTAAATCTCACATGCAGTATCCTGAAGCAGTAGACTCATCGTGTGTGGGCTGGATGAGTTATGTACCATGAGCAGAGGAGCTGCCCTTGCTGTGCAGTGGTGGGGCTTGCAGCAAGGCCAGCCAGTGCTTTTCAAGGCACTTGGTGGGACATGAAGGGGAAAGATGCTGTGCCTGTTGCACTGCTGCTGTCCTGTGTCTCCCATGGGCAGGACCACACTCTAACCTTCAGGTAGAAAAGGGCACATGAGGCCAAAACTTTGCATTGGGTGCCAAACAAAAAGGTCAAACCCTTTGGCACTGCACTGGTGTGACTCCTGCACATGTGTTAACCCATAGCACAGGAACTCAAGTGTGGCCTCATGTGCATACGTCCCACATACCTATATAGACTCTGCACATGGTGAAGGTGATTGCTCTCTGCAGTGTTTCAGGTGTCAGCTCAAAGCTGTGGCTGCATCCTGGGTGTCATGCAAGGAGTGATTAAATATGGGCCCAGAACCTGCCCAGGCACCAGCACACACTTACCTGGGGTGCAGAGGCATAGAACCTCCCGCAGCCCTCTCTGTCCTTCTCTCTCTGTGTGCCCAGGTATCTCCAGATTGCCCCCGTTGCTTGAAACCCACTGATGGGAGCCACAGAGGAGCTGCAGCACAAGCTGTTCCCATGTGATGATGCCTGAACCCTGATTCTGTCTCCCCCTCTCTTGCTGCAATGTTCCCATACCACTCCCTGTGGGTAAATGGGGGAGCTCCTCTGATGCTCACCCAGCTCCTCCTGCTGTGCCCGGGAATGCTGTCTCCACCCCAAAAGAGCTCCCTTCAAGTGCACAAGTGCACAGCCTTCTTCCTTCCCTGTGTTCAGCTTCTAGTATGCATCCCTGTAGCATTGTGCAGCTTCCATGGGGGCTGATAAGCAGATTGTGGTTTTTTTGTTTGTTGGTTTGGTTTTTTTTGGGTTTTTTTTGGTTTTTTTTTTTGGTTTTTTTTTTTTTTTTTTTTTTTTTTTTTTTTTTTTTTGTTTTTGTTTTTGTTTTTTTTTTTTTTTCTATAAAGGCAGAAAACTAATGCAAATGACATTCCCTGTGGGTTTTGATGTGTGTGGCTTGATGCTTATCAGCTCAATTATACTGCAGGAAAGTGAATGGCAGGATTGTTCTCCTAGTCTTACATGGAGTTAAACAAGAAAACCCGTGAAACTCTGTGTTACAATCAAGTGAAACTGGGGTCTTCACAATTCCAGAAGTGGGTTCTCTGGCCAAATTAAAGAAAATGGAGAATTGCCAAGGAAAACATTTTTGTCCAGTTTAGTTTATCTGATGTTACCAGCATGTGGTGATACATTATCATAGAGAGTTATTTCCTCTGTTAAACATAGAAGCAAGAGCAAGGATGGATAAACAATGTAGCAAACAAACCCCAAGTGTTTAATCATTTTAGCTTACCATGGTGGGAAGCAGGGGTGGAGGGGGAAGGAGATAAAATTAAGCATTCCTCAAAGAGCCCAGCTACTGCTTTCTGTGTTGGAATAGTCTCCATCAGAGAAGGAAGCCTGAAGCACAGAGCAAGGGGCTGTCCAGCAGCCAAAAGCTCTTTCAGAGCCCCAGTCTGTTGCAAAAGAGAAGCCCTCTAAGCAAGGCTGTGGGGCATGACTCAGGGTGACCCAGGTCTCATGGCCTGGGAAATGCACAGCAGGAATCAAACATCTTGTCTGCTTTTAGATGTGTCTGCAGTTTGTGTCCGATCCACTCACTCCAGGCTTTCCTCATGACAAACAGAGGGATGCAGATAAGGGCAGGGTTCATCTGACACTTATTTCAGGGGTCTTGTTTGGGATTACATGATTCACACCCTGAATACAGTATACATTGGTTAAAAAGAGACTATTCCATAGTAGATGTCTGTGTTATAAATATCAATATTTAATCAAAAGAGCCCATAGGCCACCACAAGATTTCCTTTGGTGGTTGCCATCAGCCATCATTGTTGGCCACTGGGATGTGTATGGCTTTGCACACCCAAAAGGCAAAGGGAGGGACAGGAAACCAGAAACCTTCCTTTCTATGAATAAGATCCCAACCCTTCAAAGCAAATGAATGAAGATGAACTGCAACAAGGAGGAGTGACAAGGATTGTCTACCCAGATAATGCAGTTTCACAGGTAGTTATCCCTTTAACCTTGAATCCCATAGTTGAAGTATTTAGATAATTCCAGTGCATCCCAGACCAGAAGTCTCTGACCAAATCAGAACTTGCAGAAAAATTTCAGAGAGAAAGTATATGGTACAGTAAGGTTGCTAATTACCACTATAAACCAGTCTTTAGTACAGCAGTTTTACTGCAGAGCTGCTTGTTAGGATAAATTTTTATCCTGCCAAGATAACATACAAAGGACCAAAGGGATCTTCCATGATGAAGGGCTAGAGTATGTTTGTGTGCCTGAGACAGGGGGTTTGTGTGGTAGCACCCCATTATCTCCACACCTGGAAGATGAGGAGCAGAGCTTTGGCTGAATGTCCAGAACAAGTTCTGGGTTGTGAAATCTCTGTGTGAGGGAGCAGTGACAGCTCAGCTGACCTTCAGGTCTGGCTCAGGTCTGTGTACTGTGTCAGTACACTGCCTCCCCTCCTATTGCTTGGAGGGTAAACCATGAATGGGGATGTCATTTCCTCACTGATAATCTGCAGGCCACTGGATCCTTTCTGCACATAAAATGTACTTCAACATGCTAAAATACAGCTCTTGCCTATACCTTTTTCAGTTAAATTCTGCAGGGTGAGACACAGCCTCTTCCAACAGCCTAAAAAGTAGGACATTTATTGGCACAGCAGCAAAAAATGTGTTTGCTAACCCTTATGTACAACAAACATGTGTTGATGGCAAAAACATGCTTTGCAGAAGGTACCAAGTAACCTCAAGGCTGAACAGAGAGCTGTAGAGTTGTCTCATTCCCTGCCAGCAATCCTGCGATGTCTTCCAGAATTACCTGTGGCTTCTTGAGTTTAGTTCAGTTGGAGCTGAGAATCAGCAAGAGAAGTGTGTGTAAGCATCTATATATGTAGAAAGAAAAAAAAGTGACATATTGAGGACTGTATGTTGGTAGCCTACATGTAAGTCCAGGGGAACACCATAAATAATATACATATGTAAGCATGTATACATTTTCCAGTAGCCACTTGAGAGCCACAGTTTTAATTCATGATGCTGAAAGTCTTGATTCAGAATGATGTCGATCAACACTGAGTGTCCGTCAGCAGCTGGTGCTTTGGATTTCATTATCTTGTCTCACAGTGGTGTGGAGCAATATTTTACAGGACTTTCTGTACTAGACCCAGTCCAGACAAGCTATTAAGTGTATGTTACTTCAGGCACGTAGAAAGTAATTTTCACATCTTGATTTGAGGCAGACTACTTATGCTCTTTTGTGGTGTGGAGCTGTACATCTAGATTCATGAGTGGGATCCAGATCCTAAACAAGAGTCGAGAACATCAATGCCTTTGCAAAATTAAACCTCTCAGTCAAGTACTGGATATTTTCCTCCAGATAATCCTCTAAACTAAAAATTGAAAAGAAAGAAACCAGACAAATCTTGACTCTAGATGCAGTCTAATGAAATTTGAATCAGCAGCAAATATTCCTATTTCATAAGAATGAAATAAGATAGGGAGAGTATGGTGAGATCAGCAGAAAGTACATCCAATCCTAAACTGCTTAAAACTCATTAAAAAAATAATGATTCGGTGACATAAAAGCCTAGTCTAAGCAGTCTCTTCTTCTCTCTCTTTAACTATTTTCTAGAAATTAAGCTAGAATAAGCCCCTGCAGTATAAAAGGCTCTAAATCTCACAGGAATTGTTGGAGGTTTGCAATAGGCTGTGGTGGGACTCCTCTGAATAGGACAAAAGGATAGGATAAACAGCAGATGGACATTTTTCCTAGTGTGCTTGTAGGCATGTCCATGTACCACCTAAAACTGGGTCTTGTGGACACCAACAGTTCTGTGGGTGTGAGCACAAGAGATAGAGCTAAGCCAAACAAGCCAACAGAGAAGCTATTCACAGTTTCTGTGGAGATAGAGCAGCTGGTCCCACGTGGAAACAGCTCATCCCCACACACCATGCTCCACCTGCCAGGTACAGTGTCACTTCAGCTCATCAGAGCTCATGTGAAGCTAGGAGAGGAGCATGGACTATCCTCTGCTTTAAATGTATTTGGATACTGCACAGTCAACTTCAAGAAGTTATTTTATGGATCCAGCTATAATATCTGCAGGAGTTCTCAGGACCCTGCCACCTGAGCTTGCTCAGCCAGCTCTGCCATGCCCAGCACTTTAACTGTTTTCACCCATTGCCCTAACAGTGGCACGGGCAGTGGCAGCAGAAAGCCCAAATTGGGTCAGTTTTTGATATTGTTTCTTCATCTGTGGGAAACGTACAGAGGGCTGAGATTGGAATCAAAAGGTCTGCAGTGGGGAAAATACAAAAGTCTAAGGGATGCAGAGTGGTTGGAAAGACTTCAAGTTTGTTTACATCCTCTCATTTTTCCTTTTATCTTATTCTCTGGTACTTCAAGAGTACTGTAGCATGGAAACATCTTAAAGTGGAAAGACTAGGCCAGTCATGGAAAGATAAACACCGAACAAAGTTCTGGCATCAAATAAAGGTCTTCCTACAACAAGCAATTCCAGCATGGTCAGAGTTCTGGCATCTAATAAAGGTCTTCCTATAACAAGCAATTCCAGCATGGTCAGGGTTAATGTCATATGTGGGATTCAAATTTATGCAGCTTATTTTGAGTCAAAGGACCTTTTGGCTATCTGCAATTAAAAATGGAATTGATTGAATTTTTCATCAGCCCTGTTTATATTTACACATTCTTGTCTGGTTAAAATTTGGAAGTTTTGTGGGTCATTTGTGTTTTGTCTCTGTGAGTGTGGCATATTTAAAAAAAACCCTGAAATGTCAACGATATCAAGAGGAGACAACAGTGACTGTCTGAGATTACTACAGTACAGCACTCTCTTTCCTACAAAGGAAGAATAGAAAGTTCGTATCTACTTTTATACATAGGATAATTTATGAGGTCTTTCAGTAATTCTGTACAAATTTCTGTACAATTTTTATTGTCACTGGGGGAAACAGCAAAGTTTGGTACATTGCTAAGAAATGTATGTGCCTTAAGCATCTCCTGAAGACTCATCTGCAGTTTCATTGTACACACGGTGCTCCATTCTGCAGGTCACTTCAAGCCTAGTTCTGGTTTTAATGGGACTAGTGGCAGTTTTAAATACTCCCTTTGTGAGCAAATGAATACAGCCCATTCATTTCAGTTGACAAAAGTTAAGTAAATGTAACATTTTCCTTCTGAAAATAAATGGAAATATCTTTAAAAATGAGTCTAAAATAGATATTTACATAATGAAAAAGATTGTTCCTTATGTTCTTCCAATTTGTATTCATTTTGGCTCCTTCAACAGAAGCTATTGGTGATGAAGTAGTTGAAAAAGAGCAGAAGTCATTGAATCAGAGTTAAGTCATGTAGTACCATGACCCATATATTCCTATTAGGTGACTTGCTACACTTGCATGGTTCCAAGATGAAAGGAATGTGTGTTTCTCTGGTAATATAGGGTGGAAAAAGCATATAGATGATAATAATAAAAAACCCTATGCAGTTGAACATGGAAAGACACATCTGTGAGTAACTGCTGCTGTACTTTTTCTCAAAATCCATCTGTTTATCATAAATTTTCATGTCTGTGCAAGCATGTTAAGAGATATTGAGTGATGTGGTAGTTACTGGAATCATTACAAAACCAACAAAACTGAGGAGAAAGCCAGTTTTTCAACATTCTATTTACTATACAGGACAAGCAGTAGAATAGAAGTGGTAAAATTTTGAAACTTCAGCTACACTGAGTAAGCACTCAATAAGAAAAGCACAGTTTTGCAGCAGGTTTCAATTATATCCGTAGTGGATTTCAGGGCAGTTACATCAGCTCCTATATTCTGGGCAAATCAAAGGCTGATTAGCATGGATATATTGTGCAAATAGAAGCTTGTGCTTCTTCTCTCAGTTATTTCACCTCCATTTTTTTTTCTGTGAACACACAGATTTCCAGAGAAGCAGTCAATGTTTTCAAAATAGGCCTGTAATGAACTGTAGGTAAGTTTTGCATGTTCAGTGATCAGGCTGCTGATGAAATTACCTTCCCTGAGACCCCAGGAATCTGTGATCATGTTGGTTATTTATTTAGGTTGTCTGTTCAGAATCATGTTAAATTCTTGCCTTATGCAGGCACAATTTCTATTGCACTATAAAGCAGAAAAAAAAGAAACACTAGCAACACAAACATTTTCCCAATTCAATCACTAAGAGGCAGACTGTGCTGTTTGGAAGGTATGTTTTAAATGGGAGGAGGAGGAGATTTCACAAAAGATTTTATGTTATTTGATGATACTTTAAAAGCAAACTGAGAATTGGAAAAAAATCTATAGGATAAATATGGCCTCTATAAGCTTTAAAAAACCCCAGTACAGAGTCCTGCTGGCCTTTAGGACTACAATTAAAACATCAGCAAGCCAAATAATGTGATCAATTGCTTATGTAGGCATAATCTTCCCACCTCCTTTCTAGGCCTCCTCTGTCTCAATAGCCGTTCCTGAGAAACCTCGGCAGTGACTGCCTGCACATCCCTGTAGACAATCAAGGAATCCCCCTGTGATGGTCTGAACATCCCAGCGATCTGTTTGGTCCTGCTGTTTGATTTGGGGAGCGAGATTCCTCTGAAGCAAGAGGCAAGGGAGGATGAAGAGGACCTCCAAAATGATGTGCTGTCAGTAGGAAAAGGTGAATGCAGAGCAGGAGATGTTTTAAGCAGATCCGAGTGGACTGGTGTGTGTGTGGCTGTGGTGGAGGGTGCCTGAGAAGAGGGTGAGGCTGTCAAGTTGTCCAAGCTGGGAATTGCTGTTGACTTCACCAGTAGTAGGTGCAGCAATGGAGGCTCACATGCGTGTAGGAGCCATAAGATGTCTGCAAGGAGAAGGTGCAGCAGACATAGGAAGACTCTTTGGCTGTACCCCCTTTTTCCTTGTCTTTCCCTTCTGCTCTCAGCAAACCTGGAGGTGAGGAGTAGACTGCAGGAGCTGCAGACAAAGGATGCAGTTGAGCTGGAGGCAGGCAGGGCAGCTTCTCCTGCCCACAGAGTGTCTGCCTATGGCCATGGGCCACACAGGCTCTGGAATTCACAGTGGCAGCAGCAGATCTGCTTCCAAATGTGGGAAGAGGTGGGTGGGATGAAGATTGGCTCCCCAAAGGGTCCTAGGATTGGTGGACAGCACAGTCCTTGTGTCAGTACTATAAGGGCAAGGGGCTGGTGGGCATACAGGGCCCTCAGTGGTTAAAGAGCCTGTGAAAAGAAGTTCTCTGGAAGCTGGGAGAGAGGGCTGCCTTTGCTGGGGCAGAAAGATAAGTGTGCTGTAACCCACAGAGCTATCAAAGGGGAGCATGCTGAAAGGGTTTCAATCGATTGAGGACTACAGTGATCTGTCAAAATGAAGGACAAATTCCCATCCTGTCATTGCATGGTTGGCCAATGACTTCAGAAAAATTCAGTGCAATTTTCTTTCCAAAAGAAAATGTTGTTTTGAAGTAAGCTTGTGCATTTCACAGATGTGCCAATATACTGGCTGACACAGCTCCTATTCCAGAAGAAGAATATATTATTTCTTTTTGATAGGAGGTCAAAAAAAGAAGGGAATGGACTGAAACCAAATTCCAGTATATTTGTTATTTCCAAGCTCCTAATTCAGAAAAACAGTGTTGCACAACATTTTTTGCTATTTCATCCATGATTGTTCTCTGAGGGATCAGCATTACAAGACACACTCATGTGGACAGCCTGGACAAATATCTCCTTAAAAATTCCATGAGGATGAAGAACAAGACTTTCTGGAAATCACCCAGTGCAAAACACTGTCCAAATTCCATTTGAAGAAAAAGACATGTACACAAATAAAACACATGCAAAAACTTTCAGACTTCAATGGCAAATCTTGTTTTGCTTTTACCTCTGCTCTCAGATAGGAAGACTCCCGTGCTCTTAAAAACTTAAAAACTCTTCCTCCTCCCTCTGCCCCCCCAACAGGATCTTCTGGGTTTAGCTTCTCACTTTGGGGTCTTCATGCTATTCTACTCAAGAAAAAAGAGCATGGGCATCAGCTGGAGCCCTGTACAGCCTGCATGCTTCATGTTTAGCTGTGTTCTGGACTGCTTTGCAGAGCTCACAGCAGTGTGAACCTGACCTAGAGAGCCTTAAGCGGCACAAATGTGACCTGAGTTCTTCAGTGATCCTTGGCTCTGGTACATGGCCCTTGTAGTTTAGCTGAGAAGAGCCGTTCTCTAAACCCTGCTTTTGTGAAAGCAGAACCAGAGAGCTCCACCCTTACCAGCCCATGTTGCTGCAGCCAGGTGTGCAAGGTGTCAGGCACCACAGCTGGCAGGGCTGCACAAGCAGCTACAGGTGACATGGGAAGGAACTGGGAAGAGGCTGGGAGTCTTGGGAAAGACACAGTGATATTCCTTTGGTTTAGAGTTCTAGTTTAGTCTGGTTTAGAGTTCTAGTTGCCTTCCCTCATCTCAGGCTTTCTGGTGTTCTGTTTTTTAAAATAATGATTTATGAATTCATCTGTATATAGGATAGGCAATAAGCATAGCCATAAAAATAAAACAAAGTGAAAGAAAAGCAAGTGCAGAGGCTGGAACAGTACCTGAGTTATAGCAGTAAGATGCAAAAGGTCACAAAAGAAAAAAAAAACATATGAAAACAGATTTTGTTGACTCTTCTGCTCCCAGAACCAGCTTGGGTTATTTTCTGAGACTTCTTTTCCTCTTTTTATAATTTTCCAGGCTGGCAAAATTTCTCAGCAACTCTTCAAATTGAAAAGCAAACTGTGGCTACAGGAGAACATTTGTCTCAGCAGTGACAGAATCACACACTGTTGTTTTCCCTTCCAGCACCACCAAGCACTCCTAAGTCACAAAGCTGAGGTCCTTCCTTGAAGTTTTGCACAGTTCTGCCTGTGCATGCCTGGGACTTTGCAACATGAGGATGTCAGCTGCAAAAAACCCACCAAAACCAAAATGGCTCGAGGCATCATCATCATGCACTTTGGGTCATCTGTGTCCCACAGATCAAGGGTAGAAATGTAACCAAACCAGAACATCTCCCCTAGCCCCAGGTGAAGGGCAGGTTGGAAGCCTCACAAGTTGTGAGAAACAAACTGCAGAGAGCCTGGGGCAGGATCTATACCTCTTCTGAGCAGCAGTTCTCCACTGTAGTCACAAGCTGTCCTGAATTTATCTACTTTCAAACCTACTACAAAAATTATCCTTGAACAACAGCAGTTTGGGGGCAGTGTTTACAGGGAGCATTCACAAAGTGTTAGAGCAGCAGTACTTAAAGGGAAATTTAGATTTGCTTTTCCTCCCAGGTGGCAGCTGCCAGCTAGGCAGAGATGAACGTGCAAGGGTCCAGCTCCAGTCTGCCTTCTTCTGAGGTTCCCAACATTTATCTTTTTGCCACCCAGTAAAAAGCATTTTCAGCTTTGCCTCAGGCTACCTCATTGTGTAATCTCAGACATCTTTATTCCCTTAGGCACAGCCCATAGCAGCAGACCCAGTTTAGAGGAACCATCACCTCAGGCACCAGAGCCTTCATCATCTTGCATCTGGTCCACATGGTTTCATCCCTGCTAACGCTGCTGATATTCCTGTCAATCCATGCTGCTGGTGGGGAAAGCCCACCCCAGATGTGCATCCCTTGATCTGTGGCTGTGGAACCCGGGCTCCTACTCCCCATTCCTCTGTGTCACATCAGGACCAAGTTTGTCTCATCCCAGCAAGCAGGAGAAATAGTTATTCCTCTCCAAGACAAATACTGAAGGACTCTTAATTTACATTTGGCCTCAATAAAGGGAAAAGACTGAAAAATTACAATATTATGTATTTAATCTCAGGGCAACTTCACGGTTTCCCACGATTTCTCCTGGGAATCCATCCTGAGCTATGGTTGCTTCAGTAGCTCCTTCTCATTCTAGATGCAGATGTGGCCTCATTTTCTGCAACAAGAATCAACACTGTAAACGTTTATACTCTAATAAAGCCTAAGGACCTCTCAATTTCTCAGCATTTTCAAGGTGATCAGTAGTCAAAAGGCACCACTGAGCAGCCGCTCTTATCTGTCAGCCTGCTCTCTGCCATACAAAAGTCAGTGATTTCTGCTATATGCAGCAAAAAGAATCATTATTGTTTCTGACTCAGCTCAGAGTATTTTGTCATGTCTGATTTTGCTGGAGGCTCCAGCCCTTCACGCCAAGTTATGTTATCACATAGCAAGAACAGCTAAATAGCCCCAGATGGCCTGGTTGGTTCACATTAGCCTCCTAGGTTTTTAGCAGCACTGTCATATACCCTGTTACTCTTGGATACTGCAGAGATGGCTTTCTCAAGCCAGATTTGTGAGCAGCCTAGGTGGATGCTCCAGGGCTCCATTCTGAGACTTGGAGTGTGTTTAAAGTACTCTGGGTTTGAATAAATCATATCCCTGTGTACTACCATAAAGGAATGTGGATGATACTCTTGCGGTTATCCACAACATCTTTGTGGAGATTTTGGGAAGAAAAAACAAATAGCACCCTTCCAAATATTTTGAAATGCTACCCCTGACTCTGAGGAAGAAAAAGTTTAAAGAGAAATTAGGCTGTCATGAGTTATTTGGACTAATAACCACCAGCAGAATAAGTTAACTTCTAAAAATATTGTTTGGCCAAAACTTCTGTGTCTGGTTTTGGGAGGATTTTTTATTGATCTGTGCAGTAATGCACACACTGTAAAGATTAAACATTCATCAGCTTGATAGGCAGGTTTAGCTCTAAGACAAAGTCATCACACAAATGTTGTCCTGCATAAACATGGCATGGTTGGTAGCAAGTGCTGTGGAGAAGCATCATCACCCATCATCTTTATGGTGGCTCATTTTATTGGTAACCACTCCAGCTGTGGTCTCAGCCAAGATATTCTAGCTGCAAAAATTGAACTGAAAAGATCTGCAGAGAATTCTCTGTGTGGTATAATATAACAAATTTGCTAGATTTACTGAAGTGTTAGGTTTGGAATTTGCTATTCAAGCATTCCTTCAATGGGACGCAACAGATACTTTGACAACTTGTTTAAAAGAAAAATCTGGTCTCCATTATGTGCAAGTGCTATGTCATATAAAGTTGAAATAGGAAGACACCATTCTTTTAGCTCAGTTTTGGTCATTATGACTATATCCTGCCATTGATCTATATCTGGGTCTCTAAGCTGTGTCCATTAAAAGACCTGAAAATGTATCAATGGCAGGATATGGCCCTTTGTTCTTTCATGTTACGATCACAAGGAATTAGAATGGGATCTGGCTCCCAGGACTTTGAGCTGGCCTGCAGCTTTATGAGAGTGGCTTGCATCCCTCAATGAGAAAAGCCTTTGGAAAAACAGGCTGCCATCTGATAGTTTCCAAGCTCTGATGCTGCCAAGTACAAACTTTCTCGCTGTATGAGCATACCAGCTGTTGTAGAGCGTCAGTGGTGATTTGTAGTTGATAGCAGGGTGTTCTTGGATCTTTCTGGCAACACTTCTTGAGCCACCTCCATTTATTATGTTTTGATCCCTCGTCAAACAGATGTTTGATTTTCCAAGTGCTCTTGCACACCACATTAGCCCTGTACGTGTATGGTTGGCTGGAGAGCAGCAGAGAAGAGGGAGGGAGAGCTCTGACCATGCTCCTCTTTGAGTGTCCAAAGCTGCCTGGTGGCTTAGGACTGCTCAGACTCCTTAAATTCCAAATCTCCTTGCCACATAACCCTGTAATCTTGCATCTTCTGTGGCTATGTGCTGTGCAAGAGAAGGGTAGACACACTCTTGGTGGCCCGGAGGAAAGCTCTTTCTCTCCAATGTCATAGCCAGCACCTTCCAGCGCCAGGAAAGGGTACAGCTGGAAACCTTTCAACCCCCAAACATGTGGGATATGTTTGTTACAGCCAGAGAGCATGGTGTCAGCTCAGTAAAACAAGATTTGCTCTGCTGCCATAAATGTCTCTGTAGAAATAAATCTTGGCACTAATAAGCCAAAGAAAGGTGGCAACCTTGCAATCAGTGATCAAAACCAGTTCCACCCACTTCCATTCACAACCCATTTCATGTTTTGCATTTAATGCCAACTCATTAAAGCTCTCAAAGTACTTGACCAGGAATACTATCTTGAAATTTAGGCCATTTTTAGACCATTTTTTCTATATAATTTATTTGCAGAAATTAATTTTAATCCAGAACACTCTTGTGGAAATTATTTAGGAATTGATTTTGTACTGAAAAAAAAATGTCCTCTATAATTTTGCAGTCTTTGGGGGTAATTTAATATTGAATACTATTAATAGATTAGGCTAAAAATAAGTGCCCTTTTTAAAACTAATATCAGGAATTTAAATGAAGATTTATTCATACAGAACAAATGGAAGGTTGCAAGACTGTGTTTTTTATACATATTATACTATTGAAAAGTTCACAATACCCTTCTCAGCCATTCCAGAAGTCAATTTTACAATTAGATACTTGTTAGTGAAAGGAGGATAATTTTGATGATGATTTTATGGACAAATATTTTCTAATCTCAGATAATTTGCAACTTACTCCCGAAATTTTTTTCTCATTTATGTATGATATTAACAGTTGTGAAGAACATCACAGTAAAGGAGTATTTAGAGCAAAAGGTCTTTAAGGATAATATTATGTGATGTTCCAGTGTTTCCTCAAATGGACTTGGATTCCAGATAATGTATGACTGACTAGCCTATAAACTCTCAAATAACCAATGCTAACATATTGTTCATGTACAACTGCTAATGTACCTATTTTTAAGCCTTTTCTCCTTTAAAACAATATTAAAGTGAGAAGGTTGTGGTATAACTCTTTCAAAATAAAGCATATTATTTCACTGTCAGTGACAACCTTTGCATACCACAGTCAATGTCAGATGGATAGATGTTGCGTGCAGTCTGCAAAATGTGAAAAGCAACTTCAAAGCTGTCTTCTTTGGCAGGTACAAGGCCCAAAATCATTGAAAGGGGCAATGAGCAGGAACTACCTGACGCTCAGGTGGGTTCACCATTTGCTCGACTCTTGCGTATTCATTTCTGGCATCCCCAGGTCCCTGGTTACTGCATAGCTCATGTTCATACTGTACAGCTTTCTTTTGCTCTTTCTTTTGATCAGTTTGGAAGGAAGGACTTGCTGTCCCCAGGCCTGAGGGCAGTGAGCCCTGAGCAGCACAGGTGTGGAGCTGTAGGTTGCCTGGGAGCTTTGCAAGCTGTAAGCCCATGGCACATCCTCCACCTTACCCCTTTGAATCCTTTCCCTCCTGGCTCATTGAAGGAACCTGTAAGGTGAGCAGGAAAACTTTGAAATTTGAACACAAAGAAGCAATTAAGGGGTCCAGGAGAGGACATGAGCCTGATCAGTAAAACACCATCACACCGAGCTTCTTCCCATTGCAAATCTCCTGAAGCAAGTGAAGATGCAAATTGGTGCCTCCTGATGGCTCCAGCCATCCCTGCGTAGGAGAATGGTTCTGAATTCAATTTCCACAAGAGAGCTTTCTTTTTCTTTTACTTGGATAGTGGTTAAAAACAATCTTTGGATTTTATGTTGCTTCCTGCCTGAAACAACACCTCCCCTGTGTGTCCCAGACTGCTGCTGCTGTACGATGGAGAAGCAAAACGCAGGCTTTTGTTTTGGACTGCTTACTGGTTTGGAGGCATTTCATGCCTCATCATTAGCTGATGCTGGGACTCAGAGCTCTCCTATGTTGTGCACACTATTAACCAGCCAGCAATTTCAAGAATATTTTTATTGCTGCTAATTACCCTTCAGGGAGACTGTAAAACAGAGTTTTTATGGCTATCTATGAGCTGTCCATGCCTGGAGGAAAAATATGAGAATGATTAGCCATGTTTGCTAACCAGAGCATTGCAGAGATTGTCTCTATGTTCCTGTGCCTGACTTGTGCCGAGCTGCTTGGGAGATGTTTACAGCTCCACTTCTCACAGCTAGTCTGAACAGTGGGAGGGAAAAGAGCCATAGTTCATTAAATGTGTTTCTGTTTCTGAAATAAGCACTTCATCCAACCTTCCATCAGTGGACTGAAGATGTCCCAGTTTAAAATAACTACACCCTAACTGCAATGGCTTGGTCTAAGGCAGCTGAGAGATTTGGTGGGGTGCTGTGGAGAGAGGTTGACCGTGCAGTCCTGAGTCCATCCAGATTTACTCCTGATGTCTGTGTCCACCATATCACCCATGATATCCATGTGAGTGCAGTGCTGGGGAAGGAGTTCCTGTGGCTATCTGGAGCACTTCAAGAGCTGTAGCTCTGTCCTGACCTGGGCTGCCCTGCCAGGGCTAGGTCCACATAGAACCAAAAAACAGCTCTCCCTTTGCTCCTTTACCTCTGACCATATGGGATGACTCCCTTTCTTTAGTGCTAGCATCAATGCTTGTAACTCCACAGCTGGCATGTGGCAGGAGAAGTGTGAAAGAAGAGTGTTCAAATGGCTGGGGACTAGGGGAGGCATTAAGATGCCTCCTTTTGTCACTATATAGATTCTATACAGGGAGAGAGAGAGACAGAGAGAGAGGTTATAGCAGAAGTGCATAATGAAGTCTCACCATGGTGTACTCAAGCCACACACCTGGCCCCACATCTGTAGAATAGGTGGTGGCACCTGGTTCTCAGGGTCTGTGTGACACCGTGATAAATGGCAGCAAAGAGCCAGCACTGAATCCTGCTGCAGCAAAGAGGATTTATTTGTGTTCAGGAGGAAGAGGAAATAATGAATTACGCTCAAAAAAAGGAAAGAGAAGTGAATAGACATTAGCACAATTCCTTCTAGAGGACTGAGAAAAGGAGAGATGAAAAGTAAAGCTACTGAGACAAAATAGTCACACCTCAACAGCTGTGCACACCCATGGAGAGCCTTACAAGGACAGGGCTGCCCAACATTGCTGAAAAATGGCAGTGGGCAGCACAGGGCTGGGGAATATGCTTCATCCACGCCCCGCTGCCACTCCTGCCCCTCTGAGTAAGCTGCCTGCTCCTCACTGCCCTCAGCATCCCTCAGATGCAGATGTAAGTGCAAATTGCTCCCTTCATGCTTCTCCTTGGCCGCCACACAGACAATGAAGACACCAAATGCCGGTCCCTGCCTCCACCCATGGAAACCTGGATCTGCTTCTGGGCCCAGCACAGGGAGGTTAAAGGATGGTGAGTCACCATCAAGAGTGGTGTGAATAGCACCTCATTTTGTGGATTTGAACATTGCAGGGCAAATTAATGATAAAACACTTTCTCTAAGCTTAAAATTACATACTTTTGCAGGACTTGAGTCACACTTGAGCTATTTTAAAACTCTCTTAGAATGCTTAGTTTTATTTTTCAGGAATAATAAGTAAGATGGGACAAATTAAAAGCTGTGGCCCAAGCAGTGCTGAGCTTGTGTGAGGGTCAGCAGAAGACTACATTGTAGTTTTTCAGTTTGGCTCATCCTCCTGTAGGAGACCTTTGGAAACTACCTTGTACTCAAATACTCTTTGTGCTCAGGGTTTTCCTTACACAGCTAGAAAAGCCCAAGATCCTTGCCAGACTGAACTGCAAAGTGGAGTGGAAAGCAGCAATTTTGATTTGAAGTCCTATATAAAAAAACCTTTCTATCCCAGGGGATCTTGAACCCGAGCAGCCTTCTCTCTTTCAGCAGCCAAAAATTTTTCACACGAAACCCTTCCTGGAAAGATTTGCATGCTTGCCCTGATGTGATCATGCAAAGAAACTTTGTCAGTAACCACAGAAACTGAAAATCAGAATGTATCTGCTGAGCCTGAGCTCTGTTTCTGTCAGGAAACACCCTCTTTTGTTAGGTCGGGATGCCTGCTCCTTCTTCACCTGTGCTGTGCTAAACTGCCATTAGCACTGATCCGAGGAAAGAGGTATCCAGCAGCTGCCTGGTTTTATTTATGTCAATTCAGGGTTGGAACCCATCTCACTGGTATGTTACCCAGCCTCCCTGATGTCTGGCTCTTCTTGAGATTTGGGGCAGCAGCCTCTGAGGTCCTGAGCAGTGAGCAGCTGTATTTACAAATAACAAAGTCAAATTTCTGACATCCCTAAAGCACACTTGGCTATGTGGGTGAGCAGCAATGTTTCCCATGAGTGCTGCCACTGCTGCCAGCTGGAAATGGGCAGGAGGTGTGGGGTTGGTGGCATGCCTCTAGGGTGTGCCTGCTGCTGGGATGGATACTGAAACCAGCTGCCAGGAGCCCAGGAAGCCATGTGGTAGGTGAGGCTGGTGCCACAGCAGCACAGGAAGCAGGGCTGGCCACACAGAGACAAAACTGAAGGTCCTGCTGAGGTGGAAGGACGCATGCACACAACACAAGTACATGTCTCCTGCTGCCCATGCCACACTGAAAGGAACACCACTGGACCTTCCGGGGTGTAGGGGCTCCATGAGACTTTGTGGACCAGCGACAGAAGAGCTGGGGGTTCAGTCAAGGAAAACACAGCCTGATGCCTTTGTCATTTTAACCCATGTTCCTCTGTGCCCTTCCCCCAGAGTCTGAGTCTCAAAAATAACCCACTCAGAGAGCTTTCTTTCTCTTGACAGAATCCTAGGCCTTAAGTTTGAAGCCACAAAATGTTTCCAAGCAATGTCAAATGCAAGGAAAGCAGGTATCTGCTGCTAGCACATGCCTTTTCATGACAAGCTGTCCCAGTACGCAGGGGTAACATGATTGTGAAGTTGTTGAAGGCGGGACCTTCCTCTGTTCGCATGCATTTTTCTAGACTCTGTAAAGAACAATGACAGAGATGTTAAAAGAAATTAATTTAAAAGATTGCCAGGAGGCAATTGCAGACAAGCCTCTCTCATGACAAGCCTCAACTGAGATTATTGATTTATCATTTTTGCACTACACACCTTGACATTTCAAAGGCCAGGACATTTTTTGCAGCAATGCCAAAACATGAGCAAATAAATGAAATATCCACAAGTAGAAGTACTATATGGGAGGTTCAGTCTCAGGAACAGCTCTACTTTTGGGTCCTGCCCAGCACAGGCCACTAGCCCAAGGTGCCCTGTGGGATAACCTCACTCAGAGAAAATTATGAATTGTGACAGGGCCATTGCCATCTTCACAGCATGAGGATGAAAACTGAAATCCTGACTTTAGACAATATTTCACAACAGTCAGCAAAATCAGACAAAGTTCCCTTTGACTTCAACAAGGGCAGGATCAGTCCCAGAGGACAGCGTAGCTTGCTTTGGCCAAAGGCTTACGGTATTTAATCCCACGCTTTCCAGAGAAGAGAGCCTCATAAACCCTCACTTACATCACCATGTCTTAGTGCTCTGAGGCTGCTTCAAGAAAGCAGCTGCTGAAGAAAGCATGGGAGGAAGGATGGGAAAAAGTGGGCCTGATTTAGGTACTGAGGCCACTCATGAGTTTCAGGTGCCCACTAAAGCCACTCTCTAGCAGTAAGTGCCAAAGTGTCCCACACAGCTAAAGGTGATTTTGCAGGTGGGTCCACACAGAGCACCTGCCAGACAAGGAGCATGAGTGTGTGAAGTGAGGCCATGGGTGTCGACCCTACCCTGCAGCTGTGGTGATGGCTGAGCAGCACCTCATCCTGGGCAGTCCTCTGTTCCTAAATAATCTCTTTTGTGACAGAACAGTAGGGAGGCAGCAGCTGAGAGGTGTTTCTGTGGGCTCCTGGTTCAGCATCGAGGCAGGCAGTTAGAGGAGGTAGTGAAGGTATTTGGATTCCCAAGCCCTTTTGTTCTGAAATTCTGGCCATAGCAAAGCTGGTAGGAATTTCACCGCTGCCTTCCACCAAAATATGATTTCACCCCATAGGTATTAGTTTTTCCTCTCCTCCCAAGACCAGTGCAGATATTAGAAAACCACATTTATCAGGGTGTTGCAAATAAATACTCATTGTCACAAATGTGCTTTCTTTGTCAAGAGGGGCCCAATGAGCCTAAGAGAACAGGCTGAAGAGCAGCAAGGATACAATGCAACAAAGCACAAATAACACAAGAAAATACTAAGAAAAGCAGATTCAGTCCTTAGGAGGAAATAACATTGTGTTCTGCAAAAATAATCAGCTGACACATGCAGCATAAAGCACTCCACGAACTTTGTTTTCCTACAGTTATAAGCAGTGTCTTCCTGCGGTACGCTGCACACAGCCTTTCTCTGCTCAAGAAGCAGGCAAATCAGATGAGATGGTTCATGACCAGCATGACAGAGAGAAAAGCCTTTCCTGACAAAAGATCATTCTTTTGCTGAACTAAGTCTAAACACAAACCAAGCCTGAGGTGATAAAAGGAGAGGGATGTGGTGTGCAGCATGGGACCAGTGGGATAGAGATGCTTCTCTTACATTTGGGCTTTCTCCAGCCTAGATCAGAACACGCACCAGCTCCAGCTTTCATGTCAGCAGAAGGAGAACATTTATATTGACTAAAACATGTGGTTTTTACATCCATGTGGCACCAATTCACCTGGTCATTGAAGGGGATCAAGTGATGGTGCCACATACATGACATACATGGTCACAAAGCACTTTTTACAGGTGACTCTCAGGCTGATCCCTTAAGTTTTATCTGATAATTAACTAAATGTTTTAAGGCAGGATGGTTATGAATGTTTGGTACTAGGGGAATACTGCACAGTTAACATGGCTGCTTTCTAATAGCATCTCATCCTTACCTGGAGTGCTGCCTTCTTTCTGTTGGACATGATAAAAAAAAAGAAAAAAGATGCTGTAGCCAGTATAAATGAAACAAAAAGGGAAACAAAACTGATGATAACATCAAAAATATTATTTGAAAGGACACTTCCTAAGTGACACTTTTTTATTGTAGCATAGAGGAAATTACCTATGCTGCATATTTTTTGAAAAAGGGTTCAAACTTGAAGTTTGCCAAATGACCCAAAACCCATGAGAATGTAGGGGAACAGAGTCCATGGCAGCTGCCAGCCCACAGGTATGGAGGGAATTTGGCTCAGTATTGCATCTGGTAACATGACCTGAAGATTAAAATTTTTCACAGGAGAGAAATTCCTCCTGGTAAAATCTGCTGAGGATTAATGTCTTCTCTCAAGGCAACTGCTGCAGATACAAATGCATTTACACACTGCAGTCAAACATGACCTTCCTATTTTCATAGTTGATGTGCATATGAAAATATGCAAGTCTGCTGAGGGCTCCCACCTGACCATCCCTGAGGACCTTGCACAGACCAAAACTCAGCACTGACCCTCTGGCAGGGCTGCAGCTTTCTGCAGCAACCCTGAAGGAAACCAGCTTAGTGAGTCAATGGCATGTGGGTAATGTGGAGTCTTTGCTCCTGTCACCACTAACTTTCTAATCCAGAGGGATGCTCTTCTGTGTGGAACAGATTAGGCTCTTGGAACTGGTTTGAACCTGAATTTTCCATGGAGGTATTATCCCTGCTTGGAGTCAATGTCAGAGTTTGGTGATGGGAGGGCAGCATTTCAGAGAGTTAGGCTGTGAAATTTGCTATGATTTTTAATATCTACAATGAACAGGAGACATGAGCCATGAGCTGGGGAAAGGTCTCCAACACCATCAGACATGTGAAGTGCAGTGGCCAGGGTAAGAAAGTCACACTGCAGCATGTCACATCTGATGCTAGAAGGAACATGCCTCAAGTACAGCTGATGTGCTGCTCCTGCAGAGCAAGCTGGAGGTCCTCAGAAGGGTTTCCTCATGCAAGATTGCATAGGGCAGCTCCCCAGAGAGTTCCTACCATCAGCTCCTTGGAAAGGAAGTTTTGCTGATATAAAAGCTCAAAGGAGAAAAGTAGGACTGTCACCTACTATTCTTATCCAAAACAGCAAAATCCTGCTGGTCTAGCACAATATAGCATCACATTTTGTGACTGTGAGAAAACATGCCCACAGCACCATGGGCTTGAGCAAGTGGGATCCCTTGAGGGCTGTCCCAGGGCAGCATCACACACAAACTCATTACAGCAGAGGCAGGGAATATAATGTGAGCAATCTATAATCTCTGGGAGCTCACTCATGCAGCCTGGCTACACTAGTCATGCCCCTAACCTAGGACTCCAGGCTTTTCTGATTTCCAAAGGAAATCAGGATAAATATTTAAAACCTTTTTTTTTTTTTTTTTTTTTTTTTTTTTTTTGGAGGTTGTTGGTACGTATTCAAACTGGGACATTTTTGAAACATGGGATTTCTAGCTCACACAGGTGGAAGACCCTTATTCTGCAGCACTGCAGCCTAGGTCACACTGCACTTTGGGTCCTTTCTGGAGAGTGATGGTCCTCAGAGGATGAGTGCTTATAAAGGCTTCCTGAAAGACACTAAGAAAATACAGGCTATTGTTCATGGAAGCAAATAAATGCAGGGAACCCACTCTGACAAGACAATTGTTTACAAATCAGACAACACAGGGTTTGTATTTCTGGCTGCTTATCCTCTTATCCTGCTTATCCTGTGTGGATCCTTATATCCTGTGGGGCTCTTTTTTTTTTTTTTTTAATGGATTATTACTTGCTTGTTATATCCTGCTTGTTTTGACTATCAGTTGGAATAGGTATGCCACTGGCAAACAGTGGCATAGAGTGCTACTAGCATATCCAAATAACTGGCTTTCACACAGAGTCATGATAAATGCTCTCTGTGTGCATTCTTCAGTCAGGGGTCCCCTGAGACCCAGATCTATGACAAAGTGCAGTGATACTAGAGAAATAGTCAGACAGCCCTATACTCACTTCTATGGTTAATCAGCTTTAATATTCCTTGTTCTCCCTATTGTTTCAGCAGCTATAAGCACATAAAAGTAGATAAATTGGAGAAAATGGTAAAGGCCTCTTCTCAACTGTAATACTTCCAGTATTTTTTCCAATACCAAGAACAACTGGATCATATTTTGCAATCTGAACTTTAATATTTTATTTTCTTAAGCTGAGGCTGCCAGAATGTTGCACTTAGGCAAAAGCACACAATTACTGTGTCTCTCTGCATCAGCACCACAGAAAGAAGTCAAGCTAACATTACACCCATCCAAAGACTGAAACTTTCTACACCACATGTCAGTCAAGAGCTCCCACAGGAGCAATCCTGAGCCTCTTTCATGGGGTTTTCTAGTGACAAACTTGCTAGTTTAAATTTCTATTTCTCAATATTTTCTGAAAGAAAAATGTGCCAAAAAACTACTTTGGCTGAGTTCCTCCATCCCAGTGGCTGAGTGAATGTGCAGAGCCAGCACCTCTCCTGCCAGGCAGCAGCTCAGTGCCTCTCACATGAGCTCAGGGGATTCTTGGAAACTCTGTGTCCCCACAGCCAGGAAGCAGACTGTGCTGGGACATTGTGTAAATCTTCCTGTAACTCACTGAATGCTTCTTCAAGGTCCCAAACCAGAGGAGAGGAGCCTTCCTCAGCTGACTAAGCATTCATTCATGTTCAGCTGAGAGGTAGGTGATCCTTCCTTAGCCCTCACACATCCTCCATTCCAGTGATACTCCTCCAGCAGACCCCAGGTTGGGGAAAATATCTCCAGGGCTGACTGCTGCTTTCAGGATGCACCATGAAGCTGTGGTCAAACAAAAACATTCACTTACCAATTGACAAAGGCAATGAATTTCCACCAGGTTGGAGCCTTGTCTGCAGACCTATTCCCATCCATCCAATCTCCTGCCCTGTGTCTCTGCTGGGAGGGAAGCTCAGGAAGACAGAGTGCTCTTAGTGCCAGTGAAAGGTGTGAAGTATTGTGTGTTTTTCACATAAGTCTGAAGACTCACCAATATTAAAATCAGAGTCTATCTGAGGAGGACAGTTCTCCAGCTCAGCTCCAAGGACAGTGGCACTGCTGACAAAAAGTTGTGGCTCCTTCGTCCAGCTCCTGTATGCTGGTAAACAAAACCTCATGCAAAATAAAGGGCTGCAAACTCTTTGTTACAGAAGCTTGGCTCTGTCCCTGGGTAGGATTGCACTCCAGGTCAGTTCAGCTAACAAGGTGTGTGTACCACATCTACACAGGAAAGCAGCAGGAAGACACCAGTTACAGTGGTCCCAACACAAATTTCAGAGGATGACTGTTTTGCTCTTACAAACACCAGATGTGTCTCTGACACTGGGACCCTAAAATCTTGCTCTTATCAAGTCCAATATGGTGTATATGAGGATCATTTTGCAATATATAACTTTTTTCAGAACTACTGAAGGAGTTTTTGGCAAATAAAGCTAATTTCTGGTGCACAAACTGGACAGCTATTACTCTGTATGCTACCCCACAGAGAAGCTTTCTTGGGCCAGTGGCTGATTTGATGAAGGAGAGGTGGTGCCGGTCCCAGAGGAGCTGTGGGCCTGGCCTCAGTCAATGCTTAGCTCTGCAGGTTTTGCTCTCCATCTGATGGAGGCTTTGAATCTTCTTGCAGGAACTGGAATTAGCTCATAAAAGCACTGACTGTGAGGACTCACTCCCTCCCACCTTTGGTGTCCGGCTATAAAGCAACTGTTGGGGGCTGCACTGTGAGGCCTCACAGTATTCCTGACCCTTTGCATCAAAAGGAGACAGAAAAACACAGACATGTCTTTGGGCCCAAGAGGTACCACCTGTGGTTCAGAAGAGACACAGGGTGGGTGTGATACAGAGTGAAAGCAATCAGTGTGGCTTAAATCTGCCTAGCAAGGGGCAGGTAACAGCCAGTGGCCTCACGATGGGTCCCCAGTTCTCTTTTATTTAGCAGCATAGAAATATTCTGTGTCAGGGCTGGAAACAAGGTGGTGAAAGGGAATGAGGGGTTCCCATGCCAGACCAATTTTCCAAATCATGAGTCATTTCTAGTATGCTTTGGTGCTTGATCTTTTTCCAGCTAGTATTGAAGACAGTTGGCATCCAGTGGGGGAAAGAACAAAATGCCCAAAAGAATCAGGCTTCCATTGGCAACTTTTTTAGAGGCCTTGAGCAGTTTCTTTTCAGCTTGTTCCTAACTTTGTCTTTCCCAAGATAGGGCATGGTGTCTGTAGGGGCCAGCTACAACGCCAGCCAGCTGTGGTGGCTGCACCACTGTGGCCTCCTCTGCAGGGAGCTGGGCAGCAGAGCTCAGAAGCTGCCCCTGTGCCAAAGAGCTCCCTGTCTGAGATGGGTACAACACTGCTAGGTAACAGGAGAAGGACAAACAGAAACTTTATATTCAACAGAAGTACTCGGTGAACATTGCAACTTTTAAGTCTGCACTCCGTCTCCACATCTCCACCGAAAAAAAAAAATTCCCATGTATGCTGCTGGAGACTTGGTTGTACTTGGAACATTTGTCCAGCAGTAAGACACTCCAGTGATAAGTCTGTCACTTACAGGATAAATAAAAAATTTAAAAATGAATACAAGGGTGAAGTAGTTTTCTCTCTGGCCATGAGGTAGCACCATTGAGCTATTCACAACTAAACCCAAAGCTAACCTGCCTCAATTTTACGAGCAGTGTTTCTGCAGACACAAGTTGCCTGTCATTTTACATTGACCATCTCAAGAGATTAGGTTTACCATTGTGCTAATTTAGTGATGAGTCAGGCCATGCCAACCTCTCTTGGCCATTTCCTCCCTCTATGATCTTTCCAACTCCTTGCATGAAAATCAGCATTTTATTGACCATGCTTGTATCATGTCTTCACCAAGATGTCTTGGAGCCCCTGGTGAGTGCTGGTGACTGCAGACTCTGCCAGGCTCTCAGCTGACCAGGGCTGTCCTCAGCCAGCCCCACCACACAGCTCCCCAGTGACGAGCAGAGAGAGTGGGACAGGCTCAGACTGCAAACTGCAAAGTAGGAGTTCCAAAAAATATTTACAGGTTTGAGTGGGGAGCTCAATTTGAGCTCCTAGTGGTGTTTTTTGTGTTAAGTACATTAAAAGATAGATAGAAGCAAACAAGTCAAATCTATTCTTGGACACCTATATTTGATTCTATTACCCATCTCTTGAAGACATTGAAGAATTGAAGAAGAGTGCACTTTGCTGCCAGATATTGTCTGGAAAACATCAGATCATGGCCTACAGTATATCCACTTTCCTGCATTGTTTTTGTGTACTGTTGCCAAGAAAATTCAGAACAGAGTGAAAAAATACAGCCTGCAGGGATGCCTTACTGCCCCCCTGCAAGCCCATTGCTCTGAATAACATATTTCCTACAGCAAAAATGATCTCAGGGAAAAGAATAGAAAAAGAAAGATTATCTTATGAAAAGCTATTTCTATCTGCAGCTGCACGGTTGATGGGACACACTCAATGGCAATCAAGGATTAACTACCCTTAGCCTTTCAAGGAGGCTGCATGAACATCAGATTAAATTCTTCAGCTCCAAATGGCATTTACGTCAGGAAAGGGAATCATGCTTTCCAGAGCTTTTAGGGACACAGACTGTGCTGACATCCAATGACACTTCCCTGTGCAACATTGCCAGGGGCAAATACAAGAATTGCCCAGTTGCCCAATGTTTGCTAATGATGTATCTGATACACAAACTTTTTTTTTTTTTTTTTCCCAGTTATTTATTTGGTTGTAGCAAGAGAAAATATTGTGCTTTTGAGGAATACTGAGGAATACAGCAGGACTTCCATGACAATGGAAAGTTGCTGGCAGGTGTACGCTGGTAACTTGGAAGAAAACATGTCAGCCCCATTGATGGAGGCAGGGCAGAAAGGGGAAAATGTTACAAGAGAAACATGGAGTAACTGGGATATTTTACCCAGCCTACCCACTATGCTGCAACAAACCTTGTGCTTTGTAAGATGGAAAATTATCTGTAGTTCCAACAAACACCACAGGGCTGCTGACGTCCTACAGGAAGGAAAACTATAGTGACCTTGGAATAGATTTTGGATGCCTCAGTCTGAGCTGGAGCAGCTGTGCTGCAGACAGCCCTGTACCACTAAGGACTAAGTGGCTGCTCTCAGGGATCAGCGCTGCTCAGATTCTTCAGTCCTCTGGCAGCCTCACTGCATGGAGGTTTGCTGGGAGGTTTTGAAGATTTCTCATTTCTTTCATAATTCTAATAGTCAAGAGACATGGTGTCTTCAGACCCCCCTCACTGAAGAGCCAGCTGACAGACAGACAGCTCACACTTTAGTTTCTGCTAATCCTCTGAATATCTCAGTGAAAGGCAGTTCTCTGGGTGAGATACTGCCACAGCTCCAATGGTGCCACTGCTGGGCCCCAAGCACAGACAGTGATGGCAGCAAGAGCATTACTGAGTGTGACAGGGGCACCTCAACACCCCCAACATGCAATTCTCCTGCCTCTGTCTCTACTGAACTTAGGTTAACAGTGGTGGCAGTGGAGTCTGGCTATTTTTGCACCTTCTACCTCAGAGATATACAGATGCAAGCTTACAGTGTCCAGAGGGTTTGTCGGGCCAGTGGCTCCCAGTAAAAGACAGAGTTGGCAACAGAGAAGTTTGGGAACTGCTGTCCTGTGCTTAGCAGGGCTTTAAGATGCTTTCTGCTGCTTTTTTTTTTTTTTTTTTTTTTTTTTTTTTTAAGATTAGGATGCCAGCTCTTAGTTTTGGTAGGATTTGAAAGGATCTAAGACTGCACAGGCCTTTCTCTCATCATGTAAATCTGAGCAGGATGCTCAGCTCCTCTGTTTCAAGGGAACTGAATGATGAGCAGCTCCCATGACTTACCTCACCTGACTCCAGAGTTTATCAGGGGCCCTTGAAGTCATGTCCCCTGGACTTGCTCCAGAAGTTGTTTCTTGGGGTCAGGAGCTGTATGGGCTGTACAGATCATTTCTGCTTCTCCTCTACCACAGCAAAAACACATTATGCTCAGAAGTGAGTGCTTAAGATCAGCTCAGGGCTCAATTGTTCAATTTTTAACAATTGTTAAAATAGTTTTAAATTGTTTAACAATTATTAAAATTGTTAAAATTAAATCCCATCAGCAGCTCCCAGGGATTCTGTGATGTGGAACCTGTTGTATGCAGTGAAGAGGATACACTACAATCCCTTTGTGCCTTCAAAAGCCTTCAGTCCACAGAATGGCTTAGGGGAGAGCAGACAGTGGGATGCTGGAGGTGTTACTCAGGGTGAAGCATAATCCACCAAGGCCTCACAACTGCATCCAAGTCTTGTTTTGTCTGATAATTCAAAACGCTGAGGTTATACCTTTTAAAAGCTATTTAACAAGAGAAAGTGTTTGTGACTTGGGCTGATACACCCACTGTACCAAAAATATTTCCCAGAGCAATTTTCAGATCTCGACTGAGACAAGGGAAGTCTTCTGTTATTGAGTGCTAGACTGCCAGACAGCCCAGCTATGATAAAGCAGATTAAAGTATATCTGGATAATGAGTTTTTGGCTGTGTGGCTCTCACTGCACCAGGAAGAGGTGGTTTACCAAGACCATTACGCTGAATGTTTAAAGCAAAAGTTTACCTAGAGCATGCAACACCTCTCTCACTCACCTTTGAAGCCAGCATGCCCTGGAGAGCAGTAAAGGCAGAGATTTAACCTCCAGCAGGTTTCTCATAGCTGAATTTGCTCTTCATTCACCCTTTCCTTCATTTTCTGTTGCAAATAGTAGAGGGCTTCTCAGAGCTGGAAAATATTTCTGCTAGGTTTTAGACCAGTAGTGCCCTCCCCAGACTCTGAACAAGCACATAGAACACATAGAATAGCTCTTATCAGTGGGAAGTGGCCTCTTCATTTTTTGATGAGTGTAAATCTTCCAGCATCATCTCACCTGTGTCTGTTATAAGAGAAACAAAACAGATAGCAGGGGAAAGGAATATTGTATCTAACACTGGTTTCTTCTCCCATAGTCTTTTGTATTTGCCCCAGTGTCACTTTGAGAAGAGCAGCCTGAACCAAACCCACCTCACTGGTGCAAGAAGAACCTAATTTTGTGCTTTGCCCCCAGCCCTTCCCACCAAAACTGTACTTTGTACTACAAAAGCAATGACCATGGTGAAAGAAGAAGGTAACATTTAGATGACAGAAAATGGGTGTGAGACAGACCAGCAGCAGGAATTTAAGTAGCAAATGGGATGAGAGCAGATACTCACCTAAATACAAAGCCACACATAGAAGGAAAAGGAGCATGGCTTCAGCATAGCCCTTTAGAAATAAGCATTAGAGATCACAGCCCCACCCTGCACCAACCACAGCACCACATAATGTGTGTAATTCCTCTGTATAAGGTGACTTGGACATATGGAAAACCAGACTGAAGCTCTGTTTCTCTGTTTAAATTAGCATCTGCTTCTCAGCTGGTCCATGTCAACCCTCACAGCCAAGAATGAGATACTCCAGCATCTGGAGACAGACATCTCAGCTAAGCAGTGCACAAAACATCCAGTCTCTGGCAAATGCAGCTGAAAGCAGCCTGTGCCCCCAACACGCAGGTCCTGCCAGCCCTGCCCCCATGTCTGCCCAGGGGAAAGGCACAGAACGCTGACATTTAGGGGTGTTGCAGAGGAGGAGCTGGCTGAGAAACGCTCTACTCTCCAGTCCAAGTGTTGGCTCGAATCTCAGGCAAACATTTCTTAAGAAGGGAAATCTGCAGGTCACGAGTCACGTGCCTCCCAGGGAAAAACCACAGAGCAAACAAAAAGAGATCAGCTGATCTGTGCAGAGCATAGACAAAGCCACACAGCCAGCGTGATTGATGCTTCCTCTTCCAGGATGTGCCCTGGAGAGGTGCTCCATGGCCACATGTTACAGCCTCCCCAGCGCCAGCTGGGCATGTCTCTGGCAAACTCCCTGGGCTCACACAGTCCTGCCAGGGACAGCTGGTAGCCCGTGGGGAGCAGGATCTGCTACTTCCAGGAGAGCGGCCAGCAGCCATCCCCCATGCCATGGGAGCTCAGTGACAGCAGGAGGGGCTGTGGAGGTCGGGGTTTGATTAAGGCGTGCCAGGACAGAGGTTTGAATATACAATGCTCAGGAGGGGACATAAAAGAAAGCTGTAGAGAAAATTTCTCTCTTGTCCAGCTGAGGTTCAGATCCTTCCCCAGACCAGGTCTGAGCAGCTCCCAAGACACAGGTGCCTGTTTAGCACTGCTCCTTCTCTCTCCTGCCTTGTCCAGCCTGGGAAGCAGCCCAGCTTCTCTGGTGCCTGGACAGCAGGACAGAAGCAGAATTGCTTTGCCAGCAACTTCCTACTAAGTACTCCCCACAGCTGATAACCCCACCTGATCCCTGCAAACAAAACAGTAAGGCACAAAAGATGCTTTCCGTGTCTTAAGGATGTGCTTGGGAGCGGTTCTTGGTCAGATAGCTGAGGAGCTCTAAAGTCTCACAAGATTCAGGACTCACAAGATTGATCAAATATAGTAGTATTCTTGTTCTGCAAGTGCTTGCAAAAACAATAGGATGATATAACCACTTCCAAATTTAGGAATGTCAATATCCTTCACATTGTTTATAATTTTTTTTTCCAGAACATAAATCCTTTGGGCCAGCTCTAATGTGGATATGATGGCAATGTGGATGAGGATGTCCTGTATTAATGCTGTGAGGCCCTCTGGCCTTGCGTTTTCTTCCCAGCCACCCCAGATAGGACCACAGGGCCACCTGTAGCTCTCTGATCCACACCACAGGAATTACTGGAGGCACTGGAGACTTAAATACACAGTCATTTTCCAGTGTGAGTTTAACAATAAGGATGTGCAGCTCACCCACTCAAGTGCGTTTCCTTTTGCATTTTGGAAAGAGGACAGAACAGTAAATCAAGGGTCCAGAGATTGTTAAAAATTAGAACAATATCCCACACATGCAATATACATGCCATACACATGCAATACAAGAAGTACAAAGTAAACCAAAAGCAATTACCAGGAAATTCATTGCTGCTTTGGTGCTCTAGAACTAAGTGGTACCACATGAGAATTGCCACTCTCCTTGTGTTGAAGCAGGAGGGATTTACCTTTCTCATCTGGCTGCCCTCTGTCAAACAGGAATATTGTTTTATCTGGCATCCAGTGCACAGCTGAAAGCACTGTGAACTCGCCAGGCAAGGCTTGAACCAACTTGCTCTGATTTTGCCAGCCCAAGTTTGTCTGGGAGGCCGCACTAAGTCCATGCGCCTTCCTGGTGCATCCAGGGCTGTTGGAGCAGCCCCAGCTTTGTACCTGACCGGGTGTGATCCTTTCCCACCACAGGAGCCAAAGGAAAAGCAACTCGCTTAAGCCCTCAGAGCATGTTCAGCAGGAACCCATGACGGGTCACATCCCACCTGAGCCCGTGTGTGGCACCAGCTGAGGCAGCAAAGCCCAGCGCAGCGCTGGTGTCCCAGGAAAGCGCTCCCGAGCTCCTCCTGCCCGGGATCACCGCTGAGCAGCACGCCCTGAGCAGGACCCCGGGGTTGTGGGACGGATCCTGCAGGAGATCCTGCACCCCCATCTAGTGGCCTCAGCGGTCCCTGTGGCACCAAAGGCAGAGGGAAAACCCTCTGAGGACATCCAGGGCTTGCAAGAAATCACCAGCTGCACAACGGGGGTGAGTAAAGAGCGACAGTGTACATCACAGCAGCTGGGATTCCCTCCTGTCACCCTGGCTGGGCTTCATCTCACCAGCTTCAGATGTCTGTGCTGTAAGACATCCTGCCAGCTTCTTCGCAGTCTACAGAATGGAACTGAAAATTTTTTCAGGTTTGATTAATTTCATCCTAAAGTAGACATTCTAAAAAGTGTTGTGAATCAGAGTTTAGAGAGGCCTCTCTCTTTCCCCGACTACTGGAGGATGAGTAACTAATTGAAATGTCAGCATCTACATGGTGGACATCTGCAACTGAGAGGCAGATCCTATTTTCTTTGTCTTACGATGTCTTATTGAATTAATTTAAATACAAATCTTGCTTCTCACGGATATCACAAGAGATTTGAGATTGCCTGTTTAAGTAACACTCTAACAGTGCTGTCAGAATTGTGTATGAACATATTCAGCAGATCATTCCTCATCCCCTGCCAAAGAAAATTCACTTCTGGTTTATGCCATTTCAAAGACCCTAATGTCTGGTTTTGAACACTCAGCTCCTGCCACACACAAATACTCAGATGAGTGAAATTTTACATAGTTGCCTGCAGCATGGAAATACTTCTCTTTGCATCCCATTACCTCCAAGTACCACTGAGATTCTTGTAAGGGAAGAATCAAACTTCCCAGAGAGCTCACCAGCTTTATTCTTCCTCCACCGCAGCACTGTATCCCTGCCCAAGTGACCTCCTTGACTGAATGAAGACAGCAGTGCTGGCTCAAAGACAAAGGTACTATCAGGAGCAGTCAAAAGACCTGATCTGAGGGGCAGGTGGGATGTGGGGTCCCCTAGAGGCCCCTTCCACACTGAGTCTTCTGGTGATTAGTGATGACAAGGACTAGGGCAATGGCGGACACAAGACCTAACACACCAGAAGGGGTAACAGGCTGCGCCTGCAACCAGGACAAGAGGAAGGTGCTGGTAAGTAGGGTCTGTCTCTGCCCAGGCACCAGGTGAGGAGAAGAAATTGGGATAGAATTGGAGGGGCAGGGCCAAGGAAGGAAGGAAGGCAAAAGATGTTGTGGCAACCTTGCGTGCAGAGCCTGGGGAGACTCCCAGCAGCCCTGTCCTGCAGCACCCACATGCAGGGAGCCAGGGAAGTGCCCCACTCTCCTCCTTGCTGGCCTCAGGCAGCTGCAGGTGGTCCATGCACATGTGGCTGTATGGTGGCTCATAGGGTTTTCAGCTCTTAAGGAACACAACAGAAAACAACAGCTCTCCTTCACAGCAGGAATTGCTTAGGCAGGAGAAACAAGCAGAGAAAATTAATTACTGCTTGATTAAGAGAGCATCATTCAGCTTTGGGAGCCCACTGGGCAAAATCAGTTCTGATTTTTCTACTTTAGGCTGCCCATGGCCTCCTGGCTTTTGCTTTACATTGACTGTGTCAGGTCCCACCATAAGAGCTGAGCAGGCCCTGGCCCTTTCCAGCCCAGGAAGATGGGTCCTGTCTCCCCATGAGGGTTTTCATATCTTTCTCCTCTTAATGAGATTGATACTATCTGTCCAGGCCTGCCAGTAAAGAATGTCATCCCCTCTCCTGTAGTCACAACTTCTAAATAAAGCAAAAGCATCAGCCATCTCTGACACCAAAATAGCTTGGACACCAGCTACTCTTTGGTGGGACTCAATGCTAAGTCCTCTCAGAGGGCTCAACAAACTACTCCCCTATGAGGAATTTTTTGCTTAATTTTCCCTCTTCCTGCATCTTTGACAGAAATTATACCAAGGAATGATAATATTTAAATGAAGGAGAGATTCAGGCCCAGGTCTCTAGTGGGAAAACTAGCCTGCCTTTGAGCCTCTCACAGCCTTCCCCATGCCAACTCGAGGCAGCAAAGGGCTGGTGGGGAGGGTGCCAGAGCAGCTATCACGTTCTCTCTGGTGGTAAAGCTCTCCGGGTGGCTTGTCCTCATCTTGTCAGCTGTGCTGACACAAGTGTTTATGAGACTGCTGTAAACCTGGTTAGGCAGACGGTCCAGGTTTGCCCAAAATCTCCTCCTAACAATTCCCAATTATTTTACGGATTCAGTTTCATCAGTGCAATTAATGGGATGCAGGACCACAGCCAGGGCAGGCAGCAGGGTCTCTTTAAGGGGTCCTTACCACAAGAAGAGACATACCACGGAGTTGTTCTCACAACACTGTGGCGCAGCGGGAGGCAAAGCATTTGCATCTCCAGACACCACAGATGAGTCTGTCTATTTTTAAAGTTGCTTTTCTCAGCTGTGATCCTCTCTAGTCATAGGCTCTCATGGCTGCCAAAAAGATAGCTTCTATAGAGAATGAGAAGTAGGAATTCTAGCCAAGCTGAAATGCAGAAAAACTTGCCAAAGAAAGCAAAACACAAGGCATTTCAGGGTAGCCCTCCCCTTTTTTTGTGCACCATTTGTGTTTTTATCAAGTATTTATTTCTTCACCTTTAATTCATGAAATTCACTTCTTGTATTCCCATCATCAGATTCCTCTACACAAACGTGATGACTGCAGTTTTAGTTTCCAGTCCTGGAGAAATAAATGGCTACATTTATCCAAAGTATCTTTCTTGGTCAATTAAATTTACAAATTTATACCTTTGGTACATGATGGCAATCATGTGCAATGCTGTCACCTCTACCAAAACTTACTCATTTGCCTGTAAGAGTCCATATCTAGGTAGTACTTTTGTTATGGCCTCAAGGACACAATAAAAAGTGTACTTCCTTTTGACACCTTTAGGACAGAACAGTGCAACTGTGACAGAGGTTAAAGATGATGACTGAATTTAGTAAAGTGAATCAAGACACCAGACAGACCCCACACTTGTAGAGAGAATTTGCTCTCAAGACTAACCAAGATGTCATCTAGGGTATGCTTTTGGTTAAGATTCAGCATAGCAATGTTTTCAAACTAGTAAAAAGCCGATTTCTGTTTTCATCATTTCAACCTTCCTTACATCTAGCCCAGGCTGCTGGTGAGCCTTTTGTTTAATCAAGACTTCCACATTATTTTTGCAAGCAAACGTACTAACACCAGGCAACTTTGCATTTGAAAGTAACAGCTTTGCACAAAACCAGTAAACCCAATGATGTTAAATTTTCAGGTAAATCAGGGTGGCTCAAATGGAGTAGCAGAAGAAAAATAAGGATTGAAATGGAAAGGCATGTGTAATTTGTTCACAAGTTAGGACAGCTGGTTTCTATCCTCAAGATTAATCTCTTAGAATCCTATTTTATTTTAGGAATCCAGAACAACTGATTCATGGTGAATCTTTGCAATCTTTTCTTTCACAGATCATACCCAGAATCTTATCCATATAAGAATACAGTGCTTCTGTCTTAAAACTTCCTCTGTTCCTCAGTACCCACATGAGCTTTGGAATAATTTATTTACCATTTAATGACAGTAGCCCAAGAGCCAGAAGGAAACTTTATCTTCAGTCAGCCCTGCTAGCCCAGCTGCAATGCATCCACAGAAGGCAGCTCGTGGGAAGATACTGTTCTTTATCTCCAAGCACCCCCCACTGCCAGTCCTCACACCATATTCCTCCTGCAGCACCCATTTCCTGCACCTAAAAAGGGGGGCTAGCAGGGTTCACACCTGCTATCCACGTGAGCTTCTCACACAGACCTTTAAGGTGAAACAGCACAGAGTATGGCAGAAAGAGGATGGGAATCACATCGAAGTGCAGGTGCCTCAGACAGCTGTGTCACACAGCTAACTGCCTTATGTATCTGGGTCCTGTCACCACATCAGTCCTGCCCTAGCACATTGCTTCAGCAAGGGAGAAGACAGGCACAGGGAACTTCTTTGGCAGTAGGAGTCCCAGGAGAGAACAGCTCAGCTTTTAACTATTTTTTCTATCAAAAATAATTTTGTTGTCTTTCAGGCTCAGAGCAGAGAAGTAAACTGACCTGATGTGCTTAGTTATGCCTATGCTTTTTTTTTTCCCCTATTTTCTTCATTCCAGACACAAAGGATGCTGTCCCAGGTTTCCCAATCAAGCTATTTCTCTTGTGAGTAGGATTTCTGAGTGTTTCTGAAGATAGCATCAGAAACATATGCTGCAGACAGACAGGAGATAGAGGCTGAGCAAGTACTGGAAGCCCAGTTTTAACACAACCCCCTCACCAAACACACAATGTTATGCTGTAAGAAAAGAAGATTTCAAAGATTTCCTATTGACTTAAGCTATGTTAGCAGGAGAAGAAAATTATTGTATACACCAGATGAGACTGAGTGAAAAAGAGACAGAGCTGGAAATAGTTTTACAGTAATTTTGCATTTAACTCTTCTCATTTCTTACAAATATTGTGTCAGTTTCCTACCTCATTTAATGTAAAAATTTGTTTTCAAAACAAGGTTAACAGTTAACAGCAAAACCCCACAGCTGTAGTTAAGTTCACCTTCACCAGCACACTGGTGATGTGTCTTCCACCATCAGTTTGGTTTTTGTTCCTGGATGTGGTTTATCTGTTAAACCACTACTGTCACTCGGCTCGAGCGTGCCTGCAGCAGCTCGGCCCCAGAAGCTTCTCGGAAGCACACGCCTGGGTTCTGCTGAGAGACACCCACCACAGCACTGGGAGTCACCTTCAACATGAGCTGAGTGAACACACCCTGAATGCCAGTCAGTAGCTTTCCATCCTGGGGGGGGGCATTGCCCAGCCTCCCTGGAACACTCCCCAAGAGAACCAGGGTGTGCAGCTTGTCACAAATCTCAGAGCCAGAGTTCCGTGCACATGATTGTCCTGAGAGCACTGGTAAGCTCCAGGAGTATGAATGACTAGCACAGACCTCAGCAAGTCCAAGGCTTTGGCACAGCATGGGTCCTAATCAGAAGGGTGGTGGTTCCATAGGTCTGTGAGCCAATCCATAGGCATGCAGGGTGCTGTGGGCTCAGCTCATTCCTCCTGTCCTTTCAACGTGGTCTCAGCTCAGTTACTGTGCAGTAACACAAGGAACCAGTTCAAGATGCCTGACCTATCTGAGCAAGCTTTCTTTGCTAAGGTAGTTCATGGCTGGCTCAGATGCCCAGTCTGGTTCACTGCAGAGTCCCATGGGTACAAGCTGATAATAGGTGGATGGGGATGGAATCAGGAGAAAGGATGGGACTTGGCAGGTTACACTCACAAGGATCTTCATCCACGGCCCCCACTCTCAGCAGATGATTTGCCAAGAGGCATGCTGGTGGCCACTGAGAATTTAAAGACTCCAAACGTGGACACAGTTCTCAGAAATAAACCATTTCTTTTAATTGGCAAGTAGAACACACATTACAGGTCATTAGTATTTTAAAAACAATATTAAGTTACAAATACATGTTAAAAATTGCAGTTCATGGCAGCTAAAAGCTTGGAGTCCTAAATGCATCTTTTGCAATGCTTCATTACTTTCCTTTCCCCAGTCTGCTGGGTGAAGATGAATAAAAGATCATTTATCATCTACTAGAAGGTGGTCTACTATATATTCGAACAAAACCAAAACTTAATTCCTAAGAACATCACTAACAAACAGAGGCATTTGAAGTACTTTAGCCATCTCAAATCATGTCAGATGCAATGAGGACACAGTTAAGAATTATTCTTTAACACTTGAAGCAAAGACAGACATCTTCACATTAAACTGATCAATGCTTTCTGATCCAACTCAGCTTAAAACCTGTACTAGCTCCTACCCCACAGAGGCCTAAAGTCCATCATGCAGGCTTCCAAGCCATCAAAGCTAGATGTTTGTTTATCAGACCCTTACACAGAGAAAAATTATGGTGTACAGCTAAACAGCATACACAAATATGCACTGAATATTTAGAAGATCTTTATTCCTCTCATTTTGTTGGTATTAGTGAGATACACAGCTCATTCCATTTTTACTATACTCATAGTATTAACAAGTTATCATTATGCATGTTAATATACTAAATATCATTTAACAAGTCTCTTTTAAAAAGTATTTAAAAACATTTTTGGAAAAGTAGAAATCTATTTTCCAGAAAAGCAAGTGGTACTAGGATAGCATGGACTCCAGTGCATTATATCCTTTCAGAGAAAACCCATCTTGACAGCTTTTGTGCCTGGGAATCAGCATGTCTCAGCTGCCAGATTCATATTCTATTTGTCCTTCTCACTGTGGTGATAAAAGGTCATCAAAATCAGCTTACCTTGCCTTTCAGTCGGCAGACTTTCAAAGATTACCATTCACTGGACTGTGTAAGAAACACTTAACTTTGACATGAGTTCATTTCTTTCTTACTCCTATTTATGACAGTCAGTTTTATTATACTGCTGAGATTGCATCTTCAAAGTCTGCTGAATGTGCCTGGAGAAATGACTTCGTATCTCAAAAATATCAAGAGTACCATTCAGATTTGAATTTCTATTAAAAACTGTGCACAGTTAGCAAAAATTACACTGCTGTAAAAACAAAAGGCCTGCTCCTTGGCCTGCTCAGAATACATACTACAATGTAGATGATTACACCAGAGGGATTTTTCTCTGCTTCTTTTCTAAATGCAGGCATTTAAAAGTGAAGTGTTACTAAACTTTTCCTAAGAGAGTACGCAGGGGATGTGGCATAATATACATTAATCAGGAACAAAAAAACAGTAACAAACAACCTTTCTAGAAAATGCTGCATATTAGCAGCATGCTTGGTTTCTAAAACACAAGGAATTGCATGGGAGTTGTCAAGATGAAGTCCACACACCTCGATCATTGAACTGATCACTAGATTCCAAGAAACCAAAGCAAATTTAAAAATACACATGACAACTGCCTAGAAGGCAGGGTTTTATCATCTGTCAATAACCAGATGAATAAAGTGCATAGCAACTATTATAACAGTTTCTTGAAAAGAGAATACGTTTACCAAGTCTCAAAGTTTGTAAGCTTGACACTTATCCATACATTTTGCTACATGTGTGGCTTCCCTTTTGTTTTGCTATTTAGCATCACTAATCAACGCTTCAGCACTGTCCTGTGATTTCCTTTGCATTTCATATGGAATGTGCTGAGATCTCTGACTGTTGCCTGATGTATGTCTGGAAGCTCTTGTCACCAATGGGATGTTCTCTAAAAGAAAAGAAAAAACCAGTATTACACATAGAGCCTTCTGTCAGGACATGAAAATGTCAGAACAAAGTGGAACACACAAGAACTTTTTCCCTATATTTGATTTTCAGAGTTGTAATTGTAGTGTTAATGTTGCATTTTACTTGAGCTAGAACTGACTGAATTGATCCTCTCTTTTGTCAGCTGCATGCAGAATGCTTTGTGTGTACACAAAATACAGTCATGTGGCTGTGTCAGCCACTCTTTCCATTTTTAAACCAATGCTCCAAGATAAGCCGGTAAATACATGTCTCTTCTGTTATTAACTACTGCTCAGCTCACCAACATGGGTTCAAAATTTAAAACCAACAGTATAACAAACCCACATTTAAATTTTATTAATTAAACTGCATTAAAAACAAGCATTAAAAAATTCATTTCAGTGCTTTAGAATATTGTGACATAACTCCTAAGCCACAGTGCTACTCTATGTGTTTGCAGGACCTTTTTTGTACAAAGTATGGTGAAAGCCAGAGCATAAGCAAGGGAAATACCATCTTCCAGGACCATTCCCCTGTTTGTACTACCCATTGTACTTACTGACTTCCATACTTTGTCTTCTTAAATTTATCCCTCTTATATTGAGCATGCTCCTGCTCTAAATTTCCAACACCTTCAATAATCAGCTTTAGTGTTTTATATGTCTCCTTAGGGTCATCAATGATGAATGTAGAATACTCTTCTTCTTCAGGTCCATCATATACAGATTTGCTCCCACAGGCCTCTGGAGAAAAAAAATAAATAGATAGGAATAGATATGAGGCAGGGGGAAAAAGCAAGACAAGCAGACTAAGAATATTCAGTCTGGGGTTCATAGAGTTTCTTGGTTTGCTTCTATATGACCACCACAGAACTGTGGCTGACATCAACAGCAGAAGTTTTGCTTGGCTGTTGGGAGGCACAGAGGGTGTCCCATGCCCACTCCTTCCTCCTCATCTCGTATGGAAAGGGCAGCAAGCCTGGCAGCTGCTCCTGGCTTGGTGGGAAGCTGTCCTTTGCTGCACAGGCAATGCTTTCATCTCAATTGCCACTATCTGCACCCCATGCACACATTTTGGAAACTCTTACACAGGCCTGTCTCTGCCACTGTGCTGCAGGGCTGGCCCGCACAAAGTCAAGTATTCACTTGTTGGGACAGGTTCCACCCCCAGGCAGCAAGTACAGGCTGAATTTGAAAACATTACAGGCTGAAGCAGTCATGGTTTACCACATTACCCCTAAAAGATTCATACAATAAGCATAAGCAGAATATGCCATAACTACTGCCTTGCTGCCTGCTTTATGACATATCCAAAGGGGCAAGTTAAAGTTCTGTACCTTCTGATCTTACCAGGGAGCCTTCCTGACCAAGAGATCTGGGCACTGACTACACATGATCATCCACAACATAGTTCCCATGTGATCTACTCCTGCACTGCAGCAGAGTGGGGAAGGAAGGGGAAGGAAGGGGAAGGAAGGGGAAGGAAGGGGAAGGAAGGGGAAGGAAGGGGAAGGAAGGGGAAGGAAGGGGAAGGAAGGGGAAGGAAGGGGAAGGAAGGGGAAGGAAGGGGAAGGAAGGGGAAGGAAGGGGAAGGAAGGGGAAGGAAGGGGAAGGAAGGGGAAGGAAGGGGAAGGAAGGGGAAGGAAGGGGAAGGAAGGGGAAGGAAGGGGAAGGAAGGGGAAGGAAGGGGAAGGAAGGGGAAGGAAGGGGAAGGAAGGGGAAGGAAGGGGAAGGAAGGGGAAGGAAGGGGAAGGAAGGGGAAGGAAGGGGAAGGAAGGGGAAGGAAGGGGAAGGAAGGGGAAGGAAGGGGAAGGAAGGGGAAGGAAGGGGAAGGAAGGGGAAGGAAGGGGAAGGAAGGGGAAGGAAGGGGAAGGAAGGGGAAGGAAGGGGAAGGAAGGGGAAGGAAGGGGAAGGAAGGGGAAGGAAGGGGAAGGAAGGGGAAGGAAGGGGAAGGAAGGGGAAGGAAGGGGAAGGAAGGGGAAGGAAGGGGAAGGAAGGGGAAGGAAGGGGAAGGAAGGGGAAGGAAGGGGAAGGAAGGGGAAGGAAGGGGAAGGAAGGGGAAGGAAGGGGAAGGAAGGGGAAGGAAGGGGAAGGAAGGGGAAGGAGAGTATTTTACTTTGTCTCTCCTCCTAGCTTTACTGCTATCCCAGTCTCAGCTTTCAAATTCCCTTCCCCTTGCTGTACTGTCTGTGCCAGACCTGTGTCCTTTTCCCCAACACTGAAACTCAATGCTGGCTCTGGCAGAGGATTCGGAACAGGGGAAAGCTGGGCACTGGTTCAGACAGCTCGGAAGTGGTGAGGATCTTGAGTTTGCAATTGCACAGCAGCCAGGAACAGATTAAAGTGCTTTCCAGTCTGTGTGTTTGACACCGCTGGCTTATCTCATATTATAAAATAAAATCCTATTTAAAGATCAGTGCCACAGTGAAGGCTTCCCCGCCACTCCCTGAGCTAAACTGAGATTTCAAGTCTGGCACTGTGTACACCGGATACTTCTCTTGGCATGCCTATTAGTACCAACTTCCTCTGCCATCTCTTCTTTCTTTTATCCTTTCCATCACATCTCTACTTCCCTCAGCTCCTGAAAGTTTCCCAGCCAAAACTCCACTTTTCAACATTTCATAGGCATCCACAGGTCATCCTCGATGGGTAATTCTGAAAGAGCCTTTCCAAAGAAACCATTTGTATCCAGCCTATTCTGAATCCGGGAATGTGCGTGCACATGACTTCTGGTAACACAAAACCATATTCCACTGAAACCTCAACTTTACTGGTGCAAGTTCTTGTCAAGATCAGTAAACCTCTGGTTCTGTGCTGGCTCTGATTTGTCAATTCAGAGCCTCCAAGCAACGCTCTGTGCCTATGCTATTTTAGGATGATGTGGTTAAGACCATATTTCAAACAACTGTTAGTACGCAAAGAACTTTTTACAGACCATGAGACTGCACCAAAAATAATACACACAACTGCCTCAAGACAGCAGAAGGGGAAAGAAGTGGAATAAAGGCCACTTGTTCTAGGATGTGATTTGCAAGGTTGGTCAAACCAGAACATACAACTTTTCACAGGTATTTTTGCCTTGGTAAGTGAATTGGAGACATAATGATCTTTAATCCTCACCTTGCATTTTTTCCAATTTTGGCATATACAGGTTGAAAAGAGAGTAGATGCGCTCAGTTTCTCTATCTCCATCTATATCCAGTTGTATATTTGCTGGCAGGCCTCTGTAAGGCATCAGGACAAGAGGTAAAAGTTATATGCTAAACAGTGTATTATGGTACATAAAGCACTTAACAAGGAAAACAAAGTGAGTTCTTATGAAAGCCAATAGACTGTAACAGAGCACAAAACCTTCCATTTTTTCCCAAAAGAAGACAAGTTCAAACTTCTTTATTCCTCTATTTATCCAGCACCCTTCCACTGACTTGAAAAAGAAGACTGTATCAGTATCCAGACTAATTTTGGTGAATTAGTCAGCTACAACCAGATGGAGGAGCCAAAGCACTGAACTTCCAACTACCCAGGTCTTATATTCTGAGTCTAACTACCACTACAGTCTTGTGACTTCTCTCAGTTTAGATGAAAATTGCTTCCTATAAACCAGACAGTACATCTTTGTTTAAGAGAGAGCATGAGCAGCCCCCTGGAAAGATCAGCTCAGAATTAAATCTATCAGCAGATGAGTGCTTCAGGAATTTACAAACAGGATATTGAAGGGATTTCGGACATTTTTATTAATGACGGATGATCAAAACCAAAGTATTTTTAATCCCACAATCACCTCCTATCACCATCTCTAACTCTAAAAAGTCAACATTTCGATCCACACATGCAGAATCAAGAATACCAAGAGATGGCCTTTGTATATCTGTACACCTGGCAAATCTTGGTTAACTGTGCCCCTGCAAGTCACCCTGCAGAGACACATGTAACCAAGGCAGCAGCTACACCAATGGCACGTTAAAACCCTTACCCTGTGCAGGGTGTGCAGCCAGGGGTGTTGTCTGCAGTAGCTTTGCAGCAAAGCCAGTGGCCATTGAGATAGGCCGAGGGATGGTAGACGGTGAGGCGCTTCTTGTTGCACTGGCTCACTTTGGTGAGGATATCAATCCAGTCCTTGGCTTCCACACAATTATTTGCTTGGATATACAGGACTCTCCTTTCAGGCTGGATCACCTGGAACATCTGCAAATAAACCATGGAATAAAGCACCAGAATGAGTCAGTGAACCTAGGACTACACTCGGAGTGAAGATTTATTGCAGGAAAAGCACAGGATACTAAAAGAATGGACCAATAAATCTATTTCAACACAAAACCAAGCAGCAAATGTGCCCTTAAAAGAACAAGACCTTTCACCTGGTACAAGGAGTAAGATACCAGTCCTGTAGGAGATGATTTACAAATAACTAATATCAACTTGCTGCTTGGGTCTCAGCAAGATTTGTTGTCAGCCTCAGGGAAGCAATTTTAGTAATGCTGCAACTCCAAGTTTTGGAAGACTGACAGAGGAACCCAGCGCTGGCCTGAAAGGAAACGCTCGTCAGCAGAAGGCAGAAAAGAGAAAAATGAGAGTTTGGATCCAGCCTTAGTGACAGTTTGCTGTAGTACTGCCATTTCTCTAGTCCTTTCAGTACCTGTTTCAGCATGACCACTGCCTTTTAGCAACTTCCATGCTTCCATACCCAACTATAGCTGCTATTAGAAGATCACAGAAATACTGCTTCTCTTTGATTGACATCAGGTGGTTTAAATAATTACACGTTAATTCTGTGTTACAGCTTGACCATTGAAAATCTTAACTAAAGCTATTCAAAACAGCTTGGAACCTAGAAGGGTATTTATCTTCCTCCTCCTGAAGAAGGAAATTTGTGATGCACAGCCTTATTGGTTGATTACACTGATCATGCATCGAAGATTACTAAGCTCAAGTTAGCGATGCTAGCTGCAAATTTTGGACAGGTAATTTCCTCCAGCTTCTGCAAATAGTGAATGCATTTTCTTCTCTATTTCAGGTATGTCTAAATTATCTTTCTCTGCTCTACTTCTTCACTTGATTATTCAAATCATTAGACATTACATTGCCCATATAATATGGAATACAATTTTCCAAAAGCTGGTTTCGTTGTGCTGTTTTAAAAAGAAAACCGGAGAGGTGCACACACACACAAAAAAAAACCCAAAACAAAACAAAAAAAACCAAACAAAAAAAAAAACCAAACCAAAACAAAAAAACACCAAAAAAAACCCCAAACCCCCCCCCAAAAAAAACCCCAAAAACCCCAAAACCAAGAAAAACCCACAGAAAACACAACAACCCAACAAAAGCCATGCAAACAAACCAAACAATAAGAACAAACCAGACTCAACAAAATTGAAATTTGCCTTTGTTTGTTAAACAGACTTGAAATATTGGCTTGAATTCTGCACCTAGCTGGTTGGGAGAATCTTGCAGACCAGTACCAAGTCCTTTCTTGCACAGTCCTTTCTTCCTTTGTGACACTTTAAAATGTGCATCGTGCCAAACAGCAAAGGGAAAACTCAAACAACCATTTTCCTGTATTTAGCAGGGAAGCACTCTTGGTATAAGACAACTGGTCTGATATTGGTCCCTAATGGTATCAGACAATGATCAGAAATGCACAATACACCATGGCAGTGTAGGAGCTGCTTGGTGTGATCAGTCCAACAGTGCCAACTACACAAAGAGTCTTTTCAATAAAATTCTTCAGGGCATAACTAGTAATTTGAGTTTGGGATGGAAGGAAGAAAAAGGAAGACAGGAACATACAGTTCAATTCTCCATTAACACAGAGCTACAAGGAAAAGAATTTTAATGTCCTGCTGGGCTAAATGGAGCCTCCTGCATTGCAACAAGGAACAGATTTAAGGAGTATGGCTTTGTGTAAGAGGATATCAACCAAAGTGATCCAACATATGGCAACAGTTACTGAGAAGCCCACAACTAAGCCAAGAATTTCAAGTGGCTGCAAGACCTTTACACTACCAAAACCACCAGATGCCTCTCAAACAACACAGAAGACCTAAAAAGTACTTAAAGCCACCCTCACATTCCCCAAACTGTGCTTAAGAACAACGAAGGCTATTGGCCTTACTGCCAGACAGGTAGGTTTAACATGAGTGAAAAAGGCACACTTGGTGCAATTCAGAGCACAGATACACTGAGAGTATTTATACAAAATGTGAATTTTTATCACACAAGCACCCACAAGGGAATATCCATTGCAAATACATCTGCTGTGGTGTTCTGAGAATTCTGATCTTGCTGCAGTCATCTATTTATGTATGGCAAGAAAAATAGGAATATATTAGCACAAGAAGGTGGCAACATTATTTTCTACTGTTAATGGAAAGACTGAATCTTACTTCCTGGAATGGATGTAGTCACCTGGATTTCCCAGGTAATACTGAATTTAAGCAACCAAAATAGCACATGGCTTTTGATGTTGACAATAAAGGTATATTTTTCCAATAATGAATCTTCACAATGCAGACATATTTTGGATGCTCAGTCTCGCTCAGTACACTCAGCATAAGTTACAGAATTGTAGCTCACTCCTCTCTACAGTGAGTTTTATCTCAACTGTGTGGCTGCTTTCAGTTCAGTCAAGTTAGTTTGCAGAGTGCAGTTGGCAACAGTTCATCACATGTTACAGCTGCCTTCTGATAGCCTAAATTATTTTGCAGCTTGGGTTGGTTTTTGTCTGTGTGGTAGAGTTACAAACACCAGAGCAAACTACAGTACAATTGAGATGTGTTCTAAAAGCTCCACGTTTTAGCAGAGAGAGAGAGAGAGAGAGAAAGAGAGAGATGTTACCAAAATAATATCTAAAACTGGGAAATACTGAAGAGCCTAGAATTGTATTTCACTTTTTAGCAAAGAGCTGTTTGAGGAACCTAATATCTAGGGCAGGATTGAGCACTGCCCTGCATGGTGCTCACAAGCAGTGTAGATGGCAGGAAAGTCTTAAAGGCAGAAAAAGATAAAAGTCACAACCATTTATACATGTAAATAAGTCTGTAGTAGATGCATGTTCAGAACTGGAAAAAAAAACTGAGCTTTTTTTTTGTTTAATTTTAAATACAATTTTTAAAGGACTGGACTCAGCTTTACAGGCAGAGGTGTGTGAAAAAAGTTACCAACACCACTCAAACTGATCAAGTCTGTTCTTACACAATACAGAAGTTGGCAGTAGTGTTCCATGCATGAGAAATACAGCTGTTATGTTATTCCCTAATGTGGCAACCAAAATGGCAAACCATACTACCACAGCACAGATGTTGTTTTGGTACATAACCTAACCCAAATTAAATCCAAATATACAAATCCAAATATATATATATATATATATATGTACTTTCATGAACCAATAAAGAAACCTAACCACTAATAAAGAAGTTGTGATCCTTCACAATTATAAGCAGCAAGTTCCTTCTGACCAGAGAGGCCTGGCAGAAAGGGCAGGGACTCGATCATCTTACCTGTGTGTGTGACCTTACAGAGCTGACAGCTGATCAGCAGTGCTCAGTACTGAGTGTGCTGCAGATCACGAAACCCAAAGACTGCTGACTGGGCTGTTAAGAATCTGAATGGGCTGTACTTTTGGAAATTCCTGCTACTATATACAGAACAAGCAGCTGTGGTTGTACATCTTTCAACAGAAATCCAATCCAGGTTACAGAAGGGAAAAAGGCGATTAGGCTGGTGGATCTGGAGCAGCCTAACAAATACATTAATGAAGATGACCTACTTACATTTTTCATTTTGAAGGATTCCTCCTCTAGTCTTTCCACTGCCAGAATGTTTTCAATTGGAATGCTGCACAGAGGGTGATCACCTGCAAAACACACAGGCACACATATAATGAGCCACTTACTCACAGCTCATCTTCACTTTTTGCCCTTTTTCTAAGGGCTAATTCTGTTTCTTTGAAGACCATTTTGACTGCATAAGAAAAGAAGGAAAATCTTTCACTCAGCAGGCATTTGCTAGCATGGTCCTTAAGTATTATCTTAAGTACATTTCTGTTTTCAGCTGCACTACCTTACACTAGCAAACCTCTTAGAAACTGATTACTGCAGCAGGACATGGTATATTTACTGCAAAGGTGACGATGAAATAAATCATTCCTGTCAGCTGAACTGAACTAGTGGTGATGCAAGATCTCAAAGCTGAGTGTGAAATAATGACTGGCATGATCTGAACATACTTCCTTATCATTCTTCCTCCCTATGTACTTACATGATGGAAGGAAGTGGTATTTCTTGTGTACTACTGAACAGACAGGAACAATTTGCAAAAAGCAAAATCCTTGCTATTAGGCAACATTATGTGAACACATTTTTCAAGTTCAAAGATTGCAGGTGAATCCTTGTCTACTGTATCCAGTTGTGCCAACACTACAGAATTTATGAGCACATGCTGAGATGTATCTGAGAATGTTCAATACAAACCCAAATTCCAGCTTAAAGTTGTTAAGTTTTGTTTCCTAGGACAATCTAGGTAACTGTGAAACCTACAGATGATGTTAATAACTGATATTAGACAAATATTACCAAATACTTTGCTAACTTACAGGGTATTATGCAATCCAAAAAGCTTCTCTAACTGTCAATGCAGACACTAAAAAAAAGAGCAAGAACATACAGGCTGACAGACATGCCTGCACTGTGTCTTCTACACTTTCAGATCTAGATCTCAGTCTTCTCCTCCTACACAATCCTTATGTTTAATCATTGCTTCAATGTATCAAAACAAGACTGGCAAACCTTTGTTACCTTTGCTTTTCTGATAGGTAAACTCATGGTTTGTCAGGCGAAACCATCTCTTCTTGAAGTTTTTCATACCAAATCGTTTTCTTCCTTGTGCTCTCTTGATCATGAACCTAGTAAACAGGGCACCAATTATTACAACACATGCTTATGTATGTAGATTTACACATATATGTGTATACATACAGATATGTCATAGCACTTGCAAAGCTTTAGGAGGTGACACAGTGTTTTCTAATTACTGAGGTCTTTTCTTGGTAAGGAAAAGTGTCACATTTGGACAGGTTTAGTGCATCTATTAGTTAGGTCTGTCCTTTTTCCAGATCTAGATGAGGGGCAAGACATATAACTTGACTTGTAGTTAGTTAACTAAGCTGCAGTTTATGCCCTTCCTGCAGTTACAAATCCAGCTAAATGGTTTCCTAGTACAGCAGAAAAAAGGCAAAACACAGTTAGTACTGCTCTGCTAAGCTCGACCTGTTGACTCTACAAGCATTTTTTTTTAAGCTGTGAGAAAGCTCAGAAAGTTTAGACTATGTTTAATAATTAAAAGGCAGGTATAAAGCCTCTGGAGCACAGGGACTGTACCCTTACATGCTTTAATCACTCTCAAGCTCTAGAAACAAAATCAGGATGTTCCACAGCCTCACTTGCAATTGCACATAGATACTCCAGATGAAATGCAATTTCAGTAACATACAAAGTGATCTCATGGCTGGAAGGTAGACCACCCCCACCACTTTTTCAGCAGATTAGGGGTGCTCATTTAGTGAGTTGTCAGTTTTAATTAATTACAAATTTGAATGAGTTCATTGTGAAATTAGTTTACTGGGAAACTGTGATGCATCCACCACTTTCCTAACAACTAAATCAATCCAAAAGCGTCAATGTGACTTTGGTGACTTCATACTGCTCAGCATCACTTTTGTTAGATAAAAATGTGTCTGCATATGCAGTAGAGAGTTGATAACAGCTACTCTACACATTACATTAACTATTGTGCCAAATACAGAACTGCATAATGGAGTGGGTAAAAACTACTTACTAAAGAGTGGTTTTTATCAAGTAGGAAGGCACTATACAGCACAAAGAGCACACAGAGAGAACAGCGAATGACCTGGTTTAAGATTTTTCAATAGCAGAGCTAAAATGCTTAGAACAGCTAATACTGTTTCTTGCTCCTGGTATCTTCAGTCACAAATAACTACAATACATCTGACCAAACCACAGGTCTGTTTAAAGCTCAAACAGAAACCCAAGTTCCTTCAGACTTTAACTATTTTGTAACCAGCTGGGCTGGTGCCTGCTGCTCATTCCAAGCTGTGTGGGCAAAAGCTGACAAAGACTGTCTACAGCAGCAGATTTTTTAAAACTGGTTATAGTTACACATCTCTCATTCTTAAAATGGTCAGACAGTTCTGTCTTGGTCCTTATTCTTGGAATACTTGAGGAATATTTAATAACACCATGTGATTCAGGTCGTCACCAGGCCCATTGGCAGTAGCCCCCATAATTCCAGCTTAAGGCAAATTTCAAAGGAAGAACTGACACCCTTGGGCAGGACAACATGTTCTTCAAGTTAGTTTCTAATCCTTCTCATGCCAACTTAAAGGTGACTTAAAATTGCAAACTCCTACAGAGCCTCCCTTCTTTGAAAAAGGCAAACTCCATATGGCAGGGCTAAGAGCACATTTCAAACTAAATTCTTCATAGGTGACATAGCCAAGAGAAAAATGTGCTTTTATTTTCCAGAGATAGGTGAATAGCATTCAAAGTCACAGTTATAAGGTCAACTTCCTTGTTTCTAGCAATTGCAAGAAGTCAGAACAAACACAAGCACAAAGGGAGAAGAAGTCCAAGATTAAATCCATTTCAGTACAAGGTGGTTGGAGATACTCTTTCTTCTCATGTTTATGGGAGACCTGAATCTGGATCCGCCTTAGTTTTGCTTGGAAGTATAGACATGCCCTTTTCACCACCAACAACAAAAAAATACTTCTCCTTTTCATTCTCTTCCTTTTGGAAAGAACCAGGCAGCCAGCTGTTAAGCAGTGATGGCATGATTGATATCAGCAAACCCAAGTGCCAATGGCTAATCTTTTCAATCAAAAGTACTTATGATATAGTTTTCCATTTGATACTCTTAATAGAGGCAAAGATAGATTAAAAACACAAAAGCAAGCAAACATATTGCAAAGGCAAATAGAAACCCCACTAAACAGCCATTCAGTCTGGAGAAGAATCAAATCAAAGGCTGTGGGAAGTCCCACAACAAAACATGGCAATAATGCAAAATGTAAAAAAAAAAAAAATAAAAAAATAGACTGCTGAAGGCCACTTCTTAACCTTGAGAATCATTTACATGAATTAAGAAGTGCCTAGAAAAATACATAGTCTCTTCATCACTTTCAGTAAGTTCTTCATGATGCATACATTGCTTCTTGGTGCCCTTCCTACAGATAGAAATCCTTTATTCTCTATTTACAGCAGGTTTTTGTTTTAAGGAAAATAAAATAAAAGGTCAACATCAAGAAATGGGTAACTAAATGTTCTCTGCTGGGTTTACACAGGCATTTCAGGATGGTTAAACAGAGTACTTCCTCCCCGAAGTTAAGTCAGACAAATCTACTGCTGCAAAGGACATGCTGTCAGCCAGTAGCTACAGCAAAGCAGCAACTGCCTCTACCATCTTACCTGCATGAACTATTACCATCAACTTTCTTTACTGTTAGTTTAAGAGTCCTTACAACAGCAGCCACAGGCCGAGCAAGAAAAGACAGAAAAAAATCAGACAGGAGCAAAAGAAAGACAGAGGCAGAAAAAAAATGTTTTACAGTTAGAGGGTAAATGTTACAAACTATAAACTTATGTTGAAAACCAAAAGGATGACAAATGTACAGAATTAAATTAAGACAAAATTGCTTCTAAGGACAGAGGTTTATCAGAGAAGTGAACTGTCAAGGTTAAATAGAAGAAGTAGTCATGTTTTCACTGAAAACCTACTTTTTGCAAACGACCATGAAGGCTTACTTTCAAACAGTATCTGAGCTTACTGAGCTCTGACAAATTTGGATTTTACTTTCTTCCTCCCAGCTCAAAGCAGCTGTTTCTACAGTGCACTTAGATGATCTTAACAATCCAGTTTAGTCACAAAAAAGTCAACAATTGGTATCTGAAACTAACACAGCATATGGAACATACTTCCCAAAAAAGGGAAGGTACTAAAACTATAAACTGTTCCAAGCACATGTCAAATTTTCCTCAAAATGGCCATGATAATAGTTAGCATATGTATCTCATAGGCAGCAAAAGCAAATTCCATTTGCAGGATTTGCTCTCATTAAGTTATTCGGTATCTGTCTTCAGTCTTCCACTGTCTTCACGGTGGAATTTTACAGCTTTTCTTCACTAGAGTTCAGGAAGAAGATCCCAGCTTGATTTTAATACAGTGCTGAGTTTATTCTGCCTTTGCTAAGCTAATTAAGTTCTACAGGCTTCTCTTTCCTTCACTTATTTCAAAACACATTTCTATTAAGATTTAAATCAAATGAAAATATGTTCAAATCAGCTATAGCAACCAGAGAGCAGAAATTGCAACACAAGAATTCTCCTACATTCTTCTCTGATTGCATGAATGGAATAGGGGTGGCAGAAAAAGAGATGGCTGCCTTAGAATGGTAGTAAGCACACAAGTAGATGGCTTTGTTGCACATGCATACTTACCCTTCTTTAAGCAATATAGGTTGCTCTATGCTCTTGTGATCTCTTCTTCCTGAAGATGAAATTAGATCTAGAAACTAAAAGGTGAACAAAAAGCAGATGTAAAAATGACAGGACCACACTACCCAAATTAAAATCGTCCAGCATTTGCATAGCACAGAGCTATGAGAGTATTTGTAAAAGTAGTTAAACAGAAGGTAATGGCAGAAGTTTGAGGAATCTGGGAAGTTTCCTGGGTCGTAACCTAAAAAATAGCACAAATGCTCTTAAGCAGCAGAACTGCAGATGCCCAATACTTCTTGTGCTTCTGCTTTGTTATATGGATATTTCACTACTTTTTGGACTAATTTTTGGACTCATTTTCATCACAGATCTGAAGCATTCTACAAAGTACACATATCTCAAAAGCTCTAAGCAGCAGATTGTTAATCCAACCGATTTATTAACTAGAAATAGATGCAAAGAAATTTTACTATTGACGTGTTAATTTAATAATTGACGTGATAATTTAATAGAAGTTTCTTGAATATTAGTTATCAGGAGTCTGCTTTTCTCAATACACTTCCTGGTTTACCAACAGTATGTATTGTTTTCCAGGATTCAACTTCAACAGCACAGCAGGATTTTTAGGATTTCTTTTTAGGAAATCTTTTTAGGATTTTTTAGGATTTTTAGGATTTCTTCACATGTATTACTTACATTTTTTACTGCATCTGCATATTTCTGTTCATTGAAATAGTCATAAAATGTAGCCATGTAAGATTCCTTGAAATTGGCCTGAAATACAAAGCCAAAACCATGCATATCATCATACAGTTTATACAGAAAATATTATTGTTAATAGCAGTAGGTTAGCAGGAAAGCCACTGCAGATAGACAGGGCTTTTTTCTGGCCAGAAATAAAATAAGCAAAGTGCTACTTTCATGTTATGCAGCACACATTCAATAGTACTAAACTTTTATTTCAGAGAGGCAGCAGAATGCATTTCATATGTTCAGTTACTACAGTTAATAATGCATTCTTCAAATGCTTCAAAATTCTGCTTTGGCTTTAAATTTCCCTCCTGACAAGAAGTGTAAGAAAAAGAATTCTGCTATGTTGAAGGATTCATAACTGAGGCACACAGTCACCCACTGTTGCCTGTGTGAATCCTAACAAGACCCCAACCACCCCAAATTACCACCAGCTACAGCAGTGTGGTGCCTTAGGTATACTTATTTCAATCAAACATCCAGAGTATGGGCATTTACCTCTAATCTCACCGCTGACAGAAAACTGAACTGGTATGAAAAGGAAAGTATAGCCCTTCCCCTTACTGGTTGACTTTTCTCACTTGAGTTTTAAAACGCTGAAACAATCTATTAAGCCCTGTAGAGCTGCTAATCATGTATCACAGGTAAGTAGAGAACTCCACAGGTTCTCCTGATCATTGTCTTTTTTCCAAAGGAAGGAATGAAGAGGTCTGAAACAGACTTCTAGATTGTTCACACAATTTTGCTTTACTGAAATCTAGTTCAGATTAAGACAGATTTATTTTTCCTCTAAACATGAGAGGCTTACAATCAAAGCAAACACAACCAGTATTGCATGAGCCTAGTGCAACTCAAGCATTTTAAAGGCTTAATTACAATTAAGGATAAAAGATTTAAAAATCACTTTCTTAAATTAAGTCATTAAATGATAATAGCATACTTACAGATTTAGATTTTGATAAGCTGCCTAGTGTTTGAATGGTTTTAGAGATAAGTGTCAAAGTTCGAGAAGTCTGAGGATCCTAGGAAAGAGAACAATATTATATGGACTAGCTATTTAAAATAATGAATAGAGGAAGGTAAACTATATTTCTTCTTTCTTGTTTCACTTGCAGAAGAGTAACAAACAATTAGAAAAGACCCCTAATAAAACACCACAGGCAAAAAGTTGCTTTTATATTAAGAAGTTTTTGTCTTGTAAGCTGTCACGCTCCATAGCTTCAGAGATCCAAAGGCAATCACTTACAAAAAAAAACAAGGCTGTCCACATCCTCCCCACTCCCAATAAGAACAGCTACTCAAAGCCTGACATATGTTGTTTAACATCCAAAATATTTCCAACACTGCTGCCAATCAAGCCAGCATTAATGTGATGTGGCAAGAATGAAGCAATGCCCCCTTTTTCCACAGTAGCTTAGACCATCTACCTTGATTGTCCTTAAATTTCACTCTTCTTCCAATATCTCCCAAGTTCTTCACAAAGTCATTCAACATATGCTTCAAATCCAAGACAGATATAATAGATCTTTGGACTAACATAGGTACTTTTCCTAAAGGCTATTAAAAGAACTGAAGAAAGAATCTCGATAGAGAGACTGGTGCCAGAACTATAAACACAGCTAGGAAAAAACTGATACAGTACTTACTGGATGGTGTGGTGTAAGCTGAAAGAGGTTTGGAGAAAGAATGGCAGGAGCAAAGAACCTCAGGAAAATAAAGCTGCTGACAGCTGTGTACCTTACATCTAGGTCACCTATTAAAAAAAAAAAAAAAAAAAGACCTCTACTCAGCATTTCAATAATCCTCCCTGAAAAGCCTCATGAAATTATCAGAGCCTTGAGAGAGCTAACTCGAGCATGTGCTGGATAATGTATGTATTTGCGAGTTACGGGATTAACCGATGACAGAGGATTTGGAGCCAGAGTTCAGATAGCCTAACCCAAGGAAATGTCAATGAGAGCCTCTTTAAAAAATAACCAGGTTCATAACATAAGCTGCAAGAACACCATTCATTTTTCCACCACACAGGGAATTTCACAGACATCTGCTATTTCATATATGCACTGAAGTATGATGAATAATTTACACAGTTTATGAAACGTTCAGCACAGAGGCCAATTCTCAGTTACCTACTTATAGCCCTAAACACAAATGTTGTACAGACTCCTAATGTATCTATTCCAGTTGGTAGTTACAGAAAATACAATTTATTTATTTATTTATTTATTTAAACATAAAATAAAGAGCATGACAGCAGAGTCAACGGTTTTCCGCTTGAGCTTGCCTACTCCAAAGTGACTGTTTAAAAGCTGAACTCATATTACTCTCTCTAAACCTTTCCTACTGTAATCTGCTTCCCCTCATGAAAATACAGAGTTTGGTTGTTTTACTTAATTCTGGGTTTACATTGCCCACTTACTCTCACAGAGTCAAAACAGCTAAGAGGGACTGGAAAGAACTGTCTCTTGACAGCCACAAAACCTTTGCAGCACATGGGGTCCTAGAGCAGTGAGCTTGCAGCAACTCCAATTTATAGACTGGCTTTTATTACAGATTGACATATAAGCAGAAAATAATTCCACTGCATGGAATCTGCAGAATGAACCATTATAAAATCATGAACATTTGAAAATTGAGTATGCTTTGCAAATACTGAACCTATAAAAGATCATCATAATGATATTTTTAAATGCTGTTTTCCTTAGAAAGATATTTAAGAAAAAACTCCAATCATCATCAAAAATAATGTTGCTTTGTGGAATGAATAAACGATAAGAAAACAGCATTAACATACTGCAAACATTACTTTCGATAAGCCGCTGTTTACATACTAAATTCAACAGGGATCATGCAGACTGCTAGACTACATCTGTATTTAAAAGCCAACAGATATGTAAAATAAAATAATATATATAAACTCACCTTGAAAACGTTTGGCAGCTGATTCTCTCAGTGAAAAGAAAATATCACACATCACTGTAGGACAGCTTACACCAGATTTTGTAATTACAGTAAAAATGCGATCAACATATTGCCTCAGATTTTCCTGAAAAAATGCAAAGATTATGACAAAATTAGTATAATTTTCTGCTGTGAAAAGTGGCACTATTCCTGATTTTATTCCTAGTGGCATCATTAAAAGATTCCCACTTTCAACATTATACACTTGAAAAACAAACTCTCACTCAATTAGCCTGTTTGGGAAATGCACATATTCAAGAAGAAGAGTAAAAATATCATTCATATTAAACCAAACATTAAATGATACAGCCATATGGCAAATCATTCCTTTTTCTAGCACTGTTTACTACATCAGCAGCAGAATCATAGAATCATTAAAGCTGGGAAAGATCTCTCAGATCATTGAGTCCTATGGTTAACCCAGCCCTGCCAAGTCCACCACTAAACCATGTCCCCACGTGCCACATCCACATGCCTCTTGTACATTTCTAGGGAGGCTGATTCCACCACTTCCTTCAGCAGCCTATTCCAGTGCCTGACCACCCTTAAGAAATTTTTCCCCAGTATGCACTTTAAGCCTCCCTGATGCACTCTGAGGTCTTTTCCTCTCATCCTGTCCCTTGTTACTTGGGAGAAGAGGCCAACCCCCACCTTGCTACAACCTCCTTATAGCTGAAGAGAGAGTTCTCCAGGTTAGCCACAGGCTACGTTATCTTGTCCTCAGGGCAGCAGGAGAAGTCATTAACTTTCTACAAGTATTGCATTTATAGCATAATGTAAATCTGTTATGAAATAATTATATGGGTGGTGTCAAGAAAGCTTACAGTGTATTCTAATGAATGGCAAAATTATGTGCAAGATCGAACTTTTGAGGACCTCAGTTAAACTTGATGGCATAAACAGAGAATGTCTTCAAAATCTAATGCATACCCTGTTGTTTTCCAGGTTTTCACCATCTTTTAATTTCACAGGATCAATTTCACAAGGTTTATGGACCTGGCAGATCTGGAAAAAAAATAGTTAACAACTGTTATATAAATTTATCTACAAGTACAAAAAGTTTTGTAAAAAGCATAATCTGTTAGCTTTTGAGATGAGACGTAAAAGGCAAAAGCCAACTTCACAAACAGTATTTTTTTAACAGCAAAGGTAAATTATGTGTGATCTTTATTTTTTTCCAAAAAGCAGCATTAATTCATTCCATCCTTTCCTTCAACTGAAACGCAGAACTGTTCTTTAAACTCTCTCAAGAAAGGCTGTTCAAGAAAAGTCCTATTTTTTCCAAAACAGTCAACTTTGAAAGTATATCCATATTCTTTAAAACTTGACATTTTCTAATGAAACATTAAGACAAGAACAGCTGAGGAAATTGTCAAATCATTTAAAGGAAGCCTGTGGTCTGAAAATATTGGCCGATTACAGCACTAAAATACCCACACCCACCATTCTGGACTGGATAGATAATAAACCATTGTTCCAATATGTGCATCACATGCACAGTTATCCAAGAATAACTGCATCCCTTTATACACACTGGATGAAACACATTACTTATAGCTTCACAACAGTTTTCTATTGTATATACTATATATTAATTTCTCAGTAAAAATATATGCTAGTTTTTATAAAACAGAGTAATGTAGTTTAATAAATAGAAATTTTACTTTTCCTTTAATGCAATCCAACTGTTTCTGAGTTGGGCGACTCAGCTGAGGCTAACCTAACACACGGGATTTTAAAGCAGAAGGCCTTTACAATGACATTTTACCAAATAAACAGTCTGAACTGTTCTTACCTCATCTATAATTGGCTTTAGTGTAACTTGCAGATAATGCATCCCTGCCAGTTTCATTGTCTCATCAATACACTTGGAAGTTAACGAGTTTCCTCTGAAAATGGTGTTTGGATCTCTGGAAGTGAACAATTTTCTGTAATTTAGTCTCTTTGTAATGAACTGCTAATACATGGAAATAAAAGCAACAGTGAAAGGCGACAGAATCCTAGGTTTGAATACACAAGCAAAACCTCCCTTTGACACCAGCCTGCCATTAAATGTAGTCATGCAGCATTTAGTGCACTTCCAGGGTATAACAGAAGAGCAGCAGCCTCAAAAAATACACAGGGACTATAGATCTTCATTTTATTAGCATTGTGAGCTCAGTGCACTATCCAAATACACAGTGATACAGAGGCTCAAATCCAAGAGGTCTACAGCACAAATCTGGGAAAGACATCTGTTTTCACATGCTACTGAACAGTGCTAATTTGAATAAGGGAAAGAGGCAATGATTTTAGTCTCACAACTACACTGGACATTGCACATGACCTACTACTTGCACCTACAAAATAAGTACTTGTGAGCTGGGAGGGAGAAAAAAACAAAGGCTCCAATGGCACAGCCATAATTTCTAAGGGACTTAGAGCACTGTTCTGTGGTAACACAGTGCAGATCCCAGTTCAGCCCTGACAACTGTGCGGCAAGGTGGCACCTTGCAGACTCTCAGGTTTTCCTAAAAATCTCTTGCACAGAACTCATCTTGTATTAGACATACAGCCTCCATGACTGATAAAGCTTCAGCCAGCTGCTCTATCACATACCTGCACCTCCCTGCTCAGCAATTTATTTTCTGCATATAGGTACATAACCAATGATCTCATCTACAATACGTATCTTTGCTGCTTTTTTATCAAAGGGATAAAAAAAGGATAAAATAAGGATCAGCAAGTTTCCTCATGCTACAGCAACCATGCTGTTTCAGCCAACCTGCAGTTCAGAAAAAACACATCTACCTACAGAAAACACTTGATCCCTCAGACACTCTGAAAAGAGCCAACCCACACAAAGACTTTATTTTCTACTGCGGAAATTTACAGTCAGTATCTGTCATTCCCCTTGACTCCCAATTGTCTTTTCTACTGTTAGTCAAGAGCATGACTACACAGGCAGAAGGACTGTGGCAACAAATATTCTTTAGGATCTGCTTGGTATGAGCACTAGATCTTACACTAATGAACTATCAGCCCACCAGTAAGTCAAACAAGGAATTCAAAAGAAGCAGCTGAAAAAACCCAACTCATTTTCTGCCCTCCCATGCCAAATTCAATTCCATCCTTAATCCTTCACCCTCTAACTGGGATGATTAGACACACAGCTTGTCTTAAATATTCATGATTAAGAAGAAACTTGCTTGTTGTTTTGAACAAATTCCACACTTAGTACTAAATTATTTATTAGCACACAATAAAGCTGAAATTATTTCATATGAACAGCTGAAGGTAATGTAGAATTTCAGTTACCATATATACTTAAGACTGAGTAAAAAAACCCTGCTTTCACATGTTAGAATAGTCCTGCAAATAATTTTCACCAAAAATGATGGGAACTCCTCCTAAAGGTCAAATTAACCAGATCTTGAGAGCAGTGAAAGAATTTAGAAAGAACTCTGCCACACAGCTAGGAAGAACAGGAATCACTCTGGCATTCTCTTCTGAAATTGCATATTTCTAGAAACTGAGTGGAGGATTCTAGCACTAGCCAATGCAGTTTAGGTATTTTTGATAGCAGTTTGGTTTTGGTACTTACTGAGTTCTCTTCACTTCAGCATTCGCAATGGCACTTATGAAAGGCACAATTCTGCCATAGTGTAAGAAAAGCCTGACAAGAGGTATGGCTGCTTCCTGTTTTTCTCTGCAAACTTCACCCAAAATATGTGCAGCTGATGCTGAAACAGGCTGAAGAGTGGAAAATAAAAACTTTGAGAAATCCTTCCAGAATACCCATTCTTTCCTTTTATTCCCATTAGCTTCTTAATGCAGAACCCCCCATAACAGTTGCAATGGCCAGTTACCCAAATGTCAGTATATAACATGGGTGGATGACATCCCAGTTTTTGTGGGCTGTAAGTTCTGGTCACAAGAGGGCAGCAATTTAAAAACTACTACAGTACAGTCTCTTCTTATCTCCCACATTTTTAATGGCTGTCTTTTCAGTAAATGTCACTTGCCTGGAAAGCAAGTGAAGAGAAAGAACTCTATATAACCCTTTGCAATTTCAAGTCGCAGTGAGTACAGTACCCGGTTCTTTTACTGAAAAAACAAAAGCACCATTACAACTGTAAAAAGCACACACGGTCCAAATCTCTGATGTTTTAGGATTACTTCTTGGTTTGGATTTTTCTCAATTATGCAAACAAACCTGCTCCTGTCCAGTAAAGGTAAACAACTGAAATGTAAAAATCACAGAAAACGTACTGCTGCTAAAACCACTGTGTTCTTGGGTCTGCCTTCACCCACCTACCATACAGAATGCAGATAAAGATCTCTGCAAGGACTGAAAATAAGCACAAGGGATATGTAAAGCTTAACAAGGTTCTGAGGTCTGAAAAGCAAGAGCTGACCTCTCTGGTAATTACACAGCTATGGTGTCAGCAAGATAGTGACAAATCTTCAGAGACCCCTGTGAAGATGATCTGCAAGTAAACAACAAACAACATAAGCAAATTACCTCAACATCTGCAGATTTTAGCAGGACGTCTCGCAGCGGACTGTAATAGTCTGAGGAAAAAACATGGTCCTCAGTGTAAACCACATTTAACCTTAAGGAACCAAGGTCATCAGGTTTCAATGACTTGTTACCATTATCTCTGGGCTGCAGAAAATACCTGATATGCAAAAAATAGGACAGAAACTTAGTGCTGAAACACAAGATTTTCTCAGGCTATACACGAGCACAGAGAAACTGTACAGATACACAGAGTATTTATATATGTATCAAACTCTTGAGAGTTCTGAATCAGACTTCTTAATTAAGTTTGCCAGTCTGTTTTGCACCAACTGCAACATGGGAAGTTCTGAACATAAAGATTTATGTAGATGTGATAAAAACCCCACACACTAAAACCATAGCACTGCTGATGAACTGCAGTAAATAATATAAAAACAACATACTAGAACTCCCACATGCTACAGAGAGGCAGACTGAAACCTCTAATCATATTATCAAAACTTCTTCTTCTTACACTTCCTAAGATTACTTTGGCTTGCTTACAAAAAAGATACAAATTAAATCCACTTAAACTTTATCACATAGTAGTAATTACTCTTAAGGCTTCAGAGGAGACATATGTTTCTACTTATTCTCCAAAACAAAAATGTCAAATACCATGCTTCGTAAGAACTAGACTGTCGGAGAAATTTCAAAGGGAGTCTCAGTTCTCCTAGAAACTCGTCACCAAACTTCAAGTTACTGGCATTCCAAAGATCAACCCTGTAATAAAAACAAATAATTTAAAATACTATTAAGAAATTAAAGTAATAATAATAAAAAACCCCAACATTTTTTTCCAAATTTGTTAGGGTTTTTCCCCTCAGTTCTATGAGTTTGAAAGACTTGAAACTGTACAGTAATGGTTTCTGAATAGTAAAGCGATAACCTTACCTTAGACTTTTGAAGCCTTACAATTCACCTCCATAAAACATCAGTGGAAAATATCATTCAGATTAACTTTTCTCATCTGTACTGTTTCCACTGTCCACATTGATAAAGATTCAGATGGCTGTCTGGCTATTCCAGATAATAGAAAAATACAGGTAAAATGGACACCAGGGGAAAAAGCACAAAGTTATTGAAGGACTACATATTGTCAGTCCTTGTCTAATTTGGGATTAGTAACAGCTAAGTGGCAGCTTTATAGAATTAGTCCTACACAATTTTCCCCAGTTTCTTGCTCTTAGGAAGACTCCTGTGTCAAGCACACATACTTATGGCACCTAAATTAGTTCTGTAGAGATATTCAAAGCTGTAGGATAGTTCTACCATTTGGTAGAATCTGTGTATTGGCTGAAGCTTACACAAATTTTGGCACTCGGTCCCTCACATTTTGGAAGTTCTGGTATCTATCTGTAGATGACCCTTTCTTCCTTTTCATATACTCTTCAACATCTGGATGGAAAACAACTGCACTGAGATTCAAAGCAGAAGTACTGGTGTCCAACCCAGCATGTAGGTAAACACCACATACCACAGCCACCTTGAGGCAAGGGTTTCAAACTCCAGATATTTGTTTCTGTATTTATTTTAAGGTTTTCTCTAAGAGCTATTTTTATTAAAAAACAAGATCAGCTGACTATTTTGCAGCTAAATGACAGCTTGAATATGCCTTAAACCTTTGAGGGGAAAGACAGTACATGGAAAGAAATACAGGTTTTCAACTAATGACAATTTTTAAAAGAGCAGCTTTAACTTGGATAAGGTGCAAAGCCATCCAATTGTGGACATATTTACACAACCCTTCTGGTGTCAAGCAAGTCACAGTAGACTGGCCAAGGAACATGTTGACAGTCCTGTTAAAGGTTTATCCTATCTTATGCAAGCACAGAATGTGTTACTTTTAAATCCTCTGAGCCTTGTATCTCTCAACAGTGTCTCCTGCATCAGCTGTCATACACTAGACACACCATCACCTCACACTGCATGCCTGCTAGGTAAAGCTCCTTAGACACTGATAATTTGGACAGTATTTCTGCAGGCCAAGAACTCTCCAAAGGAAAAAAATCTTCTTTGAAAATTTGACCTTCTCTCTCCTTTCTCCATATTTGATGGGTTATTATCTTGCTAACCAGTTCAGACAGCTAACAGCAGCTTCAGGAGTAGAGGAATCTTTAAGCCTATTTACAGAGTCAAACTTAAAATTTACCAAGTATTTACAGGCCACTGGTTTCTAGTTTATCCAAACTCTTTTGAGATGCCAACTAGCAATATCACTTTCAAACACAGACAGCTAAAGGGTCTCCCCACAGTTACAGAAAAAAATCAGTGCAAAGGATCTGTACAAGAGAAACTAACAATTCAAAGTAGATCTCACACTACACAGTAAGCAAAGCAGGCATGCAAATTAAGTTATTGGTTTGTGCTCTTGGAGTACAAAGAATAAGCAGCACTTATTAAAAATGTTAATACACAGATCTCAGAGTCTAAAAGATCACTGTTTCTCAAGACTTTCAGAAGGCAAAATTATGACAAGTGTTATTCTGAACGTGGTCAGATTGTAGTCACAGAAAGAAACAAACAGGAGAGAGAGGGAGGAGAAACAACGAATTCACCAGAACATCTGGTCCCCAAGTGTTGATATGCCCTGCCTACAACTTCCTACACCCACTCAAAAAGAGAAAACTTTTCATAGCTTTAGAGAGAAATCATGAGAGACTAAGTCTCCTTTTTACCCTGTGGAATTGTATTTTTCTCAGGAGAGAAAAAGAAAACAAATCCCCAAACCCATAAATCTATCCAGAGGGCTTGGGGGCAATCTAACTCTCATTAAACAGAGTGGAGGAAGTAAGCGGGGGTGGAAGGGGAGCCCAAGATGGAAACAAAAACACACTGTCTCACAGGGGACAAAAGCTCTAAGGAGAATTTGCCCAACCAAGACTGACACTTTATCTGCTTTTGTCTGTTATTTTTGTCTGTTATTTAAGCGCTTAATCTTTTCCCAACTATTTTGCAATTTTTCTCTTAAACTAGTCATCTGTACCACACTGTGCTATATCAGTTTTAAGGAATGACAGACTTTTCTAAAGCTCAGTTCCACATACTTTATTGCTGCAGACAAGTCATTTGTCCAGAAAATATACTTAGCAAGTAAAACAACCATGCAATTTCATTTAGTCCAGTAATATAAAATAAGAATCATTGAAATATTAAGCAATAGGTAACCACTGTACACCAGTGTCTAGCATCTCCTTCAAAACTATGAAAAATCTATCAGAGAATCCTAGCTTTCATTTAAAATCAAAGCATGGCTGGGCATCATGGTTATAAAGATCAGACTGGGCCTTCTGAGACATAGTGTAATTGCCCAGTTCATCACATACATTCCATGGAATATGAGGCATGCTACTTTGTATCTGCCTACACAATGCAAAGCTTTGCAGAAATACAGTCTAGTGCTAGGACTAGGTGACCTGCTGTGCTGCAACACTGACACCACCAAAGCAGCTCAGCACTCCCGTGAGTCAGCTGTGGCTTGCCCCTAAACCAGCTACCTTTGCGCTGCCTGATGCAAATGTTCTCTGTGAAAGAGCACAGCTCTTGCCTCTATCACATATGAATGGCTTCCCTTTCCTGCCTCAGAGCCATGGCAAACACAAATCCATTAATGCTCCTGTAGCGCTGTGACACTGCATCGACAGGCTACATGAACCAGCAGCTGTCACATCAGACCAGCCCCTCAATCCATTCATGGACTCAGATGTGCTTTGCTTGCTGGGAGTAAGTATTGTTCCCCTTTCCTGGTCTCCCCTCCTTTCCTCATAGCCAGCTGGGATTCTGAAGAAACTATGGAACTTTTTGAGAGACACCACACTGCCTCTCCAGTGAGAATACACGAGGAGGGAGGCACTGCTACTATTCTTCCTCCAAATACTACCATGAAGGAGAGGGGGATTTCTCACCACCTGATGAAGAAATAGCAGTATTTATTTACTGTGCATACAGATCACCAGATGGCCCAAGCCTCCAAGTTTCAATAGTATCTGATGGTAAGATGCATGTGGCACTTTCAAGTTTTGCACCTCCTGTCATTTCTCGCCTCTCTTTATACTCACCTGTCGCCATACACAATGTGGCCTGGCCTCAGCAGGTTTTAAAATAGTACTAAGAGGGTGGCTCAGGGTGGGGTGGGATTGTTTTGGTTTTGAAATCAGAATTGCTTTTTTCCTGTGCAACTGATTTCACTTTTATCATACCAAATGTTGCAATAAAGCGTTAAAGTTGGAAGGCAAAAGTGATGAGAAACTGCCCCAGAAAAAGCTCTTGAGTTCAAGAGTCTCCTTTCAGGGAAGAAGGACTTTATACAGATTACTAAAATGAAGCGATAAAAGAAAATATAATCTGTAACTTAGAGCATCACAGAGCCTCTGGGCTGTCCTGGGAAACTGAGGGAGGGAGGAGAGGAGAGCCCAGACACAAAAGGCTGCTTAATGACAACTGCCTATCATACATAGGCATACATATACATACAGTGCACATGAGAAACAAAGGAAAATAATAAAGATCTCTCCTGCATCAGAACCAACACACATATTCAAGATAGAATCTACAGGACAGTGGAGGTAAATACACATACAGATACAGTGACAAAAACTCATCTTGAACAGATGACAGAAAAACCATGCTTGCCACTTTGCAAATAGAGTCTACTACAAAGTTACACAACTCTGGAAGACAATTTTGTGCTAATAATGTATTTTATATTACCTAATCTCCATTTTGTCCACTTCATCTACATCTTCAATGTCAAAATGGGATTTCTTGTTGTAGCTACTGGGTCTTGTAACCTAATAAAAAGGAGGAAACTTTTAGCAGTTTGATCTGATACTAAAACATTCTGATGTAACTTTTACAAAGCTTTGGAAGAGCACAGTATTTTACTACCAGCAGTGACTTCAGTCCTGATACTGAAAACATTCATGAAAGTGAATAAACATGTTGACTAAACAGATACTGACTATAAAGTGGTGGTTACACAATCATTTCTGAGAGTAAGAAGATACTCCATACTTTTTTTTACAGAGAAATATCATCTTTAATATTACTACTGCCCTTTAAGTTTACATTGACAACAGAAAAATACCATTGAAAGGAGCACCACTTTCATTATTCATCCAGGGAAAGAAAAGGGCAATTAATATTTGTGTTTTAAATGCAGCTGTACAACAACAGATGCCCTGAGGTACTTTGCAGAGCACTGGGGAGGAACCACAACCACCCTCAAAAACACTTGGCAGTGTATCCAATTAAAATTGGGAAGTTCTTCCTGTCCTGATATTCTGGAAGTCAATTTAACTTCCCCATACAACAAATACCAAGCAGATCAAGACACCCTAGCCTGTGTTATGCATATCAGAATATAGAAGCAGCTGCACAATTCACCAACCATATTTGCAAAACTGATTAATTGGAAAGCACAGGCAAAGAAAAAAGGAAAACTTTGTATGCTAATGCTCTATACTTTTTTAGTACAAACATTTCTTAAAATTTGTTTTCTACCATGACTGAAAGAACACTTTGGTGGTTGTATTTTTGCATAGTGCATCAGAAACTTAAGAAAAAGGCTACCCCACCCAGCTGAAACCACAGCAGGAACTGATCAAATGCAAGGGTGTATGATGATGTGTGGGTTCAGCTCTTGGTTGCACACAGAAGCTGAACTTTATTGTATGTTTTAACATGCCTGTGGCTTAATACTCCCCACCCACAAAAACTGGCTTTTATTGTAAACTTGACTCTTTGGTTTTGTACTGTACATGAGATGCAAATGGCAATTAAGGGAGGCAATGATACAGTTGCCTAAGGGGAGAGGAACCAGAAAATCTCTGGCAGAGCACACTCAGAACCTTTTTATATGTGTATGTGTGAAGCAGGCAACATCTTCAAAGTGATACACAAAAACTAAAAGGTACTACTAGCAGCACTGAAGACCAAATGCTCCAGACTAATGGAACCAAATGCACCTGGTAAGCCCAGGGTGCATTTGATCCAAGAGCACAGTGGATTTAAATACAGTCTACAACTTCAGTTAAACACATGTTTCCTCACCCTAGCCTTGCAAATACTTCACTGTTTCTGCAAAGTATCCTCCAGGCCTGCAAATGACAGTTTCTACAACCATTGGGAAGCTCATGGTACAATTTTTAATAATGAAGCAAACTTTAAAGTCTCGTTCTATCTGTAACACAGGAGTCATTACAAAAAGCTGCAGCATAGTGTAACTTATAGCATGTCCCTTCTAAGAAAACACTTTCTCAGAAGTTTTGCTGGAATCTGCATGTATGGCATCTCTCTGTTCATCCATGTGACTACTTAGTGTGCACATCAATACTGCTCAAGAGTGGTATTCTAAAAGGGATAGCTGTATGGAACTGGAGATGAGGAACCTCCCAGTCCACTGTGCTAAAGTAGCTGACCCAAAACATTGTACAATAAAGGGGGCATAACTCTGCTGTGTTGTCCCTTTCACCTGGGAAAGCTGGCAAGCCATTTATCAGCTGCTCAGTTTTTTTTCAGCACATGCAAGTTTACAAACAGGTCCCCAGCACTTCCCTCTTAAATTCCTGTAAGAGGACCATTTTCCTGTAGATGCACACACAGCTCCACACCACGCTGCAGCTGAAGCAGTGGTGAAAATGGCTCCTAACTATCAGGTGCAAGTTTCACTCACCGCACCCCTTAAATAAGGCCTTCTATTTCCCAAACCAACAATAAGCTATCTTTCATTTAGAAAATTAAATCTGTGTAACTTTTTGGTTGTAGAAAGGAAAGCACCCATTCACTGTCTTTTACAGATCAGCTAATTCCTTGGAGGCTTGGACAATCACTGTGCTAGCAGGCTGCAGAAAAGCTGATGAAGCTGTTCAGAAGCAGAAAGTGACACCGCTGTCAACAGCATGAATCTCTCAGCTCCACAGGAATTGGAGCACTTCGTTCGCATGCACCAGCCACAGGTCTGCCCACGTCTCATTAGTGAATGTATTTCCCAGTCACAGCAGTTCTACTGAACCTTGTTCCTTGAAGACATTTAGCCTGATTTGTACTAACTACTCTCAAAATGACATAAATCTATGATGGCTCTGTCTGCAGAGGTATGTTTATATTTCAGAGCTCTGGCTGATTCAGTCATTTCCCAAGCTCTGCTCTTACCAGCACAGAATTCATTTTGCTCTGAGTTAGCAGAACAACTGGGGCATGGGCTTGAGTTCAGGTTTTACTTTTGCTGGTACTTGCACACAACCCAGCTCTCGCATAAAGGCAAGCCAAGCAAGCCTCCAGCCCCCCTCTCTCTCAACTCCAGCTGGAAGATGCTTTGTTTCTCTCCTTCCTCTCCCAGTATGGCACCACCTGCCAAGTTCAATGTTTAAATACCAAGCATTCACTGTTTCTGCAGCACACAGAAGGCTGAGGAATCAGGTGAAGGTTTCGTGGCTTACAGTCTGAATTCCTGGACTACATTCTCATTAAAAACTTCTCACTGACAGGCTCCTCCAGAACTGCCTATGTTAAAATAAGGAAGCCCATTTTAGTTTATTACAGACAGAGGTGTTACAGACAACTCAGTGCAGTTTCAACACTCGGTCTCATAGGATCTCTGCCCCTCTAACTGTGCCCATGCAGCAACTCCACAGAGTCTCATGGAGCCAGGAAGCAGGCTCCACAAAAGCTCACTGCGAGCAGGGCAGCTAGATCCTAGGATGAGATGTGCTGGGTTAGCAGAGCAAAGATCACCTTAGAAAGCTATCCTGACCTACCCTCATGGCTTCCAGCCCTCCAGGCACTACAGAAAGCACTCCTACCAATCAGGAACTTGTTAAATCTGTTCCTTGTATCCAAACACGTGACATCAACAAGAGCATGTTTCTGCTGGTATGACAGACTTTACATTAGTCAGTACAACTACTGACTTCTAGGCAAAGACGGTGGTTTGTAGGAGAGGGAAGACAACAATGTCAAGAATGACACATGCACTTAAGATCTGCAGAGTGCAACGGCTCTTGCATGGCTCCTCTCTCCCCAGCTTCCCTTCCTGATGTGGCTGTGGCCCAGAACTGATATGAGAAACCACATCCCTAGGTGCCATCCCTATGCCAGCAAGAATTTCTAATGCAAATGTGACCTGAATGATGCAAGCCATATGAGCAGAAAGGGCTTTTCAATCCATGCCAACTGCACTGTGCTACTCTAGCTTCATAATTACAGATACTTTCTTGAGCTATCTACTGAAATAGAACAGTCAAGCATAGACCAGGACTATGATATCCAAGAGAAAAAGAGAATGATACACATACTTTAGAAGAGAAAATGAAAAGTTTCAAGAGAGATCTAAATTATAAACACATGCACATATATGTATGGACACACCACAATTAGAGCTACTCTTGCCAGAAAGAACCAAAATGAGGACTTTCACATAAGTTATACTTTATCTTAACTGGACTTGTTGAAAATGCTCTGTATTAAATAAAGCTATAGAGGTTTTACCCACTTGGAGAAAAGGCACTAGTATTGCAGCAGACTGGTAGACAGCCAGAACAACCAGTTTAAGTGTATTTTTCCTCTACAGTTTTCAGTATTCCTAAGGAGATAACCTTCCTCCCAGTGACTGGGAAAGACAGGGTGGAGCAGCTATAAAAACACAGACTAAGAAAAAAATATAACTTCTCTGCATGTTTGGTTTGTTCGGGATTTTTGAACTCATTTTTAAATGTGCTTTTTTCAAAACTCTAGTGGGGTGAGTTGTGATTAAATGCAAAGCCTGTTGCTCAGAAGTGCCCAACATGAAGCTTTTCCTACAGAGCACCTGAGGTGAAAGCAGGATACTGCTCCTTCAGCAGACAGCCAGTCTGAGCCCGGGTACTTCTTTCCCCCACACCATGCTTTGAAACAGTCTTCAAAGATGACAGCTGGCACAACACAGAGCAGGATGCCGTGCCAGCTATCCACAGTATAGCATTTCAGCTTATCACCCGCTCCTTTGAAATACCAACCTCAAAATAAAACACTTCATCAAAATGTGGATTGTTGGTCTTCTTTTTAACTTTAGTCTTTTTGGCTTCTGATCTGAATTAAGGAAACAAAAACAAAAAAGGGTAAGAAACAACATTCGTAGAAGTGTGATCCTAGAACAGAGCCACTGAGGAGGAAATAGGCATCCACTTGATTTATCTGATAAAACTGGAATGCCATGTGGCTCCAGCACAGCAAGGCACAGACACTTGCACACGCTGAAGAGAGATTCAATGCATTCCTAGTTCTCTAAAGTGGCAGTAATCACATTTTGTTATCCTATTTTAAACACAATTCTTTGAACCCTTATTCTATCACTTGCTTGACATAGTAGAGTCTTTTATCTGTACAAACTGGCAAGAATTGGGCTCTGAGCAGCAACATTTGGAGGATGGTCTCAGTCTTGATGTGACTCAGAAATTCCTCATACTCTAAAAACACAGGAGACAAAGACTAGCATAGCTATTTCTGTGATATTTTGTAATTCTGGTCTGAAAAATCAATCACTGCTTTTCAGTGACAATCAAAAAATCCAGAGTGGTTTCTTCAATAAGACTGTTTTTATTACTGTACAAGCATCCCTTTCCCTGCAGCACCAGCAGCACTTAGTTAATACAGTGGTGAATTATTATGACCAGTGCTGAGCAGAAGTCTCTACTTCTACTGTCCCGTAGGTGTAAGATGTGGCAGACCTCCTCCCAACCACTCAGCAGGCCTGACCAAGCTCTGCACTGCCCATTCATCCCCTATGGGCCGTGCCATCTGCCTGTGCCTGCTTCTGAGAAAACAAGACATCGACTGCTGGGTTCAAGCCAGCCAATGCATTTCTCACAGGCCAGCCAACAGCTGTTTGATGGCTTCCAAATGCTTGATTTGTTCTCACTACCTACAAGAGAAAAGCTGTATGCTGTCCTCTGTCACCAATCTTACCCTACAGCTCTGCAGGCATAGATAAAACAGATGCAGATGGAGAGGCACATCAGCCATGTGGAAAACTGACCTACTAATCATTTCATCCCAGAATCTATCGTTCATTTCTCATGCACCAAAGCTGCTTAGATTGCTTGTAACTGCTTATATTCACTGGACAACTCTGTGTATTTCACAGAGGTCAAGGGAAGCTGGATCTAATTCCCAGTGCTGCTCCAGACTTCCCGTGTGAGTTTAAATGGGCCTGTCCACCAATATACAATGTTTTTCCATCAGGCACAGAAAGAGTTTCTGTCAGGAAGTCTGATGACTCTAAGTACAAATCACACAATAAACAGCGGCATGTTTGTTGAATTTTTTATACTTGTCATTGCATAATTGCAGCTGAATAAAGCAGCTTTCCTACTCTAAAATGAGAGGCACTGGGAAATCCAGAGAGGAGAATGATGTACAGATTAAGAATATCCCACTATTCCTAGGAGAAGCTGAGAGATAAGAGACACTAATCTCCTCCAGGACACAGGACAGATTGCCAACCCCATCTCATCAGTCACACTTGCCAATCAGCCTCTTTACTGATAAACCCATCTGGGAGGGGACTGGGAAGCAGGATGTAGAACGGGAGGTGATTAAGGCAGCACAATTATTGAGCAATTACAAAGCAGTGAATGGGAATAAGCTGCATGCTGCTTGCTGGAGATAGGAAGGAAGCTCTCTCCCCTCACCAAAACCCAGATAGGAATAGGATAAGGCTTATCCTATTTCTTATTCTGAAGGAAGTACATATTCTGCTCCTTATTCAGAAGGGAGTACATTATCAATAGTCATACATTATCCAGACTGGGGGGCATAGGGAAGCAGACAAAGGCAAATTCAGACATTCAAGAGTTAGTCAATCTCCTTACAGTTTCAATAATAGCCACCCAGCCAGTCATTTGAAACAAGTTACAGCGTTAAAATGAAGTGTACAAGTCAAATATACCAGTCCATTAATAGAGATAAAGCACAATACAATAAAGACAAAGAAGCAGAATACAGAGAGGCTCAAAGACTCCTCTGCATGCAAGGTAAATATTTGTCAAAAATGCTTATTATTTATAGTATTTTCAATAAATTGTTGTAAAACAATTAATAATCCATGCTACCAAATCTGATTCTTTGAGGTCACAGCAGAGCTGTTTTGTTTCTAAAATGACACAGACATAAAAGATGACTAGATAAGGAGAAAAAAAAACAGTGACATCCAACAGCACAGGAAATTTTTACAACAGATGGGAAAATTGAATCCCAAATTTAAACTTTAGAGTATTATGCAGAATCTCAACACTAAAACCTCATTCCAAATTTTATCTATGATATTATGTCTGCATATGTCAAATTACAGGACTAAGCCATTGAGGGTTTTTGACACACACATTAATTTGTCACACCTTTAAAGTGAAGACACACTAAATATTCACATGCAAACATGCATACTCGGCAAGATGTCGATGTATTCACATTTCTCTTCCACCCTGCCCAAAATTAGGCAATGAATTTGCTCAAAAACTGGCCTCCAACTGTGAGGTGAGAAGATGCATAAATTAAGACTAACCACAAATTATATACTCTAGGATATTCAAATTATTCAGAGATTATTCAGATCTTTACATAAATCAAAACTGAAACGAGTCTCAAATTACTTACTCTAGCATAATTCAGCAGCTCATACACACACCCACCTCAACATTTAACATATTTTAGCAGTGTCTAAATACTCCCAGCTGTCCACTGGAGAAAGTGAATTTCTAATAGACAAAGGAAACAGAAACCATCCTTATAAAATGGAAGCTCTTGAATGTGCAATACTTGCCTGGAGGGTCCTGCTAAGGTAACGGTGGCGTAGGGATCACATTGCCCGTTCACAATGGGCAGCCCTTGGCACTCCAAAACTCTAGAAAAGAAGAAAATGAAGACAAATAAATTAATTAAATGGAAAGAAGCTGGAGTGAAAATATAAGTGAAGCCATTTCATAGGGTTTTTTTCGCAATACTTTTCACTAGGGAACTGAAATGTCACTAAGCAGAAACATTTAATTTATACTTGAACTTGACAACACATTTTGTTCTTAAATACTAACATTAATAAGGGTCAAAATACTGTTAAATTACTGAGAAACCTTAACTCAAAGGATTTCTATTATGCAAGCACAGAAATTTAAGGTTCATGAAGTAGGAGTCTGCTGTCAAGATGGGAGCTGTCAGCACTTTAAAATTCTGTGACAACTTATTCACTAAAATACATAACCAGAATTTATTCTGTAAGAGAAATGTAAGAAAAACCCCACACAGACAGATCCCAGAAGCAGTTCAGTAATTTCTCAGAATAGCATTCTTGAAGACCTCAGTGCTTTTGCAAAACTTGGCATGGGCTTATTTATAAAGTTGTGTTAATTACAGACCAAGACATATGACACAGCCATCCTTCTCCATGTTCAGCAGCTCTGTACTCAAGTAGTAACAAAGACATTGGAGGGAAAAAAATGGAACAAATTGGGGTTTGCTGCACACAATGGTGGGAAAGCTGCACTTCCGCACTCTCATTTCAACATCTCTTTGGGAGAGAAAAAAAGAAGAAAAAACCCAACAAAAAAAACCAACTACCTCCAAAAATTGAAAAAAAAAAAAAAAATGCTGCACGTTTCAGAAGTTAAAACCTACTGAGGAATGCAGCACCAGCTCGAAACAAAGACAGATAAGCCAGTTTCCAGAACTCTCCCTCCAGCAACAAGTTCTGCTTCCAACAGGTAACCTGCTGGGCTAATAAAGTATTTGCACAATTTTAACCGCAAAGTTTCAGCGAAGACAAACCATGACAAACTCATGTAGCAAGTACTACTCACTTGCTCTCTGGGCAAGTAAGTAGTACTATCATTGCAATGTGAAATATCATGCAAAATTCTGGGTGCTATAACATCACATGCAAAGTAATAGCCATTTTAGCCATTTTTACTGTTTTCAGTGATGGCAATGTCAATGCAAAAGAATATAAAGATGAGCAATAGAGAAAAATTCAGTAACAGATAGTGCTCCACAATTTCATCCACAAGGCAAGTTATTTGGTAACATATAGTGTAGACTTCAAATAAGTTTAGCTGCAGGTCTATTATTACTTACTCTCCATAAAGGGAGGAAAAAAAGTAATATTCTGTATCAATACAGCAATCATTTTTGTACCAGAGAAGGTACAACCTAGATATGTTGACACAGCACCACAATTAGAAGACTAAAAATCATACTAAGAGGCACACATGGGTAGCTGAAATTGCACAGGACATGTGCTGCTTTTATCTCTGGACTTCTATTATTTCACTACGAGTTTACCATCTACAGAGACAGAATATAGAAGCCTCCGAAGGCACCTAGTTTAAGCACATATCTGATATTGCAGAGTGCTACGACACAAACAGTGAAATTCAAGCCACAAATTCTATCTCAGCACCAGCTGGAAATACATGGTGTAAGCTTCAGGAACCCTCAGCATCAAGCAACACACAAAACACATGATTTGGTTGCCTCAATGCCATGCATACAGTGACATTTGAGATGACTTTGTTTCTTCCACCATCTCTTGATGCTGCTCCACAGAGGCAGAAGGTACCCATGAAACACATAAATTTGACAGCTCCACATCACTCAGAGGCCTTATAAATAGACCAGATACCTGTTTTCAAGCAATCAAATACTACTCCAAATTCAACTAGCTTACCTCACAGAGAAAGTGTAGAATAGGTTTTTTTTTGCAAATGTAATAATACAAATACTCCAAATTGTAATGGAGATGCCACTTTTTAAATTTTAAAGGGGCAGATGTGAACAGAAAGAACATTATGGGGAACTTTACACTGCAGCCTTCTGACAGAGTATCTGTCAGTGCAGGAGGAAAAACCAGTAAGTACCAGTGGAAAGTTCTTATGGAGAGGCAGGTCCAGCTTGATTTTCTTACAAGTAAAGGACAAGCTATTTTCCTTCCAGTAGTCTTTACACTAGGTAGGACCACATTCACAGCAGAAACACTTGGCCAGTGAGCTAGAGCAGGACTGCTGGTAATTCTTTTAGGATGGCAGATATGGCTTGAACACATTCCTATTCAGCAGTACAACTGTACACCAAGTGTCAGTGTCAAACCAAACTCCTGTGTTCCAGTGCTTTCTTAAAGCAGTCTGGAAGTTTTCTTAAAATGAAATAGTAACTCAATGGCTTTATAGCAGTCAGCCAATTTTCTGCTGCTGATGAATGGATTCCAAGCAAGCTCTCATCCATAAGAGAAGAACTATGTGAAATTTAAACAGTCAGAGCATGTGGCCAGAGAGACTATGACTCCTGTTTTAGTAAAAGCAGTTCTTTCCAGAGTACGCAGAAAATAGAAAGTGATCCTAGAGAGAGCATAATCTACACTTGAGGACATACAGAGTTTGCAAATCACTACACAAACAAAACAGAAAATTAAAAAATCACAGATTAATTTGAATGATGATAAGTGTGAACGCATCCAAACAAAAAATACATATATCCTAACTGTACACATGTACAATGACAGGATCTATTCTAATATTGCCATATAGAAGAACTGAAGGTTTTTCTTGTGGGTAGCCCTGTGTTATCACATTCATCATCAGCAATGGTTAAAAAGGCAAGCAGTATCACCAGCTGGTTGGAGAGAACAGAGCAATCTACATCACTGGGCACCTATAATTTGAATTGTGTGTGCTCTCCAGAACACATGGACAAGAACAACAGATGGCTTCCAACCACTCACAGCTCTCCCAGGTCTATACTCTCCAGCTCAGAAAACAGAAGTTATCCATCCGCAAACAGCTTACAAAATCATGAATGGTGTGAAGAACATTTCCTCACAAAATAAGAATTATGGGGCACACAATGAAATTACCCGACAGAAGGTTTAAAAATAAACACAAGGAAGTACTTTTTCTACACAATGAAATTGCAAAACTTAATGCCATGCGGTGTCGAGGAGGCTGAAAGAATACATGGATTAAAATCAGCACTACAGAAACTCATGGAGTATAGTTTGTAGGCAGCTATTAAAGCTTAATGGTCCAGAAGCCTCCTTCAGCTCAGGAAATCCCAAATTGGTGATCAGGAAGGGTACAACACTGGAGCAATCATACCTCTTGAAGTATCACTCACCAGAGAGCATCAGTACTAGGCTAGTACTAGAGGGGCATTTTACACAGTAGGGTAGTTATTCTGTTCTCTGGGGGAAAAAAGCAAAGACAAAAGGAAAAAAAGAATAAAAGAAAATACAGATGTTCTTGTGCAGTCATGATGACTTAAGAGTAAGATGCTTCTTTGTGTGCTTCTGGAATAAGAAAAGCAAAAACAACCTTGAAAGAAACAAAATGTGGGAAAACAGGAAGCAGGCACCAACAGACTGTATCACAAGCCTTTCAGGTAATTTAAAAGCAGTTATTGTTTAAGAATGTTGAAGAAATCAGGCAAAAGACTGGAGACTTAGGATTCTGAAGAAGGAAAGCAATGTTTGGAGAGATGTTTATTCTGGTTCGTGTCTCTTATAAAGCATTATGAGGAGAAACAATGAAATTCAACAATGTACAGGTCTGTTTGACTCATGTTAGGATACTCTCCTTAGCTACAGGACACTGCAATGTTAGGGCTGCTTTTGTGACAGTCATTTTCTTCAATCATGGGAAAGTTGATAAGACATTTAACACTCGTCTCTCCCAGCCTGGTACCAAAACACTGGCTTTACTTGGCAAGCAGGGAAAGAGGTAGAACAAAATGTCAGCTACTCAATCTCAATTATGCCACAAGGCCATCACATTATTTAGACTGACAGTTCATATCTGGATTAGATGAAAAAGAAAAAAAATGTGTAATAAAGGTATGATCTTGGGAAAGAGGGTCATAGTGGGAAGCAATGAACAAAGCCAGTAAAAATAAAATGCCCTTGCTCTGGTCATCTGCAGAATTAACTTAACTTACATGTACTAGAATAATGAAAAAAAAAAAAAAAACAAAACCAAAACCCTGACCATCAAGATTATTCAAGAATTACAAGTCAACTCATCAGACCCCAGAGAAAAAAAAAAATGTCTGGTGGCTGCCAGAATCTTGTCTACCCAACTGGTAATTTCTCACCATTAGCTGTCTGGAGCCCAGCTGGGGCAGAATGAGCCACCCCTCACAGCTTGCCTGGCTGGGCAAAGCTAAGGTTAGTGCTGGGTCATATGAGAAAACTCTCAATGCAGCTGCCTCACTGCATTTTGCTTGTGGTTTATAAAATTAATAGGTTTCAAGAAACAAAGCAGTTCAGTTTTCAATGTGGTTCATGACCAAACCTTCAGAAGAGTAAATAAGCTATGGAAAATTCCCAGTCGGTAAGAGAAAACCTCAAAAACCTAAACATATCATAAGCATGCCCTTGTGTCTACAGAAGCTGAGAGGGTGGCAGGAGCAGAAGGTCTTGAAAAAAATAGATTTTTCAACAAAGACTAAGTAGCTCATATCTGACAGTACAGGCATTTCCTCTGCCTCTGGGTTGCCAACTCAACGCTGTAGACTGTAATCTCTGACACAGCCCCTACACAAACATACTCAAAATCAGGCTTAACACAGGTGAGCAACATCACAATGATCCAAGCCCACAGGCATTCCATGCTCCTTCCCTGGAACTCCAAAAATTGTTTCGAAATTACAGGCCTTGTTATTAGTTCAAGATGCACATGTGTCATCAGTCTCCTCGTGTGTCAGAACGGACAACCAAGACAAAAACAGACAAAAAACCAAAAAAAAAAAACCAACAAAAAAAAAAAAACAAACAAAAAAAAAAACAAACCAACAAAAAAAAAAAAAACAAACCAAAAAACCCAAAAAAACCAAAACCCCCCCCCAAAAAAACCAAAAACCAACCAAAAAACCAAACAAACAAAAAACAACAACAAAAAAAAAAAAAAAAAAACCAAAAAAAAAAAAAAAAACAAAAAAAAAAAAAAAAAAAAAAAAAAAAAAACAAAAAAACGGAAGGGACACAGCTGCTCTTAAAACTTGTATGTGTATTTAGAGTTTTTCCAGAATAAATCACCTCCAGTCTACCAAGTCAGGCACAGTTGTTTCCTCACTTTCAGCTTAGGGTAGGGACCAGCACACCATTCCCATTCTCCTTCTCAAATCAGACTGTTTTCTCACTGTGATTCCTCAAGAGAAAAATAAATACATCATTTTTACAATAGAATTGCTTTCTATCGCTGTACCACATATTGTAATTGCTTGGTTTCTGATATCAATATAGATACTTAGCAAGCTTCCTTAGCTATCTTACCATTCCTCTATTTCCAGCCTTCACTTGTTCCACCTCTCTTTATTTCTTTATCTTGAGACTCCATTCCATCTCATATGCATTTTTTTCTGGCCATACTCACATTCTGCTCTGCATCATTTTAAAGACAAGAGACTTCCTCCCTTCTTGCTCTAGTGATCTAAGGATTACTTGAACACTCAGTACTTTGTGAGGTAAGCCTGACCAGACAAGTACCAACTTAAAAGCAAACTTGTGGTAGATTTGTCAGAACTGTCATCAAAACAATGCATCTTTGGCTTATGCTGAGTACTTGTTTGGTAAAGTACATTTCCCAGTGCTGGGTATATGACTTAGCTTCTTAAGTCTCTCTAGATCTCTCGCTCTCTTTTTTTCTTTCCCCTTCCCAATTTTTCTTTTCTACTCACTAGAGTCATCTTGTAACATCTCCTAAGTACTTTGTCTTGCAGGGGTAACAGAACGCCTCTAAATGGTCTCTCCTTGTGACTGGGCTTCTCATGGCACATAAAATAAGGCTATTACTCTGTAATTTCATAATAGAGCAGTCCAGTCTTTTTGCCTAGTCTAACAGCATAGAGGTGGTGTCCCTTTCTTGCAATGTTCAGTTCATTCCTGAATGCTCTTTTATTTTGGTGCAGCTTTGCACCACATTCCCTTTGCATTCTCATTCCCAGTAGTTTAGGAGGAACTTTGCTGTAATGCTGCATGATATACTTTCATGTACACCTTGGCCAACCTCACATCTAGGTGGGCACATGGCAGCTGCTCTCAGACCAGTGAACTGACTTACACCTTCCACTGCAAGCAGGAATTATTACCAGGCCTCCTCCTTATTCCCTTTATTACAGCTTTACTAAACCAGTTATATTCACAGGTTTCAGAGGAGCTTTGTCTGAATGTTTCGGACAAAGTACATTCACAACTAATAAGCAGAAAGGTGCCATGTCTAGCTCAGAAATTCCCTGAATCATAAATTTTCAGAGGCCAGGAGAGTGTGTCACTGTATGACTGCTCTTATAATTCTTCATCTCCTAGACAGACTCAGAGTCAGCATCCTGGGCTGAGTCTGACCAAATGCTACATCTGTTTGTGCACCTTGAGACAAGCCTTGCACTTCCCCTTCACTTCCACAAAGTAATCTACTGGATGCCCACTGAGCATTTAACATACACACACAACCCTTTGTTGTCAAGAGGCTGACGAAGTGGCCAGTTTCTTCTGGAATAAGACAAAAATTCTTACAGTTTGCTCAATCCTGGTTTTAAATCCTCTTTGCCTTCATCATCAAAAACACTAAATTATTATGTCCCATCCCTCTTAAAACTTCTTTACCAATCCATATTCTGACTTTAACTTGCCCCTGTCCCCAGGGAATAAGGAGGCTAAGTATATGGAATACACATATTGAATCAAGTCCTTGTCCTCTGGATGACCATCTGAAACCAAAGGATCATGCCCATTCCCAGTAAGTGAACTCCAGTAAAAGATTATTTCAAAAGTCCCTATTTCTTGACTTTTGGAAGTGATCTATTTGTACCAAAACAAGATTTCCTACTATTCTTCTCACCTGAATGTTGTTTTGTACTGGGGACAGACCAGTTTCCTCTGACAGCAGTTCTCACATCCTGGGAATTGCCTGCAGTGATGTGCCTTGGTTCACCTTCAAGTTATGTCTTGCACAGACACAAAATGTTGCAGCACTGTGTAGTGTCTGGTGACCACTGACCATGCCACCATGGTAGAATGAACCAGGGAGAAGAAAGGATGGAACAATGTCTAAGCAGATAAAGCCATAATGAACAAAATACATCAATACTTGCTTTATCGTCATGATTTTCCAAGACATTTTCCCATCATATTATTTTATCTCTCCAGGAAAATTGAAACCAGAGTCTTTATCCAGTCCTCATCCATGCTGCTGGTCTCCAGTTTAGCCTCTCACTACTCTCACTGCCCCTCCAGGAAAACTATTCTCCTTGAGGAACTCCAGCAGTACCCTATCTTATCTGGATAATACCCTCCCTGCTTTTGAGTTTATTTTGGTGAACAAACAAGTTCTGTCTTATAAAGCAAAAATAAACACTTGCCATCTCCTTAACATTTGAGAGGATTAACAGTTAACTGGAGCTACTTTTCCTTTCATGTGGCAATTCATTCTGCCACAAAGGTCTGTGGCACTAAATTAAATCCTGCCCCATTCAAACAAATGGCACTTCACCTGGACCAGCAATGTGTATTCCCTTAAAATAAAGACTTTTACAGTATTTGAGGCACTGACTCTGAAACATTTATAGATAAAATATATTCATACACTCAAAACTACTCCCATTTTGATCGACCTTAAGGTCATCAGAGGAGTAGGCTGTGCAGGCAACTATTTTGGTTTTTTCCCCTTTAGAATACTCCCCAAAGCCTCTATGACAAAAGCACAATAGAAACCTTGAAACTGAGATTATAGCTGCAATCCCATGCAAGCACTACTTTTTCTTCCCCATTTCCAGTTCAGCTGAAAATCATCTTAGTCCAACAAATTTAAACATGTTCTTAAACCCACACTACCCTGAACAGATTCCTTCCCAAGCTGACCTACAACTATTTTTGCAGCTTCCTGCAGCATGCACATTAGCTTTTGGTCTTAAATTAAAGCTCTGTACGCACAAAATTTCTGTCACACACACACAAAACTCTTGTTAACACAAGACTCGCAATAGTGATTTCCTTCTGAGAGAGTAAAGGAAAAGAAATTGACTGTTAGTGTCTTAGTTCAAGCAAAAATTTCTTTCCCAGGTATTTTACTGAAGATATTTTATAGCGAAACAGGGACAAATATTCATACAAAGCCAACAAATAACATATAGAAAGCAAGTGAAAGCTAATGAGCACAGCCCCTACTTCCCCATTCTACCAAATCCTATTACAGATATTACAATAAAACTACATCCAATGCGAAAAACCCTACTTCGTTAAATACAAGGAAGAAATACTGTCAACACACATGCATCCCTAAAACCAGTCTTACTTCAAATAAACTGCAAACTTCTTATGTCATTAAACATCTATATTTCTTAGAAGTTTAAAACCAGACATTTTTCCTGCTATTAATATGGGAACTGTCCTCCATACTACAGCTCAAACTATCCCATTTGCTTTCCAATACCCACTCTAGAAAGACCTTTAAAAGCACACATTTACAGAGTACCATCTGTACTCTGTACTGAAGAGAGCAGACTAAAAAGTGGGTGCCAGCCATCCTCTTCTCACAGAACAAGGAGTTAATCCATTAGTAAAGTCAGTTTATGAGCCAATTACAGTAGAGTTGCAAGCTTCCTAAAAGCCTCTTCAGAAAATTCTTCAGTTATGTCAATATTAAAAAATGGTTAAATTATTCTCTATGACAGTGCCCTGAGGCTTTAAGCAGAGACACAAGCTCAATAAAATTTTGCTCTACACTGATTTAGAGACTATTCCTGGCACTGACATCATCATTTCCTTCTGCCTTGGTCTCGGACTGGCAACCCCAGCTATTAACAGGGAACAAGAACTTAACAACAGGAGAGAAAAGAGAAAGGCTAAGCAAGCAGAAGTTATTTCTAGTACATGCTGATATTCAGAGAAGACAAAAGATGTAAATACAAGTTAAAGCAAAGCAAGCATACAAAAATTGTAATGGGATGGCAAAACAAAAGAGGAGGTACAATCAGGAAAGGATAAATGTGCTTAATGATGGTACTATATTGATTCTTGCAGGGGCCAAGTGCAGAAATTAGAATTTCATGTAGTATGGCAGGAAACCAAGGAATGGGTCAACATATCAAGGCAGTTGCAGAAGCACTCATGTTAATGCAGCATGGTAAGAAATGGAAAAGGAGTGAAGAACAAAACAGCAATAATTACAATACACAGCAAATGATTAGAGTCCAGCCAGCAGCTTTAGCTGAGCTGACTGTGGCAATCCTAAATGGAAGCAATGAGATCCTGTCTGTACAGGCTGATAAGACAAGAAAGAAAACCAAAAGGCACCACGGGAGTGAGAGCAGAAAGGCTGTTATGGCTAAACAGTGAAGCCAGACCGTGACACGAAAATCTCCCATGTCATTTTTATTTGCTTGGAAAGGTATATTCGTCTCAGTGTTCTGTATGGGAAAGAAAACTGCAGTGATTTCTGACTTGAGACCTGTCCAAGTTTAACCTGCTCCCACGAAGGAGCTGCAGGACACAGCACAATCTCTCAGGCAGCACTTGCATGTCACTGTGTACATACATGAGCATGTAAGCAAACAAAAGAAGCTGCAGGAACATGTCCTAACTTCTCCCCTCCACCAGCCAGTGGAGGCCAGAAGCATCTACACCCATTAGATGTTTGATACCCATATGACAAGAAGGAAGACAAAATGAAGACGCTATAGGGAATAATTGACACTCATCCCTAAGAGGGTGTGATACACAGAAGAGCAAAAGTTAACAAGAAATCACCCTGTTTTTGAACCTACTGGCAGAAATCTGATTGTGAAGTAAAAGATAAGGAAAAGGCTAAAAGCAGAAGCTTTAAAGAATTTATGACAGAGAGAAGGAAATAAGGCACGCTGGTGGGGAGTGGGTAGGCGTGGGTGTGTGAGAGTGGGGGTATTCAACTCCAAGAAGCAAAAGAGATAAACAGAAGCAGCTCATCCTAGGGCTTTCCTACCTAGCTGGTGAGCAAGAGTTTCCTTCCAAGTGCTGAGTATGGTCATGGCAAACAGATATCCCAGGTTGGCCACAGCCAGTAGTATTTTAAATAAAAATTTAGACATGCTGGTGAGTGACCTGAACTGACAAATACCTGGAACAACTGGGAGAACATGAAGCACAGTAGACTGGAAAGAGCATCTAAATCACATGCCATGACACATTTGAACCACAGGGCCCAACAACCCAGAACTCTTGGGCCAAGAGAATGCATCAGCTGAGAAGCATCTTTTGGGTGATGGGGATGCACACAGGAAGGGAACACAAGGGAATGAGATGGTTTAATGAAAGCTGTAGCACCAACAGAATGTAAACCCAGCCAGCTCCTTCTCATCCCTACCCAATCCAAGTATAATGATTTCTCTACTAAATAAATTCTTGAATACTCTTCCACATAGATTTTCACATCATATATTTAATTAGATGTAGTAACAAAGTTTAATCAGGTGTAGTAAGAAATACACCTTTCTAAATGAAAGTAATACAAAAATAGGTTGTAATTTATAAAGCAAAGAAGTAATTACCTGTGGAACTAGAAAACAATCAAAGGTGCCTCCAAACACTTCACATAGGCTACAGTCTTCTGTAGTGAGAATGCCGTGGCACACCTGAGGTAGGTAGAATCTTTAATGCTTTAAAAAAACTCAACTTGAAACAACTCAGAAAAACTATTGAATCATGAATTTACATGAATCATCAGACAATCTGGGATCTTGATTAACAATAGTTATTATTAAAGGCCAGTGATCTTTGCTATACTTCGCAACACTTTCATTATGGAATTCAAATTAAGTTGATTCATTAGCCCTGCTGAGACCTGATGGCAATTACGTTGCCAACTAAGTTCCAAAGTAATGCTGATACACTGAATTTGTTTTGATAAGAGAACTGGGCTAAAGTTACACAAATTGTGCCACAGTGAACATAAAAACGCTCTCCAACTAGAATTAAGAGAATAATATTAATAATTTGATTCTGTCAGGATTTACATATCTAAAACTATGTCAGTGTATCTCACTGCAATTATGGACAATGCAGTAATCAAACACAGGAGGCAAAAAATAAAAAGCACACAGTATTTAACATGGAAATCAAGGCATTATATCCTCAAAAACTGCCCTTTATTTAAAAAAAAGAAACCCAGCTCAAACCAGAAACATTCCATTTAAACCAGATACACCAAGTCTGTGAAAGGTGGGAAGCAGAACAAGAGTCTTCTTTAGTAAATCAAATTGCAACGTACAAATGAAGGCTTGTTAACTTTCATTTACCTAATTTTTTTACACTGATGCAGATAGAGCTATTCACAGAATAGTTTGGGTTGGAGGGATCTAAAAGATCATAAAGTTCCAACTCCCCTGAAATGGGCAAGGATGCCATTCACCAAAACAAGCTGCTCAAAGCCCCATCGAAGAAGTACAATCATCATAAGGATCAAAATGTACATTTTGTAACACATTTCCCTATGAAATTAACTGAAAAACCCTCACCAATGTCCCTGACTTGGCAAAAGAAGAGATCAAACAGGATTCATAAACAATTTATTTCAAAAACAGCTTTCACAGGATGGTGACTTGCCTAATTTGAATAATTCCTCTGGTCCTACAAGGAGATGTGCAATAGTGTTCTGTGCCTGAAGGATCAAACTGTGAATGTAATACAGAAATTCCATGAAGGACGTTTTGTGGCCATTCTGTAGCAACACCAAAGCAAGTAGGTCCTGCAGACAAAATCTTCCATTAGCAGTGAAACCTCCTCAATAAAGCATCATCCTTTGCAATGCTACAACTGTAAAGCACCAGGCTCTTAAGACTCTCCACAATTTTTAAGACATTAGGAAAACACCTACAGAGCAAAACCCAGATGGTGCCTGCAAAGGAAGCTACAGACTTCTAATGGAAGACAAAAGCCCTTTGACCTAGGGAAAAGCACCAGTTGTGATTATCTGCACAAGAAAAGCACATCCAAATGGCAAACCTGGTAGCTCCTACCAGGAACAAAGCATTACACAAATTGTAAACAATTTCCCCTGGCACACTGTCCCATTTGACTTTCTACTCTGAAGGGTCATTCATGCCATAGGTTTAGCTAAAACCTATGATATCCCATCCAAAGAAGAATATGCTTCACCAAATGGTGGTTATACCATTGCTTGTACAGCACGAAGCCTCTAGAGATGAAAAGCAACGTAAAGTGCTCTTTATTGAAGTTTTTAGTGGCTTGTCACTTCATCTTATGGAAAAACAAGATGAAAATTAGGGCAAAGTCAGATAGGCATGTTGATATAACCAGCTGTAATTAGTAGCCCACATCAGCTTTTTTATTTGCTATTGCAGAAAGAGTTGATACTAGTGTTATGTTTATCATCATAGTTTGGGATGAAAGGGGATCCTCAGGATCACATAGTCTGGCCTCTTTTGAGACAGTGATGAAAGCTCACCCCTACTAAATTTGTGCAACAAGTTCATGATGCTTACTTCATCTTGAGAGCACATTTCTGAAGAGCGATCGAGGCTTAACTCAAAGGAATCACAACTATAAAAATACCCTTAAAATGTTCCACATTAAATTGTTTGCTGATTAATGATCATAACAGAAACAAACTCACTCCCCATCCCCACATCACCAATGTGGTTTTACTACTTGTTTCCCACTAGTCTTGAGCTTCCAAACATTAGTTATCACTTACAGCAGCAATAGGAATAAGTAACCATACATTCAGAAGGACATTCTTCTTAAATAATGTGCATACTGAGATTTCACAGAATTAGCTAGGTTGAAAAAGACTCTGAGATCATCAAGTCCAACTTATCACCTAACACCACCTTGTCAATTACACCATGGTACTCAGTGCCACATGCAGTCTTTTGTTAAACACCTCCAGGGATGGTGACTCAACCACTTCCCTGGGAAACCTTTTCCAATGCCCAATCACTCTTTCTGTGAAGAATTTCTTCCTAATGTCCAGCTTAATCTTCCGCTGGCACAGCTTAAGACTATGTCCTCTTGTCCTGTCACTGGTTGTCTGGGAGGAAAAGCTGACCCCCACCTGGCTACAGACTCCTTTCAGTTGGTTGTAGAGAGTGAGAAGGTCCCATCTGAGCCTCCTCCTCTCCAGCTCCCTCAGCCGCTCCTCACAGGACACGCTCTCCAGACCTTCATCAGCTTCAATGCCCTCCTCTGGACACACTCCAGCACCCCAAGATCCTTCCTAAGCTGAGGAGCCCAGAACTGGACACAGCACTCAAGGTGTGGCCTATATTGTTGGATTCAGCCCATGGATCCAGCCTGTCCAGGTTCCTCTGTAGAGCCCTCCTACCCTCCAGCAGACCAACACTTCTCTCCATCTTGGTGTCATTGAAGTTTTTCTTGCATAAATCCAGCAGTCACTCACTGTAAGACATATCTACCAGCTCTTCTATTTTTCCTGTAGCTCTTCCATGAACACTTCTGAGTTTAACAGCATGCTTTTTAGCCCAGTCTCCTAAAGAGAGAAGCTTAAGAGAAAATGCTTTCTGTCTTGATTGATTTGTCAATCTCCTGCTGACAATTTTTTTTTAATCAGTTGGCGTTTACCACAAAATTTGAATAAGTGGTAGAGATTTCAAAAGATACTCCAGTTCTACTAATTTTATATGCAGAGAAGAAAGCACCCCTGGATGTCTCTAGGGAAGAAAGGGCTGCACATAGCAGTTCTCAGCAGCTTCTGACTGAAAAGCACATAAATACAGAGTCTGATGTCACACTGTGCCATCTTTTACGAACATGATGTTTGGGCTGGTGGGGCATAAAGCTGGACAATTCAGCAGAGACTGTCAAACAACTAAAAGGGTAAAACCATACACAGCAAGTACAACTGCAGCTGTATACAGTCTAGCTGAATTGTTGCCTCCGTTTGAAGCTTCTATGAAATTATTACAAAACCATCAGCTTGGAAGCAAGTCAACAGTAAAATAAGTTAAAATTAATTGCAGACATTACTGCCTCCAAAAGCACAGCCTCCTTGACAATTTCTGTGCTCACTGCAATTTCTTTCAGAGTATTTCCCTTTTCTCTTAGTATTTATGAGAACAAAACTATTAGATAAACTAGCAATCTAGCTTGTAGGGCAGAAAGGAATGGGACAGCGAAAATGACAGGTCTCAAAGTGCTATTAAATTAACAATGTATATTGAAAGATTTTTAATCTGACTCACAAGTGCTTTTTATGTTACAAATATATAATTGGCAAAATAGATGAATTTTCCCACAATCAAGTCTTACTGAAATTTCAAAAAAAAATGGCATCCAAATCAAAGATTTACACCAAGACAGACAAGTAGGGGGACGTACAGTTGATACCAGATGATTTTAGCACTGTGGATTCTGGAAAGTACTCAGTCATAGCACATAACTAGTTGCATTCTCAGTACAATAATGTACAGAAGCATGAACATTATTCCAGATGGAGTAGGGCAAGAGATACTTTCTCATTATTGTCACATCCACTGTATGACTTTGTGCAATAACTTCCTCTCAACAAGTCTCTCTGTGAACAATGAAGTTGATGACAACTGTTTCCTAGGTATTGTGTACCATGTCTCTACTTTCCTTATATCTGATAAAAAAAACAAAGAAGCCCAACAAAAAAAGAAATCATCTAACCTAAACACTTGGGGCCCTGCAACTTCCTCTTTACCCTCCAGCTTCCCCTATTTCTATCCTACCTTGATGTCTGTCCCTAGCTCCATTCTGCTACCTAAATATCATGTTGGCAAGTGCTGCTCTTGGAGCAACAGATTAAAAAAAATTGCAGAGACAACTGTAATTTGTGCCTCATCACATTGTTCCTTTAGAAACTTCTCCACTGTTTTTTGATGGTGCCTGCCACAGAAGCTGTAGAAATCCCAAGAGTCATTCAGAATGAAACAAGGTGCAAGCTCGCCCTTGTATTATGCTAAATACCTTGTACTCCAAAGAATCTTTTGCTACAGGTCGCATTGCAAGACAGCTAGCTGGTTTTTCCTAGGGCCCTACCTCAAATGTAATTGAACTCTTTTAGCTGATCATCATTAAAGGGCATCAGTGAAGTAAAAACTGCAGACATTTGATATACTGACAGCCTACTGAAGGTGCTCACAATTCACAGTTCTCAAAATCCAAGCACCTTTTACAAATATGGGTACAACAGGAATGCTCTCTAATGCCCCTGAAGTACCCTAACACTGTGACCTTAAGCACATTTAGAAATAAAACCATTTACCATAAGGATTTATGCTTGAATAATTTGTCGCCATTTATAATAATCCCAGTCTGTGCATACTCTGTGTAAAACAGGAAGTACTGTCATGTTATTTACACAGCAGCATTTACTGCTATAACAGAATGGCTTAAGACTTACATTTGAGTCTTTAATTCCAAACTGAGTTGTATACCTATTCCAGAGAGTCATGTGATGATTAACCAATCTCAAAATGGTGAGCACTTTAAAACATGTTCTGCTGGAGAAGAGTCTAACTGAAGTTGCTGTTGATTGGAATTACAGATAAAATGACACTTGTATGTGATTTGCATAGAGAATTTCATGAATAGAGGAGAAGCACTGAAGAAACACTGAATACAAAAACAAAGAAGTGTGAAACAAACTTCATTTAGTGGGAAACACAGCAGCAGCAGCAGACAGTATTTCTGTATAGCAGAGATTTAATGGAGAACAATTGAAACTTGATTTAGGCTACAAAATAGTCAACAGAGGCTATGGTGGGGATGGAGAAGCACAGCAGAGACAGTGTAAACTCAGTGTTATGAGAGCTGGGAGGAAAAAAAAAATTGATGCACTATGTTAAAGCCTTATAAAGATACATATCTCCTCCTTCTTCCCCTCCGTACTCCCAAAACCCACAGCATTGCAGCACTTCATGATAAAAGTACCAGATACTACGTGATTTAACCTCTGAGCATTTTCCCCCCATCAGTTTGTTATGAAACCCACACAAGATTAAAAGCATGATCAAGACGCAATTCTGCAGGAAAAGCTGCAGCGTGATGCAGGGCTTGCTCTCCAGAGAAAGGAGACTGTAACACATTTACTGGATGCATGAGTTTATTCAAAATGAAGCCATGAAACTACTTGATGCTTTCCTTAGCATTCCTTCCCAGGAGCAAACAGAAGCTGAAATTTTTCAAAATACTGGGAGTTCACCTGATTGATGCATACATTAAACTGGCCTTCTTGTAGTTAGCAATACCTTCCCCCCCCCCCCCGCAATTGATGCAGGTTATATTTTAGGCAGGAAAATAAGCTTCATTTGACCCTGAAGCGAGTTCAAAGCTGGCTGTGTGTCTCTGCAGTGGAATGGAAACTTCTCTAAAGCAACACAAATGTATGCTCTGTAAACTGGAAGCAGCAAACCCAAGAGGGCTGGGTGGCTCATGGACCCATTCTGGATGTAGGCACAGCACCAAGAGCTGCAACATGACAGGAAAAGAGCCACTGCCAGCTCTGGCCTCTTCTGACCTCCAACAGGAGCTGCAGCCCTGCAGCACATCAACATAACCATCAAGAGCTTGAGACAGAGCACTACTGCCTCACAAAGCAACAAAACATTGCCTCCATGAAGAAACAACCCCAAGTTCCTGCTGACACTTTGGTGGAACACCAGCTCCAATGCGGAAAAGAAAAATACTTCTTGCAATCACAGGAGGAAAAAGCAGATCTGCACCAGACAAGATCATGTTTTTCCTCTTATGCTTTAGATTAGGATCCAGACTGTTGATCCAAAAGCAGGAATGGCCATTATCTCAGCCCTTCCAACCAGACTTGATATATGTAACTTTGCCCTTCATGAGCTGTGACCAACAAAACAAAAAGGCTGAGCCTCTGAAATTTTCAAAATGAAGCATCATTTACCTTAACCTTAGAAACATCATATTGCATAAGAGACTTTTAAACAGTTACATAAAGTCAATCTGCTTTAGGGCAGTGATTGTCAACCAGTGAGCAGCAATGCTCATGGACAAGGAAGTTCAGATCTATAATGTGAGCCATCAGAGAGGAAGGGCAGATGCTGCTCTGTGCTCTATTCCCATGGCAGGGAGGGCAAGGGAACCACCACCAAGTCCCAGGACTCCCACGCCTAGACAGAGACCTTAACCATACCTGACAAACAAAACCTTCATCCTTACCTCCCTCTTCCTCTTCAGAAGGCTTTTAAAGCCCACGGATCAGTCACTGTTCTTTTAACAATCCCTGAAGCGTTTCTCTTAGGGATGTCATACCTACTTATTGTCTCTCTCCTGCTTGCTCTTGTAAACTGCCCATTCAATTTTGTTCCACATGGTTGGAATATATCTTGTAGAGCCCTCAAGAGAGTTGCACAGCATTTAATTCTTAAATTAATGCAGAGTAGCCACATCTTCCATACCAGAGGTACAAAAGCTTCACTTTCCAAATAAAATTTCAGCATTGATAATGTATTTATAGACTTATGAGTTGTTTACTGGAGAACTCTGTTACTACATATGAAAGACAGCAGTGGCCTCTGAAGCACATATGTTATTTAGCTATATAGATTCACTGGGTGGGAGAATAAAAGAAGCAAGAGGGGAGGAGGGGTGAGCTCTCCAAAGCAGATGTTTCCAAGCTTTTTTAAAACTAAGAGACAAGACATAAGACAACACTTGAAGGAGCAGCTGGGGACACCGAATAAATACAGACATTTAAATGTGACTAATTACATACACATGCTGGAATTCTCAAAGGATGATCAGGGAGCCAGGCTCCCAGCTCACTGACTTTCAACAGGAGTTCAGTGGCCTGCTCCTTCAGGCATGCTGCAAGATGTCATCTTGCTAAATACAGAACACTGCCTCTAATGTTGCCCCTTGTAGCTTAACCACAGCAAAGCCTACAGATTGCTACAAAGCTATCTACAGGAGCCCTCCTCTTTATTAAATAAATACAAATGCATGTATCTGCTGTTCCTTGCGTGGGTGGCTCTGACACATGAGACAGAGTTGTCTGGACAGCCCAGAGGCCTTAAAGCCTCTGAGGAACCACCTTTCTGTGCTAAACACAAATATGCTGCCCAAAACCTGCTCCAGCAATGGTGGGGAAAGGTTTACAACAAGTCTAGGGATCCTTTCCGAGTACTTTGGTCGTAAAGCAAGAAAAGTTTCTGTATATGGGAAGTAGTGGCTCATAAAAAAAAAAAATTTAGGGAGAAGTACATACCATTGATTTTCAGATGTATTAATGTAATATAGCTAGACACACATTGTTCATGACTTAGTTCAAACACTTCCACCCAGCATGGCTGCAGAAAGAGAATCTTTCCCTGGTCGTTTTCCTTCTTCTACATTACAGAAGAAAAGTGCAGTTTCTAGGATGCACAGGATTAAGGCCTGTTTCAGCTTAAAAAGCATGAGAGAACAGAAAAATAAAATACAACATTGGTCCAGCAGCTGCCAGAAGCTGTGTGTCATCACAAAGGGGTGTGTATGGGCACAAGCCGCCGGAAGCATGGGAAAGTCTTGACCACTTTTTTCCATGGCCGGTCTTAAAAATGTTCATAAAATTACAGATAGATTTCTGGCAGGTGACAAACGGGACACAGCCTTCACAGCCAGTGGAAGATGAGGCCAGATGCGGATAGTCACAACAAGCAGTGGCTGACTGTGCAGAGGGCCAAGAAGGCTGTGGCTGTAAAAAGTGCGGAGGAACACAGTGCAAGATCTTTTGTGACTGAGAGACAAAAAGGGGAGAAGCCAGACCTACTGAGTAAGACTCTTTTTCCCAGCACTCAAGGTGACTCACTACACTGCACAACAGTATTTAGTACAAATGCAGCTACAGGAAGGAACCAAACCACAAAGTCCCTGCATGATGGTTTTTATCTGACACACTTGGGCAAGGGTCTGTGGTCAGCAGGCTGTGCATCTGCTCTCCCTGTATGGTGTGAACATACACATCAAGAGCCTGCATCCCAAGTCCTGTAACTGGGATACAGGAGCCTTATGGGGGCCAGTCACAAGGACCAGCAGGTTTTGCACCAGGTCCCACAGGGGGTACCCACAAGTAGCAAACCTTTCCCAGGTTTGGAGCATCCCAAGTGAGAGCTGTGGTTCTTACAGAGTATGACAGAAGAAGTTGCTGGCATACACAAGCGGTGTGAGTGTGGTGCCTACATCTGTACTGTCAATGTAACTTTTAAATCCACTAATGCTTCTCCTTTTAATCTCTTTTGCAGGGATTCAGTCCAGGAGACTATGCTGTAGCAGCTGGCTGAGACTAGGGCCTCTGATGAAGCACTACAGCTTAGTGGTTTAAGACTAAATGAAAGTACTGAATGCTTCCTAAGGAGAAGCTATTAGGTAACAGTTTTTGAACTGAATCTTTTGCTTCCTCGGCAGGGGTAAGGAAGCACACTTGCCTTTTGCATTTTTTAATAATCTACTACTTAATGTTCAAGAGCTCAGCATTTAAATATTTTAATTTGCCCTTCCATTCAAATGAATTTTTCCATTCATTCATCCAGCTGACTGTTCACAGCATGCTCCACGGGACTGCAGGCTGGCTCAGCCCCAGCTGCTTTCCAGGCTTTCTGGAATGCAGAGGTGGCAGCAATATGAACAGGCTCCGAGGGCACACTAATAAAGACCTGTGGGTAAGCTCATATCTTCTGGAGAGGTAAAAAAGGTTCCTAATTGGGCCAAGTCTTCATTTAGCCTACATACACGGTCTTTGAAAACAAGCACTACTCAGGGGTTTAAAAATAGCTGCTCACTGGATGCAGCTTTTGTTCTCCCTGCAAACCTGAACTGTTCAACCAGTTATATGTATGAGGGAATTTGCCGGGTAGTGTTCATCTCTGCAGTTAAAAGTTTCATTAAAAAAAAACTATTTTTTTTTAAAACAAAATCAATGACATTCACAAGACAAGCATTAGATTCACCAGAAGAAGTCCGTTTTTAAGATGAAGTGATTCTAGATTCTTGCTCATACTTTTACAGCCTTGTCTTATTTGCTCACTGTAACATCCACAAGATATTTACATGAAAATCAGTTCTTTTCACAACACTCAATTGGAACCTGCACTTCCCTAGAACACCTAGTGTCTGCTTTGCACTCATGACCTACCTCTAACAAAGGTTCTGCCTCTCCTGCCTTTGCTCTCCTCACTGGCAAATTCCAGCTACAAAGATATTTAGCTGAGCATTGCTTAATTATCACACTCTTTTCTTACAGGCTGAAGCACTAGAATCAAGATGTCTATGAACAAACCTGCAAGAGATTTCAGATCATGTGGAAAATTGTGAAGAGCTGCAGTTTGTTGTAGACCTTCCTGAAGCAAGCAGTGTGACATGAAGAAAATGCTGGACTACATTCTGAAGTGCTTTTTTTTCCCCCAGATGTAAATATTCCCCTTCATCATTCTCTTCTTTCTCACAGCGAAGATAGATGGCCGTGAAATCCCGCATCAACAGAACTCCATACTCTAGAAACATTCTTCTTTCCCAATTTTCTTATTTGAACTGCTAAGCTCTACTGTCACTTACCACTCAAGTAACAAATAAATGTGGAAGCTAGACAAAGCCAGAGTGTCCAGGAGAGATACCAAAGAGAAGGTGGCAATGGGAATAGACAGTTTCAGCAGACAAAAGCTTACTTGAGCTCTGATTCTCAAATTTTGTTTCTAAGACACCTGGGCTCATTATGATTCAGTGGCTAAAACCTCATGATTTTTCTACACATTGCAGCTAATACACTAAACAATACCTAGCAAATCATGGTTGCAGAATGCTTCACAAACTAATCTAAGTTTTTTTATCTGCATTGTACGAAGTTAATGAAATAGTCTTCAAATCAAGAATATATAAGCAAAAATTTAAATAAGTATTTAAAAGCTGCCTGGCCAAATGAATAGAAAGCTAGAAAATCACACTGTTAAAGTAGTCATTGCCTTACTGCTAATCATGAAGCAAGAAGCTGCATGTATTACATATTAAGAAGGACCTTTTGAGACACCCATTTCTAGCTTTTCAGGAAGTTCACTGAAAAATCCATTGGTACTATAATTTTACAGGGTCTCACTTAACCGAAGACAAAACTTTTAAAGGACAGCTGGCTGTGGTATGACATACTCTGTCAAAATAAAACAAACAGAGGCAAACACTTCTGAAGGTCCTTCAGTACACCTCCTAACTATTCAAAACAGATGAGAGCAGAAGAGCATTTCAGTTAATCTATGTTTGCAGAGTCACAGACATCACAGGATTTCAACCCACAATGAAGGTTCAAAGGATAAGGACAGAAGGCTCTGTGGCTGTATCACATCTAAGGAGTGCAGTACACACTTTCAGAAAGACCAAAGCAAAAAAAAAAAAAACACCCCTCAATGTGGTAATCAGGAAAACTGTGCTCCTTTTCCCTATCTAAATACACTATCCTCCAGGCTAGCTTCAAGGAAAGGCCAAGCTCAGTGATAAACCTACTGTCCTGCATGTCCCACACACATTCATCCTCTCTGACAAAGAAATTACCTTTTCCCACCTTCTATTTCCCCCTGTCCCACAAAGCCTTAGGACCAATAGCAGTGCAAGCAACACTTAAACAAAACACGCCAGCCTAGGACTTGGTAGATACAGGTTTGAGCTCTGGTTTCTCAGAATGTGTGTGACCATCATCACCTGGTCATATTCAAATTGTGCAAAGGAGAATGACATAATGAGAGTCCTCAGGTAGCAGCTAGAGGAAGGCTGGCCCCTCCAGGTGGTGCACAGCTATACTGACATGGCAATTTTTGTTCTCAAAGAAGTTCAGCTGTGTTCCAGCAGCATTGTGCCGTGGTTAACAAGTTCACTGGAGCTCAGAGCCTCCATAGCAACTTGCAGCAGACTATCCCCTGGTTTTTGCTCTGCCTCATGAGAGCAGACTGCAGAGAGGAAGAGGTCGAATGTACCTGCTGCAGAGCTCTGGTAGGACCTGCATGGCCAGAGGGTACGTGCACAGGCAGGCAGGACCACTTACCCCAGCACATCCTCATATCAAGAGTGGGCCTACAGTGATGGAGGTCACCACATGGGTCACCTGTATTTGTAAACAGGTCCTAGATGTAAAGACTACCAGGACAAAGCCTTAGCAAAGACAGCAACAAAATGGTATTAAATACTGGTCTGAAATTTGGGCTGGTCAGAACTTTCCCAGCAGAGCATTTATCATATTGACATGACTGCCAAACAGCTAGAAGTGTATGATGCCAGCAGTCTGATTTTGACAGCTCTTCTGCCAGAGAACACAAAGCATTCCTCACAGAAACCAACCAGCTCTGCCACTGCTTCTGAGGTAACGTGAAAGGCTTTGGTGTGGTCAGAGAGCAGTGGTCTTTCAGACTCCTCCTCAGAGGACAGAGAAATCTTTACTGCCATTTGAGTCCTGTGGCATCTCTGTTCCAACTTAAATGAGACTGGATGGCTGATTCTGAGGCCACCTTAGTAAGTGATAGCAAACTTTTGTTTTAAGTCAGCTCTGTACCATAAGTTGTGCTACAAATTTACTTAGCTGGTAAGGTCCTTAATGCAAATTAGAAGGACATTAATATTACCCTTTGATGTCTTTTTAGTATTTATGCCATGACTAAATTGGATAAGGGATTTATTAACATTTAAGGCTATTAGGAAGAAAATTACGCAGATTATGTAGGGAGAAGGAAAAGGAAAAATGAAAAAAAATCTTAAACCCTACAAATTCATAAGAATATTTCTGATTAAGAGCATTCAATGTCCAAATAAATGTGTTGATTCCTCCAACTATTTTTGAATGAAGCACTGCACACTGTTTGCAATCAGTCTGTTTCTCATAACTTCATAGCTGCATTTCAAGTCTTACCGTGTTGCGAGTTTGTGGCAGACAACACCAGTGTCTGTTATGACTTCACTCAGTCTCAGCTCCAGGTGGACCTTCCCCTGAAACACACCAAAAACACCACAGGAAAAGTTAGTTTTATGCACAGTCAGTCACACCATTCCAACTTCAACCAAAGCAAGCCATTTTGTGCAAGTAATTCCAGGAGAAGTCCAAAGATTAAATAAGAGCTGTATAGCTAAGATCTTTCTACTGCTAGAGAATCCAGACTAGTAGTCATTCAACTAAATTTGGGCACATCATTCCCACCATTATATTATCTCTATAAGCTGAACTAATAGAAGCATTTTGAGTGTCCATGGTCTGACACATAAATGTTGCGTTGAAGTTGTAATTAGCATTTTAAATATTAAGCAAGTATCTGCAACACTGTCATTAAAAATGATATCACAGAAGTGTTACAAATTAACACCTACATGTTTTAAACATTACAAAAATAAAATCTATTAAGCAATATAAATTGTAAGACAAGTATCAATAAAAGTGTATCAAACAACAATTAAAAAACCACATAAAAATGTTCAATCATGTTGCTAGCATTCACAGCATCTACTGTTACAGAGTCTTCAACTCCTTACCATCACATCAGTTATTATGACTTGGGCCAAAATATTATCCTTCAATACACTAAGAAAATAAAGGCAAACGTGAATACCAACTGCACTCTTCGTATTAATTCCATTATATTTCAAAATGTGAGTAGCCACTCCCACTGACAAAAACTCAGCATCACTTTCACACAGTGTGTACACAGTAAACACAAAACACATTTTACTATTGAGCAAATCTGACATGCCAGCAGTGCCCAGTCATCCTCTCCAAATTATCATAGCCAAAACAGAGCCTTTCATTTTCATTACTCTCCCCTCCACCTTTTGTACTAAAGGATGCTAAAACCCACCCTGCTAATTAGTCACAGCTCTAACGTGGGTATCATCTTTACCTCAAAACACACAAAATTCTTTTGCCACCCCTTTTATAACATCTTCCAGATTCAGTCTTTGCTCTTTTCACACAGGACCAAAACTCTTGCCAGCGACTTCCCTATCTGTTATGACTAGTTACTACAACCTCCTGCTCTATGGAGATGTCTGTCCTAGGCAACAGAGGGGAGTGAAGACGGAACTCTGGCCTCAAGCTGTACCTATGCTGCTGAGACTCCCTTTCCCTACAGCAGATTTGTCTGGACAAAAGCTGGTGAAGGTAGTCCAAAGCACAACAAGGAGCGCAGCAACAATTAAGGAATATGGACACACAGAAGTGCAGTCCAAGGTCATTCCTTGGTCCTCTCAAGTTAAGAGGCAGAAACACTGGACTCAGTGCCTGAATACTTGTCCTGAAGGCACCTATGAAGCATTCTGTTTCTCACTGCTACAGTCATTCCCTCCCCTTCCTAGTGTATATCCCTTATTCAGTACCATTCTTTCTGCACTACCTTGAATGCACACTTCATGCCTTCACTCCCCAAACCTTTATCATCTACTTGTAACTTCACTATTCTGAGTCAGTAACACTTTTTCCTGTCTGAGGGCTGGAACACAGACCCTTCAAGTACATGTGGCAGATGATACTGGTCTTCATCCAGAAAACAGGGAAGACACCCTCTGTAATTGAAGACAAGCTCTTCAATCTGTATAAAGCTGCAGAGGCACCACAGCTGCTCACTGGCATTTTGAACAGGGAAGAACCCAGATGAGTGTGTGAGTTTCAAACAAGGCTTCTGCCATGTGTCTTTTGCATCATTTTAAACAAAATAATTAAACCAAACCACCCCCAACACAAAAACCAAACGTTGCATTCAGCTGTCACTCCTGGTTCGTGTTTCAGTGACACAGGTATCCTCCTTCATCCTGTCAATGTGTGCCAAAGTCAGCATCTGTCATTGTCTTCCAAACTGAAGCCTGTCCTCATGCACAAGAGCAGGACTTCCCTGCACAAATGCATAAAGCCACTTCCAGACCCAGCTCTTAAGGACTCAGTACCACTGCAAAACCCACTGTAGCTGTACATGACAGGGGCTAGGCACATAATCAGCTAAGAACTCTGCTTAAGCAGAACAGCTTTCTTGCTTTTGTTTTACTGTATTTTCCTTACTCTTCAATGCTCTCTCTCCCACTGGCTACATATTCTATTACAGGTCTCTGGAGAATAAATTTGTATTACGAACATGCAAAACCCACTGCTGCCAGCTTTGTTGATATCCTGCTAACTACCAGAGAAATCAACATTAATGTAAGTTTTGAAGAAATTAAGATACAAGAACAGAAATTTGGCAACTCAGAAAATATCCCTCTGTAGAAAAATACCAAGGTATACCAATGTTTTTATAGAAATATTTCTGCTGGTCTTAAACAAATGTGAGACTGACCCTTCTCAGGAAAGAATGCTTCAATGCACTTAGATGAGCCTGAGAGCAAACTGGCCATTTGCTCAACCTCACACAGACTGAATAAAATGGAAGCTCCTCATTTCAGTAATTAAGTTGGAAAAAAGATTTTTTTAAAAAACAGCAGTATTTCACACATTTGCCTAGCTACATTAAGCATAAAATGATAGTGATGCCTCTCATGGGCTAAAAGCCATTTTTTCTTGTAGCTTTCATCTTTGTTTTGTGAAAGCTTTGAAAATGGTCAGCTGCTCCAAAAGTGACTCCAATCTTCCTACAGCAAAACAGATGTAATGGGATCACTGGGACCAGCAAACTACAACTATTCCCAAAACACCTTCCCAGTGTTTTATTTCCAGTTAAAAATGCAAAGACCTTGAAATAAGGCTACGGTAACACAATTTCAGGCTTAATTTACAGAAAATGTTACTCTTACATAAACAGAATTATTTTTCCCAAATCAATTATACCATTATGCAAAACATAAGGATTCATCTGAATAAATTCACTACTGAGAAATGGCATTAGTTGGGTTTACAAAATACCAGATAATTTATTTTGCAAAAGGAAGACAGAAAACTGCAATAAATAGTGTATCAAAATCAAAAGTTAATCTAATCAACGAGAAGGTCAACCTATAATGGAATACACGTACCACAGAAACAGAGAATTGCCAAGATCTTTGACAGTTTGTAAGAAAGAAATTTATACTTTTATTATTATCTTGTCATCATAACAAGAGTCTTTTATTGTAGTAGATCTGCAGAGATTACAAGCAGGAAAGATTAGACAATGCAACAGCAAAAAAAGAAAAAGTCCACTTTACCAAAAGCTGAAACAGTGGCTTCATCCTGCTCAGAGAGAATCCCTTCTTGGAGCCAGGGATTGAGGCTAGGCTCACTCCTGCATTATGAGGCTATAATACTTTCTTTTTTCTGAGAAAAAAATCTGGAGGTTGGGCAATTCTGAAGTAGCACGTATTGATTACTCAAAACATTTCCATTAACAAATATATTTCAGCATGTTCCTAGAAGCAGCTATGCTTATTAGCACAACCTTCTCCTTTGGAAGGGTAGGACCCCTTTTCAAGGAACAAGCTGAAGGAGTGCCAGTTCAACTGCTGGACACTTCCTTTTCCATCAGCTCCTGCTGACATGGAGAGTGGGTTCACAGGTCGCACCTCCTTCCTGACCACATCTAACACCACATAATGGGGCCAGCCAGCTTCCAGTTTTCAGTTATTGATTAGAGAAGCATCAGATGACTGAATTTCTTGTAGGGAAGCAGACACTACTCAAGAGGAAATCAGTAACAAAAAAACTTTTGAAAGGCCTTACTGAGGAAAACACAAATTATATTATGCTTGTTAAATATAACCTTTACTACACACTCCGTTATCTGAAAACAAAACTGAAACTGATTGCAAGTTGGCAAAGAAAAGAAAAAGCAGACTCAAAGTCCTGGTTTTATAGATACAGGGAAAGCCTGTGTCCAACTACCTCCTTTCTGCCTGGAATGAAGCCATGAGCCACTGAGGATTGAAGCACCAGAAAACAGTTACAAAGCAAATAAAAGTACACAAATCCTACCTAACTGTATCACGTTTCCAGCAGCTGCAAATTTGTGGTTTAATTTAACCGCAGTACTTTGAAGGAAAAGAAGATGCATGACCACAGATTATCCTAGTTACTCATGACAAAGTTCTGCCATTCTGGCATAAAGCAGTTTTACTATCCTGAACAAGGCCTCAGAGGCAGTGTTTGCAAGGTCACCAGGACACCACTGGGAGCTGTGTCAGAGTGCAGTTAAATGCACTCATTTTGCCCTGGAATCTGACACACCCCACATGAAGCAGTGACTGTAAATTCAGATGCAGCATCCAACCTAGCTTAAAACAGATACAATCCGGTTTTTCAGAGAAATATTTATGAAAAAAAGCACTGACAAATACCAGGAACTTCTGTGCCTATCTGAGGCTACAGAAAATGCATAGAAGACTGTTAGTCTGCCTAAGTTCAAGACAGGAGCCAAATACACCCAAATTTCCTAAATCATTTTAAAGCAAGAATCAACCAGGCCTCCATCCTTTTTGTTACTATCAAATTTTTAGAAATCTTTCACTTTTTAAAAACATCAAAGGAAAAGAACAAGTCTTCCCTGCTGATTTTAAACAAAACCTGAAAATATTCTTTTTGCTTGAATATTAAGTATCAGGTCAATAGTCTTAATATCCAGGGCTCACACAGTATAATTCACTTCTACAAAAGAACAAAAGTTGATATAAAAAAATTCCTAAATAGTCATTTGTTTCCTATTAAACTTGCTGGACAAGAGGTTTGTGGTCACCCACCTTTCTACTTCTCACTAGCCTACCCAATTTTCCTGGGAACTTTCCCCTCCAAGGTGGGAAGTGCACCTGGATGAAAGTTTTTCCAGACATTTATTCCATATGGGGACACCTTTCCCAACACAACTCAACTCTGCTCATTGCTCAGTAGAATAGGAAGAGGGACTGGGACCCACTTTTGAATTCTTACTCTTCATCCTGCTGGTGGAGTCTCACCCCAGCTCCTGGAGAAGGGGGAGGGATGAGATGCAACAGACATAAGCTGTAGGAGAGGACTAGGCTAAGCAGGTGACATGAACCACAGCTCAAGACTGACTCATGTCAGCACTGCCTTTTTTTTGAATCTCAAATTCAGGACTGTGATAACACTGGTGTGTTGGTTTATTTTCCCTTGCTCCAAATCGCCTGGAGAAATGAGCATTGGAAGAACTCAGCACCGCACAGAGATCACTCCAAACTAGGGAATAACCTATACCATTGCTTTCTCAGTCTTTCCAAATTTTATTTCAGAATATAGCAAATGTTACTGGACAGATTCTGTCTACTCTGAAACCTTTTTAGTCAACTTCCCAAGAAGTCACTTTCTGACATCAGTAAAACTTAAAAGCAAACAAGAAAACCAAGCCAAACCCTAAGGGCTCACTAAATGCTGCCCTTCAGGGAGTGGGAGAGGAAAGATCAAGGGTACAGCTACTGCTTTAGGTAAATTCAGCCCTGCAGTATTATCAGCAGCCTCACATAAGGTCAGGCCTAACAGCAGGTTTGAGAGCAGGAGGAAGAAGGAGTTTGTTTGCTGTCTACATTTGCTACTTGTAACAGCTGCTCCTTCCTTTAGAAGAGGGCAGCAGGCGGCTGGGAAAGGTCTAAGGATCATGCTAGAGATCACAGCCTGCCTGCTGGACCACAGAGCAGCTCACAAGAAACTGGAACAAAATCCAGCTGATTGCTGAGGAAAGTGCAGCAGCCCTGTTCAGCACTGCATGGGTTCATAAATGCTAAGCAAAGCAGAACTGATATCTGCTTGCTCTCCATATGTGCAAGCATGTCAGAATTGCTCAGGAACTGGCAAACAACTTCACATGACATAATGTTAACCTTCCTGTTTCTCTAAAGGAAGAATACTGCCATATGGTCAAAATCCTTAAAATTAGTATTTTCTTCTCAAATAGTTTGATGGGATATAATATGTAGATGTTGTAAGTGAAAGGGTTTCACTTCCCCAGACTAATTATGTTCTGTAGATACAGCCCCACATATGTTACTTTAAAACCATGTACACTCATTGTTCAGCAGTAGGTGCTCCTCACCACATCATGTTGCAGACTAGCTTTTGAAAAGTAATAGACCAAAACTTGATTAGCTGTCTTAGCCCTTTGTGCTGTTAAGTCTGAATACTGTGCTCTTACATGCACATAGGGAAGAAGTCTTGCCACAAAGCAGGATCTGGTCAACAGCTGCTCTTTCCCTTTACCACAAACATTATTTACCATTGCTGATGCATGGTTCAGTTGTTTCAAATAATTTTTTCAGCTGGCATTTAGCCTTGAGATTCTCCCCACCCTATCAAAACAGACATGTCATCTCTCTTCAAAACAACTAGAAGATATAAGGTTAAGTGCCACTGTTCAAAATATAGAGGGTAGCACCCATTTATTTCCTGTTTGTGGTAGAAAGCTGATGCCAAACCGGGAAGCAGCTTCTTTTTACAATTCGCATTTACCCATGCTTACAGTAGGTTGTACAAAATGCATCAGTGACTAATTTTTATACTAAAAGTGTTTAAGTGCCTACACAAAGATAGTAAATATCAGTGTTGGACAGTGGTCATGCAATGCTCATAAAACTAAGATAAACTTCTCCCATCACACAAGACTGAATGAAGAAGAGCTAATTAAAAAGCCTGTGGTAAAACCTTGGCTCTGATGAACTCATGGCAAAACTCCCACACCAGGAAGGCCAAGATTTTTTTCACAAAGAGTGACACTTGGGATACAGATTCTGCATTCAATGGGAAGGTGCTGACAAAAAGGAAACTTTTGAGTACCACACCATGGCTTAGCTAGATTCTTCTAGCTAATATACAGGCAGCATTTCAGAGCCAGTAGTTATGTCGAGCAAGACAAGCAGATTTTATGTCTACTCTCCAAACATACCCATAAATAATGTTTCCCACTACTCAAGTATAGTACACCACATGACACAGTCCATACTCAAGAACACGCATGCTTAATCAACAATAGTCAAAGGCCTGCACAGACAAAATGCTAATGTGGTGAAAGGAAGAGGAAAAGCTTTTGGTGTCTGAAGAAAGTACTTAACATCAGTTAATCTTTGGCACAAAGCTTTGAGTACAGAAGGTTAAAATATGAGACAATTTGCTTCCTCAGTGTTGGTTATCTGCCCTTTACATGCCTTTTATTTTTATTAAGTTGATAGCCAAATAGATATCTCAGACACATCAAAGTTCTTATGAGAAGGAAGGGGAAATGAGCAATTATCAAGATTTTGTCAGACTTTTTTTTTGCCCCAACAATGACTTTACATAAGATCTTGAGCATAATGGCTTTGGAAAAGCATTCTATGATTTAGAACTGAGAACTCATCTGTAAGAAGACATGACTATTTCACATTTGTCAATGAGATGGAGGAAGTAACTCAAAGCACACTTGAAAAAGGGAACTTTTAAAACAAGAGCCTGCACAGGAAAACATGTCAGAATAATCTCTCTTTGCAAGTCCCCCCACTTTGGCATATACTGACAACATGGTTTTGAGTATGCTGCTGTATATAGATATTAATCAGAATATCTCTGGATCTTTAACCACTTCACTGATTACACGTACACAAAGAGCATTTAGGCAGCAAAGCTCAAACTTCACAAAACAGACTTGAACTATGAACTTAATGTGAAAAAATATTAAGGGAAAAACTACTCAAAACCAGGAAAGGCCTTTTAAAGACTGCATGTGCACTTGGGCTTAAATTCCACTGAGAACACATGGACCACTGAGAGCATCTGTCATCTACAGCCCTAGGCAAATATCTGAATCAGTTACTGTTGGGTAAACTTCCTTCTGTGAAAAAAAGGAAAACATTCATGGATCAAAAAAGAGGTACACACAATAGCATGGCTATTTTTGCTTCCAGACTTCAAAAAGTATGACAAAGATAAGAGAGCAGGTCCTGAAAGACAAATGACTAGTAGAAAAGAAACATGTCCCATATAAAGTGTGCAACATCATGTTCCTACTGGCCTCAAGCAGCTTACAATGTTCTCTCTGCTGCTGCTAGCCCCTCCCCTCAGCTGAAGCTGCCTGATTGTTCGTAATCTAGTTCAATGCAAAAGTTAAGCCATTTCAGGAATGGCTCAATTCCTGTTCTACTTCTCACTGAAATACTTGGGCTCATGTACTGTCAGACACTGGGCATTTAACTCTGGGCACAGTACTGAGGAGGAGGCAGGCTCCATCAGAATACAGGAACTTAAAATTCCTTCAGCTGAATACACACAAACCCACCTGGTTATAGCTTTGTACCTCCAGAACAAGTTTCTCAGTCTGGAAAGTTAAGCCATAAATTAAACATTAATGGCTGCTGTCAACTTCCATTCTGTACTCTATATAAGAAAACATCTCGATCACATTTAACATTTTATTCTAGACTTAAAAAGGAAATAGTCAGGTTCAGGTATCATGTCATTTCGTATTTGTATGCCAAACACAAATACAAGCTGACGTTTCATCATTTGTTCTTCACAGAGCAGCTCAAACTTAACCACCTAGAGCACAACTGCTGTTTCATCACCCAGCTATATCTCAACAGCATCCAGGGTTTCCACTGACAGGACTAGAGCAGACTATGCAATGTGATATCTTCAAACTAGTGAGAGCAAAACCAGCCAGTAAAATGTGGGGGCATTGATGTACCAAGAGTAAAAGGCTGTCAACTTCAAGGGGCAGCTACAGCCCACTGCTGACTGACACAACACTGTGCTCTGGCAGCTACTGCTTTCCACTGACTCAGGCAAAGGGAAGTTCAGATGCACCTGATGATGCTGATTATCTCCCTAGGTAGGTTTGCTAGACCAAATGGTGAACCAAACCCACAGAAAGGTTTGGGTGGGTTGTAATGCCTGCTCTGCATCTGTGGGCTGAGCAGCTGCACAGTCCCACCTCTACTGCTCCATGTGAGACTGAACACAAGGTGCTGGTGAGATCACAGGCCTCTCAGCAGCACTCAGCCCAGACATACAATGCCCTCATTTTTCTTCAACATGAGCAATCGTGCCAGACTCCTTTACTTGCTGTCAAGCAATAAATGGAGGTGGCATTAAAGCATCTGCCAATAATACTCATATCTGTGTAGTCTGACAATTAATGTAGTCCTGCTGTCAGTAACATCCTTATCTGCAATAAAATTTATGAAGCCATAATCTCACTCCTAACAATACAAAGCACCTTTTTAAGAGAGTAAGAATTGGCAATGTTGTAAAACCATAAAACTAGATTCAAAGTCTCAAGCTAAACACCTTGGAAACAATCTGCGACAAAGTTACACAACACTAACACTTACATACTGATTTTTCCTGTATACTGGCACAGTATACAGGAACTCGTACAAATGAGGTACAAACCATGCTGAACAAAATTTTAAATTCCTCTCATTAAACTTCAGATAGCTCAAAATATCAGTTCCTATATCACAAATGTTATTACTTGTAATTTCAAATCAGTCTTTCTGTTCTGAAAAATGAGGTACTGTGTCCCAGAAGTGGGCCACAAGAAACACAGCACCCAGTATCACTAACATTTGAAAAATACATTGTTTTTAAGGTGGTTTTCAGTTTCTGACTGTGCTGGCTGCTCTGCTTAAAGCCTGGGTACTTTCAGACTTCACACAGGGTGAAGGTAAGTCCCTCACAGGTTTATTATTCTTACCCCGTTTCTTTCATATCATGGTCTAATGTATTAGAAATAATTAGAAACCTGGTCTCTTTTTTAATTTTTCAGTCTGACTGCATAAGCCCAAGCAAGTGACATTCTTTCTGACATTTACTCTCACTGTATTCAAAGTGTGGGAGCAACAATAGCTTACCTTAATAGAGTGCTGTGATGCATAACTAAATAGCCATGAAGTGATCCATGAACATGGAAAACAGTACAACAGCCACTGGCTGACAAAAGCAGAAGATGCAGGAGCTTCCTGGCCTACAGCTCAATGTTTGATCCACTAGATTGCATTGGAAAAACTGCTAGAATGATAAAACTGATAGTTGCCACATTAAGACTACCTTTGTTCTAGTATTTGCATGATTCACTGCAAATGTTAACTATTAAAAATTTCTTAAGCTATTTTCTTTAAAACTGTAAGAAAACTGAGGAAACATTGTAAAAATATGCATAATTAATACAAGTATTCTATTTTCCCTTACAAATCATGAAGTGCTTAGGACAACTGAGATACTGTAAATGTAAAAGATACAAACAAAAAAATTCATTTGGCTATCTTCACTTGCCTAAGAATTCATAGAAAATATTTACATATTGGCTCCCATTGTTACGGAAAAGCAAGCCCTCTTGCAGTCTCGACATAAAGACCAAGGAACATTTAAATAAATTGATAAAGTCAGAATATCATGTAAATCATATTTACACTACTGGTAATAAATGCTTATCATGGAGCCCAGAAACAGACTTTAAGAGTTGGATACAAACAGCAGAAGTGATAAACTGCATAATTACGAACAGAGAACATGCTTCCAGCAAATCCTGTGCTCCTCATCACTCAAAGCTAGAGCTGTCTGCACCTTACATTACCACTGCTGCCCTAGAAAGCACCCTGGTCTAAAAAGCTTCCACAAATTCACTCTGTATAAATATTGTAACAAAACAAACAATGCAGAAGCTTATCTAAATATTGGCTTTCTTCAACTGATAAATTACAAAGGGAAAGTTTCCATATCCTACAGGAAATAAATGCTTAATCTATTGTTCTAAAGGCACTGTCATAAGAGGCTTTGGGGTAAGAAGACAGGGACACTCCAGGGTAAACAGAATAGATCTCACAGTTAAAAGCCTGTTAAAAGCCTTTCCACCACCAGTGACACTGTGGCATTAAAGAGGATCAATATTTTACAGGAGAATGTCACAGGCTGAAGAGGCTGTCCTGAGGCTTTCTTTGTATCACATGCACAACAGTGTATTATTTCTCTCTCCAAACAAAAAGAAAACCTAGTCTTGTATGTATTTTCACATACACTTCACCGTACATGACCACACTGTATGTTGGAATGGGTGTGCATTTTAAGTGTCATTTTCCAGCCTGGTATGTGCAGACTTGCACACAGACTGAAAAGCCAAGACACTGCATCCAACCCTACCATACAGAAGTATCTAAGAAGAATTTCCCCTTGCATTTATCTGAGACTTTTGCACAGGCCAGATATTCATGTCTCCTCCTAAACAAATATTGTGGTTCAAAAGTGATCTGTAATATATACTTACAAGAGAAAAAAAAAGTAACTGGCACAGTATCCTGCTGTATCATTTTGATTTCTAGCTTTGTTATAATGACTGTTTTCACAAGACCTAATATCATAATAGAAAATAGAATCTGCTTCAAAAGAAGAAAAGCACAGAAAGAGGAGTCACACTGTGTATAAAAATTCACAAAGTACCAAACCCTAAATGTAATTTAGGACTGAAATAATACAATTTTCAGCATTACCATTGTATGGAAGAGGGCCTAGAGATTTGGCAAGCAAAGTTTTTCACATTTAAGATGTACTTGTTGCCATTCCTGTGGCAATCTGCCAACATAATTATTTTAAGCAATACCTGCAGATACTATTTTCAAGATGGCTCCACTCCCTGAGGAATCAACTGCTATTTATAGGGGCTGAAGTTATTCAATGCTTGAGATAAACACACCCTCCTTGTATCAGTGACCTGATAGTTCACATTGTTTTAATTATTTCTGTAGGCAGAATCCTGACCCCCAGTGATTTATACACACTTGTAATCCACCCTACACTTACCACCAAAACCCAAACCATACTAATGGGCAATGCTTCCTTTTTGTAGGGAAGCAACACATCTGTCCCAGAGCTATGAAACCCATGAAACTGCCATGGCCTTGTCACAAATACTCTTTGCCAAGATATTTTTTTAACCATCTCACCTGTACTTCTGAATCAGCATCAACATGCTGGAGTTGAAACCAGGTGTCTCTGTTATGATACTTCTGCAGATCTTCTTTCTGTATAGCTACCTTTCCTGAAATAAAACAAACCAGAAGCACAGTTTAAGACATACTGTAGCTCTACCAACATATATTGCCATCAAAACCAAGTTGCAAAACATTGATTTAGGGCCTGTCCTATTCAAGAAAGGCTTTAGAACAAGGAGATATTTTTTTGGGGAATACTTCTTTACACAATTCATAATGATGAGCACAATACTGATGGATCATACAATTCTCATGAGCATCTTTTTCCACTGCATTTTGTGAATGACTTGGAAATTCCTGAAGTCCTACTCACCTAGCAGAGTGAAGCACTGGATGCTATGGACAAGCTTGTAAATATGCTTATAACAAAAACATTATTATTCCTCTGACATGCAATTAAACTTGTGGGAAGTAAAAGCTTGGAAACCGTTGCAGAGTTTTTTTTTTTTTTTGTGGCTGATGTCTGTAACAGTCCCAAATTAAATGTTCCACACGTATGTTATTGCCAACAATATTTCAGGATGAGTGTTTCATTGTATAGTTTTGTAGGAGAAGGGAAACAACTACAGATGCCAAGTCACAGCAGATTCCCATATCTGCATTTTGGGGCCCTGTCAAACTCTCTCTCTCACTCAAATCTGTCACACTTGGCATTACGCAAGCCAGAGCCACCCAAGGGCTATCCCCGACTCTAGAGAAAAGTTGGGGGGAAAACCCACCCCAAAACACTGAAGAGTTTTAACTCTCATGTTTTTATACCCCTCTTTTTAATTAAAACATTCTTCTGTTTTAAAACAAAGCCAAACGATCCCTTGTGGTAGGTACCGTAACAGCACCAGTTCCATGCTGTGAACTAAGAGCCCGCATGAATGCAAAGGGTCAGCGCAGAAATTTCTGTCCTGCCCAAGCTCTCTCAGGCAGTATGTAAAGCACTCTCTGAGGAGCAGTGAAACTTCTTCCAAGTGTCCTTCTTTATATACACAAAGCTGAGTGTGGCATGCATGAGGAGCACGTGACCCTCAGGAAGCTGCTTTGGGTTGGGTGGCTCCCCAGGCACTGAGCAAAGCAGCACGTTAGAAGTGAAAGAATCCAGGGCAGTCAGAGACACTGACAAGGCTCAAGGAAGCTGGGGTTTGGCAATGTGGTTGGGTAGATTGCTGCTGCTAAAGTGAGTTGCTCACATACAGTTTGCAACCACTGCTTTGTCATAAAAACACATACCTTCTTTAACCAAATGTTGGGAGATAAAAGTCACCAATGGATACAGTTTTGCAGGAAAAAGAGTACTAAGGCTACCTAAATTTATGCAGTTTGACCAGATGTCAGTAATACATCACCCCAGCAAATGTTAACACATTTACAAAGAAACAAAAAAGGAAGAACACAAGATCAAAGACTACAAAAATGGCAAACACAAAGCACTTTCCTTTCAAAAATCTAAAAGCTTACACAAGTCCTAGCAGCAAGTTATTACACAACAGCATTCGCTCAATTTATGGCCTTTTCCTTTAGCTGGATAGCTTCACCCAGCCCTCCTGCTTGCTGGACTATACCCCATACCATGTTGCAGCTGCATTCTTCTGTCACCTCAGGCTGTTTCTGATGACAGTTTCCAGACTTTCAGTCCCAGTTTCTAAACTACCCTGCCATTCTTCCACAACTGCCCTCCATAGTATCTGCCAGGGCTTCTGCTCTAGCTTCCCTTTCAGAACTTCTGACCCATTATTTCTAAGTCTTGTTCATTCTGTCCTCAGCACCACCCTCTCACTGCTTGGCCTGTAGAGATCATCAGATCCATCTTCTGTCAAACATCTAACTAGAAATTAACAAGGGAGACTCTTTATTGGATATGCAGAGCAAGCCACTTGAAACTTGTTGGTAAAGCAATATTTAAATTACACAAACCTACAAAATAATATGGCAGGAAGAGTAACTAAGACATCTGAACTGTGCTGAACAGAAGATACCAAGTTATTCTGCTGAGAATCCATAGGATGACGACTGTGTTTTTTCAAAGCTTCTACTTTTATTCTCCAACCACAGTGGTTTGTGGGGAACCTAGTTTCTCTAAAACACTTTGAGAGGAAAACATTGAAATGCATGACCTTCCACTAATTGCTTTGGACCTCACTTGAAATTGTTTACTTTCACTGATTGCTATCCTCACTCTACCCTTTAATCTCTTGCAGAAATCCTCCACTCAACTGCAGCGTTGTACACACTTTGCAAACACCGTCACCTGCCATCATCTCATTCAGAGTCACCTCCATGTAAGGAGTGCCTTACATGCCTCCCCTCTTTCAGCAGGGAGTTCCACTGCTCTCTGCATCAAGGATGGCAGGGTAACCCAGATGGGTCTGGTCACAAAGTCAGTGCAGGATTGCAGCACAAAGTGCTCACAGGCAATGGCATGTGCCTCCAGCTCTGAGGGAGTTAACGTGGTGATACAACTGTTTTGATTAGGAAACTCTTTCAACAGCACTGTTTGCTCTGCACACAAGCAAGTTTTATTAATGACTGAAACTTATTGACTGGGCTGGCTATTATCCAGGGGTTTTCACTCCATACCAAATGATCCACAAAGAAGAAAAATCTACTAGGGAAAAAGAAAAGGGTGGCAGTAAAAAGAGGGCCTACAGTTTGGCCAGTCTAAATATATACAAAGATATATTACTGATAAGGCAGAATGTTTGATCTGCCCTGATAAATAGTTCTCCGCATACACAGAGGAGCTTCCCTCTCAATTTGTTAATAACTCTTCACCTGCACCAGCCATGTCCATATGCTCATCCAGCTCACATTCCTCATCCCCATCACCAGACCTACATAAAACACAATGCAGGCGCTGAGCACGGTCATGTTTCTGCCCTGGTCTGCACAGTCACTGCTCTTCCACTGGCTGACCTGCATCTGACCTGGCTCAAACAACTTCCACAGCACCAGAACTAGGCTAAATCTAGGCCAATAATCACAAGCTGTTGGCACCTGTCATTTGACCTGACACTACACGATAAGAACCTGTAATTCTCCCTCAAGATAAACCCGACACGAGAGGTCAGAAAGATTTACCACCACTCATTTAAAGGATGTTTTCCTCTTTGTGGTTCCTCAGCATGTTCCCAAACTCGAGCCCATTGTCCCGCACTCTTTCTCAAGACTTGGGTGGCTTCCAGACAGCATCAAGAAACTCTAAATCATGCACCTGAGGCACCCAACCACTCCTGCTGGTTTCCTCAGAGTGGCCCCAGGCTGCAGAGTCTGTTTATGCTTTTAGACACTGTATGGGAAGAGGCAGGAAATAGCCGAGCTTGTTGAACAATGTAAGGTGTAATTTCAAAACTTAGTATAAGTTACATTTTTAGAAGTTAGATTCTCAGCGATAACCAGCAAAGATGAATTAAAAACATTCTTCTCATCTGAACTAATTTCTTCCTGAAGCCTGATGCTCAGCAGGACCTCAGACTGGGGGAGGGTAGGAAAATCTCACACACTCCTGTGTGTGTGTTTTCCATCCATATGGCAGCATTTTCCCTAAGACCAGCCCCCTTCTCCACTTCAGACCGAACAGATCTTCACTGCAATATTTAAATCCTAAGCTCTGTGTTCAAAACAAAGGTGCAACATGCCACAACTGAGCTCTTCCTTCTGTGAACCTCCCTTTAGGGAAAAAATAATATACCTATTATTGAGGAGACAGCTTACAGATTAATAAAGTTACTACCTAGGCCCTGGATGGTTTTAAGGCTGTGAATTCCACTTTATAATCCCTGGTACAAACTGATTTAAGACCCTCCTACCTTCTCCACCCATGCATCCCTGTCCTCTCAAGCAGGGCATACTGAAACTGTTGAGGAAATCAAGCTAATCTAAAAAAGCCCAAACAATGAAAATAAAGATTCTGTGCAAGGAGAAGAGAATAAGAAATAAGTTTCACGGGTCACATGTGAGTGGTGTTGGCATTTTTAACACAAAGGTTATTTCAATTGTCCTGTTTTAGAGGTTTCCCCACTCAAGAGTCACATTAACAAAGCTAGGATACAGAAGACAGTAGGAAATCAGTAATATGGGCACACAGGCAGAGATTTTGAACAGAGAAGGGTAGGAATTTCTGGCTATACCACCTGGGAAAGTGCTTGTGGAAGCACCACACCCTCAGTGCCCATCCCTCACTGGTTACAAACATTTTTCCAAAACAAGTCAATGCAGTCCATTAACCCGTCCCTGAACATGCCTAGGCTTGTTAAATCAGGGTCAACATCTCCATACAAAGACTAACAGAATTTGGCTCAGGCATTCTCCATCCATACTCAACCACCTTCTGTCTGCATTACCTGTTGGTGACAAAAGTGTCAGGCATTGGTCAAAGGATTACATCCCACCTTTTAAGAGTAATTTTCTAGTTTGCAGATGAGATATGTGAATATTTATGACAGATGCTAGACTAGTATAACATTTCTTTACTGAAAAAGTAGCACAGCAGCAATAGGAAAGGAGCTTGTCATTCTAAAAGGGCACAAGGCTCTACCTGAAACACGATCCAACAGTTATTTCACAGAAACCTGAAATCAGAGCATTTCAGGAGCTCTTTAGGCTATCTTTATCTTGGAATACTTACACAGTGAAAACAACAGAATTTTACACACTGCTGCCAGGTGAGCTGATATAATAATATCCTTCATTAACAATGACTGCAGTACAGTTAATTTACAGCTAAGAGTTAGGTCTGAGTCACACATTAAAAGGCCCCAAAAGTCTAATTAACTGAGTCTTCTCTCAGCTCTGAACAGAGACTTTGTCTCCTTCCTATATAATGCAGTATTAGGCAACAAGCAAGCCCCAGAGCTACTTCAGAAGTTGCTTCATGTTAATATATTAAGTGCACAGACACACTGTATCACTGTACTGATTTAATATAACTGATATGAAGGTCCACAAAGGAAGTAGCTTTCAATACTTGGAGAGACTAGGGACAAATCAGAACTAATTTTGATCAACACTTTAGACTGTGAGAGCCTAGTTATCTTGAAACAAAAAGCATCACTGCTATTCCAGCCTACCTAGACGTTTTTAATTATCTGCATGAAAGGTTATTTGTCTTTAAATAAAAGTACAGAAACTTTTCCTGCCTTTTTCAGGAACAGCACAAATTCACTCACCTCTACCCTAACGAAGATCGAAACAAGCAAACTCCCAACTCCCTATTTCAGAATTATAGAGATGAGAATTAGGGGCAACCTAAGGCTTCAGAGCCTTAGAAGCAGCAGAATTGTTCCCTCCCGGCTCCTGTGCAGTGCACCATGAAGCACAAGCACTATTAGACCATCTGCTAAAATGGGAAAGAGTTTAGTGGCAATAATAGCAGAACACTTCCAGCTCAGCATTAGTGCATCCACAGAGAATACTGAGGTATGCGATATTCATGACCTCAATTTCATTTGTTTGGGTTTTTTAAACTAGTCCAAATATACTAAGAAATCACTTAATAATTCCATTTTCCCCTTTGTGGGATTTATCTTGTATAATAAGGCAGAGAAAAATAGGCTGTGGACAAAACATAGCTTCTATCTTTAGTCACAATGGTCACAATGCAAGAAATCTCACCTGGCTTCCATGTGAATTCCTGCTCTCCCTCCCTGCTAAAAACAGCAAAACTCCCAAAGAGCCCTCCTCAACCACACCTCTGGTATCAACTCTCTGCCAGCTGCTCTCTGGGCCCTTACAATGGCCCTACATTTGAGACACAGGGTATAGCCTGTGGTTGGTTGCAGTGGGAGAGAGCAGTCCTGAACTCCAGGCTTGCAGTCACTGCTGTCTGCCTTCCAGCAGGCACCAAAATCCTGAGCGTGGCACCTGCACGGAACAACCACCACATTCATTCCCTCATTCTACATACAGACAATATTAAAACTTGTCCTCATGTCAGGAGGAGGACTGCATGAAAAGACAGTTGAGGTTCTAGCACATTATGCTCAGTAGTTTTGTTTGTAGGATGAAGAAGAAAAAAATATCACCTTTTGAAACCTCTACTTTGGTTTCCTGCTCTTGGAACCACCCATCAGGCTAAAAGATATCATGAGTGCATCCTAACAACTTATATTCTATGCAGAGAGTATTTATTTTAGCCTTTCTATGTAGCTGCAGAGATCCTTTCAAGGATAATACTAGTTTATATCTTTTTGAGACTTGTCATTGTGGAAGAGTCATCTGTTTCCTTTATTTCATTAGCAGTTGTATTTATATTATACTGAGTAGATATGTTACTCCCACGTCATCCACAGTACATTACAGAAACAGCAAACCACTGCCCAAGCCATGGTCAGGCTAGAAGAAACCAAGGAACACTATTTTCTACTGAAATTTTCATCTCTGTTTCATGCTCGATTGGAGGCTCTTTCCTGCATTTAACTAGCAAGAATCACAGTTCATCAGGGATGATTCTTTCAAGTTTTTTTCTTTTAAACCAGTAAAATAGTGAAATAAAAAGGTGATGCTTCAGCTACATTTGGTAACAATTACCTAATAACAGTAGATGGTTTGCTTGGATGTTTGGTAATAAATTATGGCAAGTCTACAAACATACCTCCTTAGCTTTGGAAGCAACCATTAACACAGGCACAGGTAATTCAAACACGCATGCCTCAAACAATTTAATTCCAAGGTGTTTTCACTTTGTGCCTCCAAGAGCTATGAGTTGGTTTCATCTACTTTAGTCCAGATTAGCTAAGTTTAACTACTTCTGAAGGCAAATTTGTTTTAGTGCTCTACTCTGCTTCACCACAGGAAAAGAGGTTACAGGGAAAAGAGTTACAACCTGCCAGGATACAATGGCCACAAGAGTCTCAATTTGTCATACAACACACCTAACAACCTGTATGAAGGTGACTTAGAGCAGCTACGTTATTGTAAATGTAATTAACAGAACCATACATTAGTCTTCTCCCACTGGCTTTCTGCTTCTTCACTGCAAAGCTTTAGCATTTCACATCTGTGCTTTATACAGCACCATTCCATCCCCATCAGCACAGCAGCATTTTGCTCTATTCAGCTACTGCTTAGCACCAATGTTAGCAAGCCAGTTTCATGTATCTCTTTTCCGAAACAAATGAAGTGCTGAGGTGAAAAAACCAAACTGTCTGAAGTAGAGGATAAATAATTGTGTACTTGTCACCTGAAGGACAGATGATATCAACTAATCTCTCACCCAAGTGTTAAGTGATTTGGTGTGGCATATTTCCTGTTTTTGATCTGATCTGTATGTTGAAGGTCACAGCCTGGCAGCCTGAGCTATTCATTACACACTTAGAAGAATACCAGCTCATGGCATGCCACAAACATGGTTTTCCTCACTAAATCTAACTCAGTTACTAAGCTGTGAGAAGCCCAGTTTATTGTTATTGCAGACACAGCATATCTCATTCAACATCTCTAAAGAGCTGAAAAATATCAAAACAATCATTAAAGAACATTTACCTGATACAGCAGCACTACTATGCTAATATTCCTTCTGCTGCATCTAGCCAGAGACATCTTTTTTCCCCATTATTACTGGAGGGGCACCAATTGAGTTTTTCAAGATAGCCCCATCTCCTCTGTGTTTTTCTCATTCTAACAACTAGAAGGAAATAGCTATTCTACATATTATAGACACATTTCAGCAAATTGGCCTATTACTACTATTTGATCATTCAGAAACAAACAAATAAGATTTTAAAATGCATTTACCATTGCCTTCAGTAGTATATTTCCTACTCAAAGTATCTCAATATACTGCATAAATCAGTACATAAACTCTATCCAGTAACAGTCAATATCACTTAAACAACAACTTAAAACTAGTTTACTTTCACAGTAACTATTTTTATAGCTATAAGCTAAATATAAGCTGTATTTTATCTAAAAAAGAGAAAAATAATATTTCAGATTCACTGAACTCTGCTTTTTCTTCATTATATCTGCATTTCAAACAGCATCCAATATTCTTCCAAGACACAATGGTTCAAAAGTTGCGTCTGTTAAGCTGACAAGATCCCAGATGACTTAGCAATTATGATTAAGAAAATGCAAATGTAATAAGCAAACATGCAGACTCAAAAGACCTCTTTATCTGCACAATCCTCCCATCCTGTATGCCAAAATACTACAGCATGTTCCAAAACATATCTGCTACACATGTTCCAGTTTGAGTTTGGTTGGCTCTTCTCAGAAGTTTGTGTCAGAGGTTTCAGGGGGTTCTTGTTTTTCATATTCTCTCTCCCACATCTTCCGCTTTTGGTAGCTTAACCATTCTCATCTGTCACACACTGAGTTGCATTTCTGAAGTTAAAGAATTTACCATCACAAACTTATACTTCATATTTGAATAAATAAAAGCATGCCTGAGCTCCAGTAACCCTGGAAGTCAGTATTGTAACACCAAGAGAAACTCTGGGAAACATTTAACAGTGAACCAAAAGGAATTCTGCTAACCAACCATCTACAAAAAGTAGCTAATTGCTGAATTCTCACCATTTTGACCCATATGCACACCCATATTCTCTGTCTCAAAACCAGCCAAAAAAACAATGCAAAGAGATGTCAAACATTGCAAATCGCACATAGGTAAGTTCACAAGCTCAGTAACACATGGACTTTAAATTAGTCTCTCCTGGATGGAAGACACTACCCACTAACTCCCTCCTCTGAAAAAGTTCATTGCTAGATGAGCATGAGTAACCACGTTTTCTTCAACAGAAGTCTCTCATAATAACAGAATGTTACTAGTCATCTTTGGAATGCAAACAAAGGGCCTCTGACTACAGAATTTGGTGGTTCTGAGGTAACAAGCTCATTTTAGCTCTACTCTGACCATCCTTTTCAGTAGGGACATTTTCCAAACCTTCCTTGTTCAAGCCTCTTCAAGGAAAGGTTTAAGTCTTAAAACTGAGCTGAAGATACACATAGAACAACTACTACTTTTAGATGTTACAGACTTTTACAAATGTAAGAGTTTCCTTGTTCAAAGAAACCTCTACTGTTGAGCTTTGCAGCTGCTGACTTCCATACTGAAAACAGCCACAAGCAGTTACTCCAGAGCACTGTTCTCTTTCCAGAAAAAATTCCTACTACAAGTACAACTTAAGAGAGTAGAATCAAACTGACAGTAATTCTGGATTTTTTTTTTTCTTCTCTCCATTACTATTTATCACACTTCCGTATCTTTGAAATGCTTTTCAAAACATGACTCAGTAAGGAAGAAGGGGAACAGAGGGAGGAGGAGAGGAAAAAATACTACAATACATAATATGCACTGTAAAATCTCAATGTAGACAGGAAACACCAGAGTTTTGACTTCTAGCGCTACATCAACACTGTCACCAAGCTATGTGGTTTGGTTAACACACTGGAGAGAAGCAATGACATCCAGGGGGACTTGGACAAGCTGAAGAGGTGGGACCATGGAAGTTGTGTGAAGTTTAACAAGGCCAAGTACAAGGTCCTGCATACAGGTCAGGGCAATCAGAAGTTCAAACACAGGCCGGGTAGAGAATGGATTCAGAGCAGCCCTGAAGAGAAGGACTTGGCAATGTTGGTGGACAAGAAGCTCAACTTGATCCAGCAACGCGCACCTCAAATTTCCAAGGCAAGTGTGTGACCAGCAGGTCTGTGGAGGTGATTCTGACCCTCTAACTCTGCTCTTGTGAGACCCCAGCTGGTGTACTTTGTCCAGGTCTGGGGGCCCTCAACACAAGAAGGATGTAGACCTGCTGGAACGAGTCCAGAGGAGGGTCACTAAGTTGATGAGAGGGCTGGAGCACCTCTCCTATGAAGACAGGCTGTTCAGCCCAGAGAAGACGTGGCTCCAAGGAGATTTTCCAGCTGCCTTTCAGTGCCTGAAGTGGGCTGACAAGAAGGCTGGAGAGGAACTTTTTGTAGGGCATGTAGTGATAGGACAAGGGACAATGGCCTTAAACAAAGAGTAGGTTTAGAGTAGACATTAGGAACAAATTCTTTTCTGTGAGGGTGATGAGGCACTGGAGCGGGGTGCCCAGAGAAGCTGTGGGTGCCCCATCCCTAGAAGTGTTCAATGCCAAGCTGGATGGAGCTATAAGCAGCCTGGTCTAGTGGAAGGTGTCCACCATGTTTCAACCAAGGTATTGAAACTAAATGGCCTTTAAGGTCTCTTCCAACCCAGGCCCTTCTATGATCCTAAGACCAGTACAGCAAGACACCAGTTTGCCTACCTGTGGATTCTGCAATACATGCATAAATTAACATTGCCATTTCCTGAAGACAGTGAAAAATGAAAACTTGATCAATCATTCAAGCATGCAAACAAAAGTTTTTATTTTTTCTGCATGTTCTCTTCACAAACTGCTCCCAGAACCTTTAAGATTACTCTAGCAGCTCCTGAATAATTCCCCTCCAACATCAGAGCTTGATTATTAAAATATGAACTTAGGAAACATGGAGAAAACAAAAATATTTTCACTTCTCTATCTGCAATTTAATGTGTCTGACATGTATTAAGTGGTTCAAGAGACTGTTTTTCCAAGAGAAGGAGTAAAGCCCTGAGCAAGAAAAGTCCCTGGCCTGTTGATGGGTTACTGCAGCTGTTGAAAACTGGTGACACACAAGAGATCAGATATTTTCAACAATGAAAAACTCATCAGTTGAAAGAAGGGAGCTGTTACTTTCAAAGTACAAGGGAAACTAGACATCAGAGAGAACAAAATGCTTTCCAAAAGCTCACTCAACAATCAGAAATTGACTCCCTCCTCCCCAGGATGCTATACACACATGAGCTCACTTATGGGCAAAGAGAAGGATGACCTGCTTTCCCATGTAAAATAATAATTAAAGAAAAAGCTTGTGTCTGCATGACAAATTACTGTAATGTAAGGATACTTGCACCACCACTCCAAGGTTTAAGATAAAAAATTTTATGCCATCACACAAACTGTTGCTCAACATCCTTACACAACTTCCTCTCTACAACCTCTATGAATATAGCTACAGCCATCTATTTCAAAAGAGATGAATAAAAAAAAGTCCAAAGTGTTCAAGTGACTTGAAATAGAAACTGTTCCCCTCAATAACAACTAAGCTTTTACAAAGGTTTTATTCCCAAAGACATAAATGGAGTGTCACACAATTTGCTGTAGATGAAATGCACAGCAAATAATATCTGAGAAAGCAGGAATCTTGTCAATCTCAAACAGGCACTGGAATTCTTTTAGAGCTATTCTGTAGGTGACAGCTTGCTCTGATACACTCCACAAAATTCTGTCATAATTGTACTTGGGGAACCTATGGCCAGTCGCTATTCCTCTGCTTGTTGTTAGGGTAGCCGTAATTTAACAATACTGCAGGCATGCAAGTGTGGGGGCCCTGGAAAACTGCAAGACTAATGGCCCTGCACTTAGGAAAAAAAAATAGTAACATTTGCAGTAATAAATGAGTTTGTCAACATTTAAACAAGGTTCTGTAGCCTGTTTTAGTTAAACTGCATTCACTGTCACAACAGACAGTGCTTTTCTCCCCAACTTTTTTATGTATAATATGTAATATTGAAGGCATTTTTGACAATTGACAGAAGAAGGACAATACTGAGCAGCACTTACCACAATCATCATCAGTCCTATCAAGACCCCCAAATCCTAAGACTACAAATTATGTAAAAGCTAAAATCCAAGAGAAATAAGCTATAAGGAAAGTAGTAATTTATGAACACGTACCTATGATGGAATCCCTTCGAAAAACATCTCTGTCAAAAATATAAAATGACAGATGGCGAAAGGTCCGAGGAATTTCACAGTAAAAGTCTTCTCCATAGAAGGGGCTGAGTGAACAAAAAAAAAACACAACAAACCAACATACACATACACACACACAAAAAAAAGGAAAATAGATTAGTGTTGGTATCCTGGACAAGTCAGTGTGTTTATATTTCACACCCAGAACATCACTCTGGGCTGTGATGGTCTTTCCCACCAATGAATGCTCACTTTTAAGTACTGTTCCATTTTTACTCTTCCTAAATATCTTAAATTCTCACAGAACAAGATTTTTTAATGAGCAAAAAAGAACAGATACTTCTTTCTATCTGGAAAACAAGCATCCCTTTACAAAGGGGGCAGAGACCACATTATTTGTTAACATACAGTGCCTTGAAGGGTAGAGAGAGGCCCCTGCTGCCAAAGAATGCTTACAGTAGACCATTAGGATAGAGATCACAAAATCATACTGAACAGGATGAGAAAAAACACAGTATGGTTCATGTTCTTTTGGTTTTTTTTAAGCATTTAGTATACTTAAAATAAAATGCCTACAGCTGTTGCATCTTTTCTCATCTCCTGCAAAGTTTCTTATTTAAAATCAGATTCAGTCAAGTGACAGTAACTAAGCCTTGGAGCTGGCACCTTGCTTGTTACCTCGGAGCACTGAATATTTCTGCATAGTGGAATTGTATAAAATATTTTTTTTTTTTTTTTTACAGTAAGATCTTTTTTTTGAAGACATTAAAAAAAATAAGAAAGTACTATATCAGCATGAAAAGCTCTTTAGGGACCTAAGGGGCTTTCTTTGGATCCTACCAATTTAAATGGGGGAAAAAAATTCTCAGACACCTGACAGCAGCGCTTTCAGTTTCTTTTTATCAAATTACATGGTTAAGGATTTACTCCTAGGAACTATAAGCATATATCAACATTATTTATTCATTGGCAGGTCTACCATTTTACACAGACCTTTCATTCCAAGTCACTCATGCTTCAGTAGATCTAAATGAATGGATGCAATTCAAGTCACATGGACAAATACAGCAAGCATTGCAGATGTAGATTTAAATATATATCTAATTTCAACAGACCAAAAGCTAGCATGTTTTTTTTTCCCTTCTTAAACAGAGACCTCCTTATTGCTTTGGTTGAGCTCAAAAATGAGACACAGTTGTGCTGTAGTTTAAATCACTATTACAATTTTTATGTTAGAAAATTAGATATGCAAAAATTATTTACAATTCCTTGAATAAACTTTTAAATTTTTCAGAATTTTTTCAGGAAAGGTAATTTCCCTGACTCCTTTCAGGGATGTTTTACACCACCATATGTTGTCACTTGTATTTCTACCTATAGGAAAAATACACTCCCTCAAAATCACCACATTCCCTCAAAAACTAGCTGACAAGTCTCCCTTAAAACACCAAGGCACTGCCATCTAGCTCATCAGTCTGTGTTTGAAGGGAAAATGACTCGATAGTTTCATGAAATCCAGTGATATCACTCAGTATTCACCAAGAACATTATTTAAGTCACTACTCCACTAGCCACAGGGAAGAATAGATGTTGGATGAACAACAAAGCCCAAGGCATAGCCACAGGTTAAACTTCCACCACTGAAATGGTTTCCCATTCCTTGAAAAAAATGCAGCCAAGTTACAAAAACCAACGTGAGGCGCACTCAGTCATGCCTACTGTGAAGGCAGGGGAGGAAAACATGACAGCTGGAAATGGCAGCTGGTTTGACTGTCCCATCTGATTCAGCACTCCTTGTTACATCCTCTCCACCCATTCTGCTCTGAGAAGTTTCATTTGGAAGCAAGAATTTCACAGCCACCACTTCAGGCCCAAAATACCTTAATTCTTTGTTTAAAGCAGCTTTTACCAAACTGGGAGCTACACGACTGTCCCAGCAACCATGCTTCTGCTGGCAGCCCCAAGGGCCTCATTCTGTGCACATCACTTGGTGCACATTTTCGCATGCAGGCTTAACCCTAGGGGGCCAAACAAATGCATTCATATTGCCCAAATACCTAGTGCATTATACATGCAAAACACTTTCATCATTCTGAGCTTTAATACTCTATTCAGCCATAAAATTGTCCTTTCTGCTGGAAGAACATGACAGATGAATTTATTCACGAATGACCTTAGAATGAAACGATACTTAATGAACTGTGGATTATATATCCAATCATCTATCAACAATATAAGGGAAGCTTCAGTGTAGTGCAAGTCTAAATGCAATACAATTACAAATGACTTACACTGAGCATAATTTAATGATTCTGGGGGGAAGAGCAGGGAAGAGATATCAGCTAGAACTTTTGGCAAATCCCCCTATTAAAGTTTCTCGTGGGGGTTGAACAGAGGCAGAAGTCAACTAAGATTACACCAAAGCAAAACAAACAAGAGTCAGAAAAGCAGCATGGACAACAGGAGGTACCTAGCCCAATGCACAGAATCAGAAAGAGACTCATTAACAGAAGAAATGCTGTGAAGGCTGACTTAGCCACGCAGGGACCATACCAGGTCACTACTACTGGCACAAGGTTTATTAGTCTGAGCAGTGCAGTCTGAGCCACCATCAACAGAAGAGAAGATTTGTTCTGTTCTTGGCTTCTCCCCTCTGAGATCTTGAACCTCTTGTAGATTCATAACCTCTCATCACTCAGGTAACACCCCTGAGGTGCACTGGTTCTTAATTAATTTAAGCAAGCAGGTTTCCAACACAAGCATACTCACTCTGCACTGCATAATTAGCCAGCAAAGTTTTAACTGTAAGAATACACATCAAGATAAATCCGGTATGTTCCCAACCCAATCTTGTGTAGCTCTGCAGAAACAGTAACTTCTTTCTGAAGGAATCAAACACGACCACACAAATACTTCCAGCTTCCACTTAAATATGTGCTTTTTCTCCATGTATCTCTTCAGAACAGTACTCGCTTTGTCTCCCACCAAGACCTGAAGAGCAAGAGGTCGCAGTCAAATCACATGATTTATTTCCCAAGCTAACTTATCTTGAGCGAGAACCCCAGGGCTCCAGAATGGCTTTTCCAAAAGAACAGCTAAATCCCTCCCCCAGCATCTCCTCTCTCTGAAAAGTCAGAATTTGTCTGATGGGGATTCAGTAAGTACTTTTATTTTGACAGAGCAATTAATAAAAAGCAGCAACATCTGCCTACCCAGCTCTCAGGAGTCTGACAACATCCTCCAAAACAAATACTGGAACTAGCCCGGACAAAAACTCAGAAATCTTTCAAGAACCAAGTTCAGATTCAACTTACAGGTTTTGAGTTGAACTTTCCTTGTAGATGAACCAGCCCTACACTCAAGAGAAATTTTAATCATTCAAAGTGGAGGAGTGACAACGGGGGCCTCCTCCCCAACCCTGGCAGCAAAGACTGCATATGAATATGATCACAAGGGAAGGGCATGGGCAAGACCAGTGCTGTCATTATGTCAGTTTCTTCTGGACTTCAAACAACTGATGGGATCTAATTGCTGAGATCAGGAACTTGCAAGGCCAGAAACAGTGGATCTCCCCTGAAAAATGCAATTCATCTCGTTCCAAGCTGAACATAACTGCATTTTCAAATCCAGCTTCTACAGTAAGGACTACTTACAGAACAACTCTACTAATTTTGTTTTAGTTTTGCCATCACAGCAACAAGAAGAGTATCAGCACAGGTATCAGCTGGTCTTTAGTTATGAAACAGGGCTTGTTTTTAAGTCACTGTCTCTTGTTTTCCTGATGGAGTTAGAAATGGAGAAAGATCTGTACCAATTTTTAAATCCTTGCTCCAAGCTTTCAAGCACACAAGGGCCTGATTAGCCTTCTATTCCAGATACTCTCACTTCACACCCCTTTCTCATTTCTTTTTCAGTACATGCACATACCTTAATATGCACTGAAAGAGAGAAGCCTGAGTTCAGCAGTCCCTTTTCTTTAGGAAGCACAGGGCTCTCTTACTGCACAGCTTTTGTACAGCCTCTATCACCAACACATACACTGATCAATCTCTCCTCAGGACACTGTCCCTAGTATGCTTCCACAGCTCTCACCACAGAAGAGATACACACAAAAAATAAAGTTAGACACATACATAAACAGAGCAACCTATTTGAACCTTCAGGCATACTCACTCTCCCCTCACCAAAAACTTGCTTGTTATGAATGCTCATGGCATGAGAGCAAGGTATGTTTACTTGGAATACCAAGAAAACAAAACTAAAAAAGATACCTCTAGATATTGTTTCACTCACAGCTGCCCAGCCCTCCCCATCTCAAGGTATGTTTTTTAATGTCTTCTAATGCATGTTTTGGCAGTGGATATTTCTAGGAGGAAACAGGGAAGGAGAAGAGAAAGAAAAATTACTGTGCAGATCAAGTGGAATGAAAGTAAATAATGAAGAGAATCCTTACTTCAAACACAATAAACCCTCTAAAAAGAGTGCATAAATTGTTCACATTTACATATGTTACTAGATTCTAGAAGCATACTTGCAACTATTTCATAGCCTCATATATCTACTGATATCATCACAATATTAACAGAGAGGAAGAGCCTTCATAAAACAAATGTTAATATAAGAACCTTTCTCTAGTTTTAGGCTGTGTTACAAAACCTCATGCTTGTTTTTCAATACTTAGGATTCGCTAAAGCAGTTTTGTTTTTGTGTTGGCACCAGTACTTCAGTGGATGAAGTGAAAAGAGTTGCATGATGAATAATAATGAAACCCCTCAAGCCAGAATTCTTTGTGTATGGATTTTTTTAACTGCTTTTGTGATTAAAAGTAAGGACTATTAACATGCCACAGACAACTCCACATCCTCTGACTATTTTAAAAGGTTTAGAAATACTGAATTCATCCTGCTGCATGAACTGAACACCAGAGTTCACATCACCATGTGAGCAGGAAGCAAAATCAGTCTGTACAAAGGAGCACACTTGTTTGTTTCTACTACTAAGCTTTTTCTACTACTTGGCTAATACTTTTTATGCTATGCTCTGCAGCATATGTAAGGGAGTGGGGTAGAAGAGAGAAGGTTTATTCAAAGCAGATACAGCAAGTCAAATAAAATCTGAATGCACTTCAGTCTCCTACTAGACACAAAACTAGGAGACAACAGTCAAGTAAGACAGGCTCTGTAAAAGCCAGAGTTGGTAAATGTCACAATAGCTTTCTGACACAACTTATTAAAAACTACTAATATTGTATTTGAAGCAGATTTATATTAGATTTGGCAGAGGACATGCAACAGGAAGTATATGGCACAGGAGGCAACATCTAAATCCAAACATATCACTTATGCCTACTGTTGAGATTGCTGGCTGCAGTCTACCAGACACCCACTGAGCCTAAGTGAATTTTTTCTCATGTCACTGTGCAGAGACACTTTGATGAACAGTGCTTTGTTACACCCATAACCAGCCCTACTACAGAGAGAAAAAAATAAAGCAGTGTGTATTTTCTCAATCCTGTGCTCAGAAGAGACAGACAGACACATGAGCTATAGTTATCAACCTCACTTGACAGTTGCTGGTTTGGCTCAATGAGGCTTACAAGGATTATGATAAACTGAAGCAGCAGTCATTTGGCCCCTGGTCACCTCCCAAAATATTCTGTAAGATGACACACACAAACAGCAGAAGTCACATTACAGCTGCATTTACTTTTTTTTTTTTTTAATCACTCAAAGCAGCCTACAACACCAACAATTGTTACTCACATGGGTGGCTTTTCATATAGATAAACGCTCTCATTCATAAACCCTGCCTTGGGTCTCAAGGTTCACTTCATTCTCCTTCTTCCATTAAGTCTTGCTTCCCTTACTGGCACTCTTCCCAGCTATATTACTTCCCTGCACAGCCATGCAGTCCTTGGCTTCAATAATATCCCTGACCAGGCTGAAGTTGTACCCCTACCAGTCTTAAGCCTTTCCCTTAGAGGCTTGGGGTGTTCCAGAACTGAAGTTAATTGTCATTACGAATTCAAGCCATGGTTAGGTGCTGTCACAGCAGACCCTGGGAACCTGCAGGAGTGAAGCTGCAGAACACACTACAACATCCACCTCAAGGCCTCTCTGCTTAAGGCCTCTGGGCTGGGGAAAGCTGTTATTTCAAGGAGGTGAGCTGGCAATGTAAGAATGTAGAAACAGCTAATGGAGCTAACTCAGATACAACAGCTAATTTTGGCAACGCTCCAACTAAGGGAAACGACTTTGTGTTTAAAATTTGAGAAGTGGCCTGCATCCAAGATGTTATCAGAACATGAGAAGTTTAGTAACACAGTCATGAACTCCAAACACACAGGGAAAAAGGATTTAAGCAAAGCTAGAATTAGAAAATAACATTTAATATGGCAGTAGAATAACTTAATGAAAGTTCTGAGAGCTACTGGCTGAATTTGTTACCTAATTTAATTCTGAAACAAAGACAGAGAAACCACTTCTTAAAAAGAACATAGCCTTAACTGTGAATTTACAGTACATTTTAATATACAGTCACAAGCCACAAGCACACTGCAGACTTGTAGTTCTCATAGTTATGTTCACCAGAGACTAGTGCAAAAAAAAAAAAAAAAAAAAAAGAACAGGGTGGGAAAGTGGGGAAAGTGCCTGCCTATGGCTTCATTTGCTGTTTCATTCAGGCTTTGATCACTATGTTTAGCACGTGAAAAATTCCTCAGTGAAATAGTGGTGAACTAAATCACAGACTCAAGATGCTTGGCTCACCTCTCTAAAGCACACACTGTCAGACATTTGATTCTCAGCGTACGACGGATTTTGCCTTTATTCATATCCTTGAAACAAATTTAGAGATGTCACATTCCTTCCATTCTTCACCTATGATTTGAGAAGCTGCCTTGATTTCCTGTTGCAGCTGACACTGCCCTTTAAGTGAATGGGCACATTTGATGCAAACTGCAAAGGCGAAGTCAATCTTAACACCATCAATCCAACAAAGTTCATCCTCAGGAAATATCTGTAGCTAGGAAACACTCCTGGATGGTGGAGCCTGAAGTAGGGAAAACTACTAATGGGGGAAGATAAGTGGTTTATGGAGCAAAGGGAATTAATAGACAAAATTCTTGTCAGGCTGTTTACTTGCAGCTCAGAACTAAAGAAAATTTGTAGAGCTCTGCATTTAAAAAAAACAGTCATTCTAACATGCTCCTTAGGACATAAAATACACGAATCCCTTCACGTACATCTTTCCTAGGTTATGTGGAATGGATCCAAATCTATTCAGTGTCTTTGTAGATGACGGTAATATAAATATTGAATGACAAATACAAAACAGAGAAGCATATTAAATCCTGGCTCTAACTGACCTCTCCCTCATATCTTATGACTTGCATGTGACCTTCTTAGAATTTAGTAAAAGCTTGTGCCAAGTTTACAAAAACAGTGCTGCTTGAAGAGTTCAAGATTCTCTCCCTGAGAACCTGGATTTCTTGGTCGGACCAATTCACGTATTCACTATTCTTGCCCAAAGATCCCCAGAGAAGGGGGATGATTCTGAACTACCAGAGCACTTTCACATTCCTCTGTGGTTTTGTAGGAAGGCCTGCCCTGGTGGTAACCCACCCCTGACTTGTTTCAGTCAGACACTACTAAGTTTATCGCAGCAGCCCTCAATCTTCCAGCACAAGGCAGCAGTGCCCACCATCCAGTTTAACAGCAGCCAAGAGGCTGGATGGCAGGAATGACTTAAGTTCCATATTGTAATTTATGAGCCCCACCTGACTGCTGAACAGAGGAGGCAAGATTCACCATGCTGGCTCCTCTCAGTTTTTGAGATGCAAACTTAGATAAAGGGCATCAAGCTCATAGATATTCTCTTCAGAGCACTGGTAAGGGCACTTGACTGGACAACAGGATGTGCTGGTACAATTCTTTTGAGCTCTGAATGATTCATGTATTGTTGATTTAAAAGGTTACTGCTCTCAGCTGTCTTCTATGCCTCTGCCACAGACTAATAAAAAAAGAAAATATGTTGCAGAAGATTAGGACAAAGCTCAGGGAGGCAACTCCTTAGACTGTCCCAGCATAAAACAGGAGAGGATGAGTCAGAGTCTGAAGGTTCTATAACAGATATTCCAAGCAAGCCAGAATTGGACATTCATCCAAGTCCCTCTGGGAAGGAGAGATAACCGCTTCCTTTTTTTCCATCTGCTAGTTCTGTTTAAGCTTTACACCAGGAGCAGGCCTGCATGGAAAAATATACATTTATGCAATGCCTAGTAGAAGCCTAAAGAAGCTCAAGTGAGAAAAAAGTGGGGGAAAAAAACCCCCAGTAATTCCCAACTACACAAGGCATTGTATCAATTACAAGCCTTTTCATGCAGGTGAAGAAAAAAAAAAAACATTCAGAAACACTGCAAAAGATGGGCTTCTCCAGGATAAATCTGAACAAGAAGACAACATTCCAGAATAAGTAGTGCTAGGGCTGCATATGAAAGTCCTCCTAATTCAGATTTTCACCCAAAGCATCTTGTTTTCTACAGACTACATAAAAATAATTTTTTGAGCTTTTTGGAAGATGAGGGAATTATCAGCCTTAGTAAAAATACAAGCAATTCTTAAAACTTTATAGCAAGCCAGTCCTGTGCCAGAGATGAAGTGATAGGAAGTAGAAAACAGGCATGAACAACAGACCAGAGCCAGTGATCTCCCCTTCAAACTGTAGAGGAGAACTGTGTCAAGCTGTGTCACCCAGCCACGCAGCATTTCAGGGAGGACTCAATTAATTTAGTCAAGCATTGGCTCAGCTTCACATCCCTGTTCCCAAACACTGTGTATCACTGAAGCAATACCTCAGAAAAACAGAGCAGCACAATTCGTGATTACGCTGTCAAGTGCCTGCCAAAGGAGCACCGTACATGAGAGCAGGAATTTCTCTGCTGCACAGGAATTACACAGCCCATAGGGCACATAAGCCTCACCTGCCCAATAACTCAATGGGCTAAATCCATCTGCAAACAAGCATTAAAGAATGGAACAGCATGACTGGCTCCTCATCCCAGAATCCTACAAAAATAATAGGCAAGTGCAGTAGGGTCTGGTATCATTTGAAAAACATCTTCTGGAAGTCTATGTATGCATTTGTTTTAAAAGATGTAAACACAGTCATGAAAGATAAAGTAGCTGTTTGAGTGTGCCTCACAAAGTAAAAGCAATTCCTACCCACAGATTGGGAAGACATCCCAGGATTACCAGTCATGTACTTGGGATTTTTGTCTGCTTTTCTTTTATGGCCCAGAAAACAGACAGGGAAACACCTATAGGGCTAAATGCAAAACTGAGTTGCTATCAATGTCTGTAAGCAAATATTCAACAAGGTTTTCAAAAATAGTATTTGAAAACAGAAGATAACACAGGGAGAAGGCAGGCTCCCAACTAAAGACAGGAATTCACTAGTAAAAGAAAGAATAATGAAGGAGACCATCTTTAGTCAAGCCTTAGATGAAAGAACATAGGTACATAATGGGATTTTGAGAGGTCATCTGGTCCCACGACTGTTTCAAAGCTGGAAGATCCCTATTATTTAGTTGAGACTGACCATATAGAACCTATTAAAAGCCATCAGCAATAAACTCAAAAAACAACAAAATCAACTCCAGTGCTTCAGAACCTTTAGCAGAGATTTTTCTTCAGTTAATCTTAACCTCAACTTCCTTCTCCACTGCAATTTGAGTTCATTATTACTTGCAATATCCATACTGGACAGACAGACCAGTTCCTCCCCTTTCAAATTTTTGTTTTGGTAGAGGGGTTGTTTGGGTTTTTTTTTTGTTTTGTTTTATTTTTTTATCTACATATTTATGTCTACTATCATCTCTCTTCTCTAGGCTAAACAATTCCAGTATTTTAACATTTCCTCAGAGGTTACGTTTTCCAGACCTCTGATCATTGCTCAGTTCTCCCCTGGATTTGCCTCAATTAATAAAATGAACTTAGTCCTGTCAGGAAACTAGAAACTTTCCAATTTTGCACAGCCTCAGTGTACCTCTCCATCTTTATAAGACAATCTAAAAACAGATGCAACTTTTCCCACTGAAGGAATTATACTTGTTGCTTATTTTTATTACCAAGAGTTTATTTTTTCAATAGAAAAATGCTTGGAGTAATTCAAGGAAATGACATCAACTATTCTCACATATCCTCACTTCCTATCTTCCATTTCCCTGTGAAGCGCTAATGATCATCCAGAAAAAAAAAAACTTAAAAATCCCAAAAACAACAACAACACAAAAAGTACATGACTTACAAAATCACTTTTAAAAAAACAACTGGTTCAGGGATATTAGGTTTAGGGATACTACATGTCAGCTATAGGGATGAGGAAGAAAGCATACAGAGCAATCTTTGCTTTTTGTTTGTATACTAGAAATAAAAGAGCATTAGCATCATCACTCAAAAACACCAAGGCTTAAAGATGACAAAAATTAATGTGAAAGAACAATTAAGAAGACTTACAGAATAAATCCCACTCAAATTCCTGAATGTGTCAGGTACTTCTGCGTAGTTGGGAGCGAGGTCTAGAGATACTTCCTGAAGTACATTATTTCAATAAGACAAATAGCAAATTCCTAACATATTACTCAAATTGAGAAAAGGGTGAGAGTTATCTCTTAAGATAGGAGTTATGAACTAGTTTGTTCCTTGCTGCTTCTTTCCTCTCCACTCAAAGAAAAGCCTTGCTTAACAGAATATACATATATGCCCAGCCTAGCTCCCTTTATTTTTCATGTCTAAGGATTTCCAGAAGAAGGCATTTTAACTTTTGCTACATGCTTCTCATTCTGTTTCATTGACCTCTGCAATCTCATAGGAAGTGTCCAAGATAATCAGACAGGCATCTTATGTTCAAACCTCCTCTTTCAGTCACAGCCTCGTGACAGGGAAAAAAAATAGAATTCCTAACTCAACTCCCTAGGGCAGTCAGACCAATGCAAATTCTAAGCCTAGAAAGATGCAAAATGGAGTTAAGTGAACCTTTTCTAAACTGAGATTTTAAAAGCTTAGGGAAGTACAAAACAAATATTGCAGAAAGAAAGGAGCACTGGTGGTACATTGTTAGGGAAAAATTAATATGGATGCCTTGGTGAAGGCATTTTCCCTTAAATATAGGTAGGTATCATGACATTACTGTTTTTACCACCAGTATTTTTAAAACTGGAGGAAGAATCCTATTCATCCTCTCTTCTTCCCTCAAGAAAGTATCTTTGGAATATTAAACAAACCTAGTAAGCAGCTAATGAGAAGAGTTAACAGAACATTCATATATGTATGTATTACCATAATGACTTCTCCACTATTTTGGTCCTGAAAACCTCCTCCTGGTCCAGGTTTACAGTACAGTAGCAATCCCTCATCTTGTTTGGCCCCGGATATGTAGGAAGATTTTTGGCTTCACCTAAAGACAAGAAAGAAAAAAACAGAAAGATCACATATTAAAATGTTATCCATAAATTAGTCGTATGTCAACTAATGCAGTGTCAGCAACATGGCTAAAGCAAAGTATTATATGTTCCTTCTTAAATGTGAAGTCTCCATCAAACTTTGCAGCAGTTTCCTGTTTTCAATGCAGCAGGTCCTGACAGTCACCAGGTTTAGAGCTCAGCTAAGAACTCAACTGGCTGTTGCATCCAATTTATTTGCCTGTGTTTGGATGCAGACTATCTCCTTCCATACAGTGTTTTGGGTTTTGATCAGTGTTCCCCCAAGATACCAAGAACACTACACCACATAACAACCAAGCTTTTCAATACAGCCCGGTGATTTTATCCTAAAACCATTACCAGAACACACCAAATGAGCTGTGCAGATCACAGCTCCACCACTCAACAGCGATGTGGAGACAGAACAGTCACTTCAGTTACACCCAACAGCCTTAGATCACAGGTTGGACTTCAAAGCACTCCGATGGGATAATTAGCACTTGTGAAGCTGCCTAAGGTCCTTGCACAAAGGTTCCATGCAAGTCATGAATATTCTTCACAATAAACATTTGTTTCAAAACTACAGCAAGAAGTAAGTACTATAATTAACAACAACAAAAAGGACAGGACTGAAGAAGCCAGAGTAACCAAGAGACTACCAAACCCAAGCAGATGAAACAAGAACTTAACCATAGTTTTCCCCTCAACATATTCATTAACGACCAAAGCCAAGCTCCAACTTCCTTGGCTGACTAATTAAAATCAAAACTCTGCAACAGGAAACTGGACAATGCCCCTCATCATTTTGCTAAAATATGTATCACTATGTGGATGAGTGATTTAATTCTAGAGACAAAACTCAGACCTAAATGTAAGTCTGCAATGCTCATGGTCTTATTTACTGTCACTCTTCCAGTAGCTGGAGATTATTAGCACATAGCGTGAGTACTAGGTCATTCTGTCCTGGTAAAAATATAGGGAGTAAGACTAAAACTGCACAGACCAAGGGAACACAGGCTTGTTTGCCAGTACAGAGGGAAACTCTAAATGATGGTAACAAATATAACTTTCTATCCAATCTCTGCAGCTCAGCTGAGTGCACTTTCCTAGACACATTGTTTCCCAGTCTCTAGCTCCCAAATAGCTTTGTACTAACGATAGAACCACCTTGTTTTTTTCCACCCTAACTTCAGTAAAGACATACTTGTCCCTTTTGGCAGATTTGTTCCACAGCAATGTGATGCACGTGCCTGTAAATACTGAAGATGCATAGCAAGGAAATGGTGAGCCAACCTGCAACCTCAGCTATTAAGGAAAGGCATAAAATCACATAGGACTCCATGTCTTCCTGCCTATGATCTCTTTCTGGCACACTGTTCACACACTTTTGCAAACTGACCCATGGCACGCCCTTGGAAACATCACACAACCACATTTCTCAAAAATGGCTTATATATGGGTGACTGTATGTGCATGTGTTTTCTAAAGCTAACCACGGACCATATATAGAGGCACTAAAAAGGGACTTGAAACTGTTGCTTCAGACAGCAATGCCTCACTTCAGAGTTCTTCTAAATAAGTTTGTTCTCTCAACTCAGCTGATACAACTTGATAGCATTCTTCCCACTTCCTTCAGACTTGTGAGACACTGGATTAAAAAAAGCTGTCTCCACTGTAATTTGAAGGTGTGACTGGAACATCTGTTGGCACACTCAATGTGGTGTTAAACTAAGCTGAAGCGTTAGCAATAGTTCAACTGCAACAGCTCTAGACAAAAATATACTGAGGATTATTGATGGCTTGCTCAGTCTGCATTAAAGTCTATCCTGCCATACTAAACCTCCAAGTTTTATTCTTGTTAGTCTGAGTTCAAGCAAGTTACAAATCAAATGCACTGCTGTCACACAGACTGATGAGGCCTCCAAGAGGCTCCCCAAGCAATCAAATTCCTATTAATTTTTCTCCCTTAGAGTCACATGATACCAGCCTCTTTCCTGGATAACTGGGTACAGTTCCCCAAAGAGACACTGTCAACAGGAAGCATTTCAATAGCAGACTGATAAGGAAGTCTTCCTCCAGGGCTGGCACACAATTCTCACAGTTCTTCCAAGAGAAAGACATAAAACTTTCAAGCTCAAAATCAAACCAAAACAGTAACACAGCTTCCCTTTTTCTTTACTCTTCCACTTCCTACTTTAAAATTAATGCATCACATGAAACCAAATCTCTACTTTTCACCTTGATTTCCATTTTTTTTTGATGTGCACAATATTCACTTAAGTACTTAAAGGCAACAGTTATGTCAAGTACTCTAAGAACCACATTTTGAAAATTCAGTTCTCTTCTTTCTTAAAAGACTTAAAATAGGAAAGCCCACAATATTGAAACCTAAATGCAGTGTAAAGGAAGACACCATTTAGCATCACTGGAAAATGGCTGCCTGCATAGTCTGAACAGCAAATTGAAGGTCACCACCATCACAAAGTTGGAAAGTGCACGGAGGGAAGATAGAGGGAGAAGACATTTTACAGTAATTTCTTTCTTCAGGATGAAAAAGACCCCGGAAAACCATGGAGACCAGAACAAGGAATTAATTGACCAACCCAATACATTAATCATGTTACTGACTTGAGTAGCTTACAAAAAAATACTGTTTCGTCCCAACACCAGCAGCAGCCAATGGCTGTTTAGATTCCTCCATCACTGAGCAGTTGAGAAAAAAAAATGTATCAAGCTTTCAAGCATAGCTAAAGACTCAGCTCTCTAGCCTGACATTTTAAGTCAACAAACACACTCTGTTAGAGCTTCAGTTGCTCTTTAGATTCATCCAAGACAAAAAAGTTCCCTCTGTGGCACTGTTTTGCCATCTACAATGAAGCTGAACGATTTGATCAGTATTCTTTTGGATTTGCTACCAGCAAAATGAAAAAAAAAAAAAAAAAAAAAAAAGAAAATCCCTTAATACATGATACAGTCATGCACCATTTAACATTTTCTCAAAAAACAGAGCTGATGACATCATTTATTTTGGGCAAGAATTTAATCACTTAACCTATCTGTGTAGAAGAGATATCTTCATCAATTGCATTTTCAAAAGCCAACTCCAATTTTTTTTCCTCCCTTCTTCATATGTGTGAACTACCTGTACACTGGAGAAGTTGGAGAGGGTTTGCAGATGAAAGGTCAATACACTAGCCTTTAAAACCTCCAATTTTCCACTTCCACTAAGAGAAATGGAATGTTTCTTAAGATGTCTAAGACCCTGACAATTTAGACTACACAAGCACTTTGTTTTGGAGCATAAGGCTTCCATATGAAGCCACAGCAGCAGAATAATCTGTTCAAGTTTGCAATAGCTTTTCTGTCTATCCCTGCACCTCCAATGTACATGGGTCCTAATTTAACTGTGTGCCGAACTCAATTTAGCACTAAGTACTTAAACCAAGCAAAGCTGATTTCTCCTGGGGAAAAGTTAACATTAGGTATTTTAGACAAGTCTTAAAAAAAAGACTGTACAATTCTGAATATGTCATTGGCTTGCTATCTTCTCCCCATTCTCCTCATAGAATTACTACAAGGTTGCTACAGTTCAAAAATAGATTACCACGCAGCACACATAGCTTAGCTTGAGCCAGACTCAGGGAATGCAACAAGCTGGAAAAAGATGAAGGAAAAACTCAAAATTGTATTCATCTTCCTTGTTCTTTCCAATGTTGCATATTCCTGCTCTGCTAAAACACTGGCAATAAAAGGAAAGCAAGTAAAAAGGGCTCTCCTACACATATGGCAAGGAAGGACACTGGGAGCATAACTGATAAAAACTAAAAAAACTTTGAAAATGCTTCTAGGAATAAATAAATATATATATACATGTCCTTAAGGCTTTCCCACTTGAATTTTTTGAAGCATCTAGTATTTTAAATGGAATTTAGATACTTGCCCTTGTGTCATCTTTGTTTCTGATATATTTCCCCAGATGTAACTTTCTGAAAAGCAAAGAGGACATGACAGCTACAGATTGTATCTACCTTTTGCAACAAATTTCCCGTTCTTGCGCTGCCAAATATTGGGCCATCAGCACGCATCTGCCAATCTGAATGCATTAAGAAAGACTTTATAATGCATTAACAAATTTAGCTTGCTGTTTTCTAGCAGCAACATATTTGACCATGATGGTATGAGAGAACCATTTCTCAAACTGTTTCAGAAAACAAACAAGCAGAAACCTACCTCCAAGAAATAAATCCAATAAAAGTAGCTGAGCTTTCAACGCCAGCGCATTTGACTTCGGGGAGAATGCTGAAAGACTTCAGCACAGAAAAAAACACCTAAAATCTGAAAAGGGCATCTTATCCAAACCCACAATAACCCACTCTCTTTCTGCTATATTCAGGAAAACACTCTCCAAAGAAGCTTGCAGGGAAGCATTTCAAGAACAAAAGCAGAGCAGCAATGTACGTCAAGAATGAAAAGCTTCTCCTGTTCTCATTTAAGCTCTCTATCTCAATAGAGATGCTGGAAATCTTGAAAAATTATCTCAAGCATTCCTTTCAAGTTTTCTTTCTTCTGAAAAAGCATTATTGCTTGAACGTCCACAGATCAAGCAAAAACAGAAAAAGGAAAATGTATGTACACCCAGACCCCTGATTACCACAATTTATGCTTAAAAGGCTACTCCTGCACAAAATTCAGCATATATGTAAAATATCAAGATGACAGCAAGTCTCTAATTAATACTTAATTTTATTTGAAACAGAAATATAATACCACTCAGTGTCGATTAACACACACAGAAATACCTAGAATTTTGTGCCTATGCATTAAATTTTAACTGAACAGAAACAGTTGCATTTATGTTGAATGCTGAGAAAGCAGTTCGTTTTCTTGCACATAAAAGATCATCTTTTTTTGCAGATGAGATGGAGACTAGAAGAGGCATATGACTGCAATACCTCAGGAAGACTATATTGAGAAAATAATCCCTTTTAGTATTGAAATGGTCACAGTTGAAAAACTTCCATCCACATTAGAAACCAATTTTGTTACTGAACAGCTAATGTGATAATTATATGACATTAATGTAATGTTTGAAAGCAGAATAAATGGTTACATTTGTATATAATTCCTGTACATAGATATGCTGTGTTTACCTCTCAGAAAAGAGTTTGAATTAATTTTTGTCAGTTCCAAATAGAAAATCACAATAAAATAAAATAAATTTTAAAAGTGAAGTTCCAAGAACCAGTGTACCCAGCATGCAACTATGGAGCCATGTAAGTAGCTTAGTGCTCCTTTGTACTTCTGTAGTAATATCAAAACAATGAACACTTTCTAAGCAATACATGCCAAGTGTCAAAAATGTTCTTTTCTCTCCATATCTGTGTATAATTCTCAAAGCCTAAAAATAAGAAAAACACATGAAAACCAGGTATCTAAAAATGAAATTGATATATTAAAAATAATTATTTATTTTAAAACTGATGTGGCTAGTAATGCTACCCGTCCAGCAACCTCTTTGCCTTGACCACTAACATTTATGTACACACACATACACACAAACTTTCCTCTCATGGAGGGACAGACTGCATTAGATTTCTAAACCAGGTCAAAAATAGCCATCTGTGAAGAGATTTTGATGATCTGGAAAATGAGGTTTTTAGATGACCTGTTCTTAATCTAAAAGCCCTTGCCTGCCAGCCTCTTTCCACGTGAAATGGTCATCACGTTATCAGGGAAGGCACTTCCTCAGCCAAACACCACTGAAGACCTGGGCATTACCAACACCCCTGAGTAGCTCCATACCACAGCCTCGACACCACAGTGATGCTTCAGCAAGCTAATTACCCCTTTTTAGACAAGAGTATCGTGTGGAAACCCTCTTGGCTCCAGGGAAAGAGCTTCAACCCCAAACCTTCTGGCATGAAACTGAAGACCAGCACCAGCTGATATCTCTATTCACAGCCTAGTGACAGGAACATTTGGTATCTGTTAAAATCCCACCTGCATAATCCAACAGTATACCAAGTGCCACAGTACTATAGTACCTCCTTTCCCCCTCATGATTAAACTCATCCTATACCACTTAGGAACCTTCCTACAGATCCTTCTCTGATCTGGAGCCTGTTCTGGCACAGCAAACAGGCCTTTCTGTCCACTGTAACAATTGCTAAGCCTAATCAGCCACAGCCTGCATGGTGAACAGACTCAGACCTATCACTCAGGATGGCAAGTAGCCAAATTCCCTTTTTCCCATACATTTGTGATCAGACATTCTAGTTCTCCTTTTGCAGCCCTGAAAGCCCAAAAAACTGTCCACATATCTTGCTTTGTTTTTCTGGGTGTAACAGAAGCAGCTGAGGATATTTTCACTGGAGAGCAATGAGAAGCTGCAGGCTGACAGTCTTACTTTTCTTGTAAGAAGAATGAACAGAGAGAAGGCTCAAAAGATCTTGTCATGATCTTAAGTACTTATGTGCTTACAGCAACAGAGCTGTTAATCAAATCCCAGGACTGAGAGGAAAGATGCCTATAAAGCAAGTTTCATGAGAGCTGCTTGCAAAATTAAGATTTTAGTCTGTACAAGAGGAGGAGCATAATTCTCCTCAACTCTTTAAAAACTGGTTGCATGCTACTTGCCAATATTGTGGTCAACAGCAGGCATCAGGTTTCTCTAAAGATCCCCTTAGAATAGTAACTTAATCCCACAAAATAAAAAATACACAGTCCAGCTGCTTTTTAACAAGACTGAAGCTATTCTGTGTAAAAGGATACTTTGAAGGTATTCTACTATTTTGGAGTAGAATACTGCTAGGAAAAAGGTGTTCTCAAGGAGTTCACATTTAAATTCAGTCTTCCTGTGGCATTATGGGGGAAACATTCTAAGTTGCTTTGATGTGATTTCTTTTTTCATATTTCTGCAGAAAAGCAAGATGAATTAGCTAGACTCTGTCTTTATCTGTGTTGAAACAAAGTTCCACATATATTATTTTTCAATCCAGCTTGTGTTTTGAAGATGGTCCTTTGCATCAAGATACCTCATGCAACTCCTAGCTGTGTTTGCTAGAGACTTGTGAGGTTTTTCCTACAGTTTCAGAGCTGTAGGGACTGGCTACAAGTTGTTCTGTAGCCTCGGAATTGTGGCCTTTGTTTAGACTGTGGCTTGGACAGTTCTGGGTAGGTTTTCTGGTTTTGTTCCGAGGTGGGGCATTTGTGAGGGGGATTTGCTTGGTTTGGTGGTAGTTGTTTTTTAAAAATGAAAATCAGCTTCCTAAAGTTACAGAAGACCTTCTCTCAGCAAAGTTTAAGTCGCTGAACATCTGTGGTGGGAGGCCATGAGGGAGAGATTGAGGCTACAGGAGGGGCAGAGTAGCTGAGAGGAAGTAACTTTAAACAGACTATTCCATCATGGAGCTGCACTGAGCAAACAGAGAGCAATTTCAGCTATTTTTAGAAAAACAGTATGACACAGGAAATACAAGCAAGTGATTTACAACATCAAACAACGAAATTGAACAAGTGCTCCCTTTTGAGAGCCTCTGTACTTTAGCATACTTTAAGATTGTTTCTCTGTAGTAAGGAGCCTAGTCATTGGTAAGGAACAAAAGTACTGTTCTCAAAAACATCAGCATAAGCAAAAAGCAATGTCTGAGGAAATAAGTATTTTTACTTTCATTTATATTATTCACAGACAAAACTTAAAGTCATATCACAGAAAATAAAACAAGGGCAATTTTTATTCATGTACATCCCATTTTTTTAAATTGTAGACCAATGAAAAAAGTGATGCCCTCCCTCTTCCAGGACACTAATCACTTTATCACAAGAAGTGACACCAAAAATTTTTAGAGTAGAGTAACATGAAAAGTACAAATCTGCCAAAGGCCATGTTTTGCTTAGATTAAAAACTACTAACCAAAAGGAATAATTGCTGAACGGCCAAAGCTTTACTGGTCCTGTTAAGAAACTGTAACTGTTTCCTCTGATGATTCCACTGTCCACAACAGCTCTTGCTTTAGAATTACATATTTAGAAACATCTTCACCAAGCAACACAACTCTGTTCTAATCCAGTGGATATTCTCACAGAAATAAGAGCAAGACTCAACATTAAATTTTGGTTGTAATTAATCACCTAGAGGCTGAGTATTTTCCAAATCTGGCAATGTTTTTTGAAGCTGGATATTGCCTATGAGCCGCTCATCCACACCCACAAAATCCATCTAAAGTTGAATTTTAGCATATCTCACACAGCGACTTATCTGTCTCACACAGAATGAAACGAAAACTAACAGTGTGAACTAGTATTTGTAATGATTTTGCGTATCTGATACCTGTGAGAATCTGCTGAAAGCTGGAGAACAAGACCACCACCACAAAAAAAAAAAAACAACAACAACAGAAAAAACCCCAGCAATAACAAAACAAAACAAAACAAAAAAACCAAAAAAAAAAAAACCCCAAAACACCATTATTTGGATTTCTATAGATAATCTCCCACACTGGTCTGCACCTCCGCCTACTTCATGAGCATTTTCCTGTCAAAAAAACCACTGTTAACAACTTACAACATGAGAAATGAAGCTGTTCATAAGAACCAGAATCAAAGTCTAATATGGAACATTAATTCATCTTTCCTTCTATTCAGATTTTCATCTATAAACTATAACAGAGTTTATAACCATTTGTTTCAGCAACTTCCAATCCTTTACCGTGTCATAACCCTAATTTCTCTCAAGGCACAAACCAGACATGACTCCTGGGCATATTCATAAGATGCAATACTTTGCACAATTTAGGTGCCTGTATTAACATCTACTGTTGACAGACTCCTGTGTAAAAGGATTCAGACCATGAGCATAACACATTTTCTGAATCATAATTTGTTGTTCATTGACTAGATTTGGAGTTTAGCCAGCTAACAGCAACATCTGAGTTATGTGTTTACAATCACACTGTATATATTTTCCCCTCTCTCTTCCTACTTCTGATCTGGCCACCAGACATTTTCTGCATTAGTTTGTCTTTCAAACTGCTACTTCCCACAATGAACCATCACCCCTAAAATCTTCTAGTACCAAGATAAAGAATTTCAAGAGCCTTCATAACAGTACATTACATAGTAGGGACTAGAAACTGCTACTGTCCTAAAGTTGTTTGAAACCTCCATTAAATCTCAGCTCCATCAGATACTTCCAGTTTCTGCCCCAAAAACTAAAGTCTGATTCAGGTACCATGACAGTATGCCATCTATGTTAACAACTTTTGTTATTAACACTGCTTTTATAACTCTATAGGTTTCACAAAGTTCAATCTACTACTTCATTTACAATGTAGTTTTTGTTCTTACCAGTATAATGAAAGAAGCCAAGTTTAAGCAAGATGTATTTCAGCACATTGAATTACTTAAAATTCACCTGCCTTATAGACAATTCTTTGCTAGTTACTATGAGACCCGAATTTAATAGACTGATTTCAGTGGGACTCCAGTAATATGTCAGTACCATGACTATATTTTTCAATATAATGATGCTGCTGAACCCAAATTGCAAGCAGTGGGGGAGCATGCAATGGGTGAGCAGGCAACAACCTGTGGTGCAATTTATTTTTTAAACAGGATTTCAAACAGTGACTAATCTGATTGCCCAGAGAAGGGGAACATCACATGAATCCTGGCCTGAGGAACAAACCTAACGAAGAAAGCATGACTCATTGTGCAGGCAATGTGATGAGAACCAAATGCTTGATCTTCCAACTTCAGTAACTATGGGAAGAGAAAACACATTTACTTCTTCACTCCTCAGCACTGAGTATAGATAACACAGGCACAACACTGCAGAAAAACAAGCAAGAATCTGAATATAGTCATTTATTTACAAACAATGATCAAAACTACAGACTTCAGAAGTTTGTGTAGTGTGTGCTCCAAAAACACATCACTTGATATAAGCAGCTGAGATTCTGTAGAAACATCTGAGCCAAAATTACAATATTCCCTTGCAATTTCCACAAACACTCATATGATTAAAATTTGTATTTACAGGGAAACATATAACTTTTCATGAACTGTCTGCAATCCTGTTGGGGTTTTATGCAAAGTATAAAGTGGGTATTAAAAATGGAAAGTGACCTACTTTCCTTTTCTAAATTATGCAAAGTGTTAATATAATGAAACTCAATTGATGTTGCTTTTCTTTCAGTCTTCTGGTTTCAGTTTACAAGTTAGTCATTTCAGCTGCAGAAAATAGGGTAAAGTCAAACTGATTGTGAAGTATTCATGAAGTGTTAAATACCTTTGCATACATATTACTAGTGAAAAAGCAGAAGTAATTTGTCAATGCAGAAGGAATTCAAAAACATGAACAAGAGGAAGGAGTATCTAGCAACTGCTCCAAAACACATTCCCAAAGTTTTATTATTATATGGATCTTCAGTTCCATCATTATGGAACACAGCACAAACATGCTCTGACTTTGCCTCAGTAGCAGAGGTCTAGCAGTAATGAGAGCTGTACCAACGAAGAAGACATTTTCTTAAAATGCTTAAGCCTACACATATATTAATATATGTTAAGGGAGGATTAAGCTTTAAAAAGAGAAGGGCAGGTAAAGGATATTTGACAGGATGGAAGCCTAAAGGCACAGCATTCCTAAACATAATGCAATACAAAAGAGATCCTGAAATGTAGTGTTAATCTTAATTTAGAAGTCTCGTTCTGAAAACTTTGCCAAATCAAACCAAGAACCAACTGCACAGTCTTTGAGCCAACACAGCTAGTTGGTGACAGTGGCTTGCTTTCATGATACACAGGTGAAGGCACTGCAACCAAGCTTATTCCTCAGCTCAACAACCAAAAAGGACAACGCACATTTAAGTAAACATAAACTCACAGTTTTGAATCACAGTTATGTGGTGCAACTATTCAGTCATCAAAAGCCCAAAATACACAAAACCTTGGTTTAACTCTCTCATCAGCACTTTACAGAACACATCAAGCAGGCAAAAAGTGATAATTTACCCACATGCATCAACTTACAGTTCATCTTTTTCAGAGCCCAACAGAAGTGAGAAAATCATGTTTTTCTTGCCGATACAGCATGTACTAGTTTTATCTCAAACTCAAAAAAACAGAAAGCAATAAATCCTTCCATATTTATTGAGGGTCACATGAAGCTATGCTATCATGTGCAGTGTCAACAGGTATCTAAAGGCCAAACTATACATATACAATATCAAGTTGCTTTGAAATAATCTTCACAAACCCCTGTGCAAATTCATGGCTTGCAAAAGAACATGAGACTGGAGTCAAGGAATACTTCTGATAACCAAGTGTAAAAAGAAGTTGATTTCTGGATTATATCACACACTTTCACAGACTGTAAGGAAGTTCTTCACAGACATTTACAATAACCAGATGCCAAAGTTAAAGCATGTAAATAGACACGCCCATCCAAGAACTATTTGTTGGATAAAAATATTCCCTTTTTTTACCTTTTAGGGTAGAATACAAGTTACATAGAGTAGATGGACACAAATCCACGTACATGCTGTAATCATAACTTTTAATGCTGTAGGATGGGGATGAATATTCCAGAGATTTGGCTACCAAAATGCTTCTTTGCAGAGATAGCCCAAGAATGGGAAGTCATTCATTCAGCCTCAGTTAACCTCCTTGCTCATTTCATGTGGTTTCAAAAGCAGTCCATTTATTTTCACAAAGCAATACCACACAGCAGAGCTGTTCTGTGCAAGAAGGTTCCATCCCCATGCAAGATGCTGGCTCTTTTGGTTGAACATCTAGATTCCATCCTGATTCTGCTGCAGACTCCATCTGTGATTGTGAATAGTTAAGTCACACAGCAAATTTCCATGGTCAAACTCCATCCCTCTCAGTACTTCATAATCAAAATGCAACTTCAGATCCCTCAGATGAGGCTGCATGGGAGCAATGCATTACAGTATTTGCTAATGCAACTGCATGAGAAATTGCAGAAGCTGCAACTGATGGCCAGCAAAGCCAATCCAGCCTGATCCACCTGCCTTACACCAAAGGGCTCTCCTGTGCAGCATGTCAGGATCAACACCTTGGCCTGGGAAGCCTCTCGCCTGCTGACCAACAGCACAAGGGGGGGAATCCAACACAAAGCAGAATTTACCAACGCAGAGCAGGAGAAGACAAAGCACCTGCTCCCTTTAACAAAAAGGTAAGGCAAGCAGCTCCCAGTAAGCCTGAGAGGAAATATCTCACTGTTAGCAGTGTGTAATTCCAGCAGTGCTGTCACATCCGCTCAGAGAAAAAAAATGGCCCCTAAGGGCTTTACTATGGAAAGAACACCAATTTAGGCATGAAAAAGGTACTATAACCATTGCAAAGCAACCTGGCAGAAAAATGTCTTGTGACAGAAATTACTTTGATAGGAAAGACACTCTTCATAGGAAGCTGGCTGAGGTATTCCATACCAAAACAGAAGGGCAGAGGAACTCCCAAGTGGAGAGAATGGTACCTACACACAACAGAAGCACAGAGTAACACTGAGATAAGCCCAAAAACAGTTCCCACTAAGGCAAAGGTCACCTCTGCATACCCCAGCACCATTACATCTCAAATAACCATGCCATAACCACAGCATAACACGCTGCTGCCAGCTATGGAGTTACAGGATCCAAAGAAAGACCCTTTTTTCTCATCTTCCCAAGATGAACTATTTGTGAATAGGAATTTTAATTATTTCAAAAGATGTGAAGTCAGAGCAGATCTTTCCTATACTGAAGATTTCTGACTCGTAGGGGTTTCTGCAAAAGAACCTACTTGTTTCTTATTTCCAGCTCTATCTTGTTCTGAAATTAATATACTTGCATTATAAATTCAAAAGTGAGGTAGTGGGTATACCTGCAAGCAGGAAAACAAATGCAAGTTTGCTATTCAACCAAAGAAACTGCCTATAAAGCTAAGCAAAAATATCAGTCTTTAAAGGAAACATCTCAACACATCTCCATAGGTAACAATATTCTGGGTCACTGTTATTAGCTTATTTCTTGGGAGTTCTTATGGTTATCAATCAAAGCTTCTCTCCTTTGAAAGGCAGACAGATTTCTATACTAATATGTTCTTAGCATACAGAAGATATTCCTCCAGAGAAACAGCACACACTGTTTAATAGCATAAGTTTGGTAGGAAAGCTCAAAAGCAAGTATAACTGATTTTCAACTGAATTGCAAGTCAGCGTGTTCCTTTCCTGCACTCCAACACACTCATTCTGTGTCAGAAGACAGGAGTTAAAAGGGGGTTTTTAAGCAGAGAGCAGCAATGTCCTCACCTGTTTCAGTAACACTGCAGCTTCACAGCCACTTGAAGCCACCACAGGCCAGCTGACTGCTCACTGCCCATCTTGCCCCACATGGTGTAAAAACATACATTCATGTGCTACACAAATCCATTAAGCAGAACAGACCACCTCAGCTCAGAACAGCTCTTGTGCAGCCATTAGCTCTGACACTGTAGAGGCTCCTGATGGATCCACACCACAACCTTTTGCCTTGTTGCAAGAAATGGGGCAGCAATGAGAGTGAACAGGGCAGGGCTTGTGCAACTGCATGGCACTGGACACATTTCATACAGGTTTACAGGATGTAAGCTCCTGGAAGATCTGAGGCTGCAATCTCAAGCACTTGAACTACAGGCTCATTGTCTGCTACTCTTGCTGGGGCTGTTCTATAATGTCATTGATCTAAAGACTCAAGCAAAAGCAACAAGGTCTCTGACAAAAAGAATCTGGTCTACTTATGGGAAGATCTAGTTCAATTCATCAGCATTCTCCATTCAACTCTACCTGACTACCACTTAATGCTCTCTGCTGGTTAGCCTCTCAACTCTTTTTACTGTTGAGGCCTTTGAAAAAAGCTATTAATCCAGCAAAGTTTTCCAGACCTAACAAAGTCTTTCTATCAAAGTCAAAGGCAAATAAGTGAAGAAAGCCAATCTATGTAAAACAGTACCAAATCTTGGTCACTCTGCAATGCTTGAGCTCAAACAAACCAATTTGAACTTTTTTCCAAGGCATTCTTTGACAGTCAACTTCTCTACTTTCATTTATCTTTCCCTTTACTCAGCTGAGTCACCACTGTGATTGAAGCTTATAGTGTACATCATCTTTCATGAGGTTTCTCGCTCCTTACCATAATGAAGTCTAAAATACAATCAAGAAGCCCACAAAGCAATCAGCTATTCAAGTGCATCCATACCCTACTTACCATCAGTAACACTTATTCTCCATCAGAGAATTAAATATTTTCCCCAAAATGGTGTCAGTTGCTGATGCACATTACCCCTCATTCCATACAGCTCCATGCTGTCAGCTGAAGAGGAGGGGGTCACTGGCTCTCCATCTCCAGTGCTCTCCCCGAGGTCATGTACAGCTACTGCCTCTGCTGGCTCAGCACACTGAAGATGGCATGGTATGGCCACAAGTTAGTATCCACATGGGATCAGCAGGTTCAGTCAGCTCCACAGCTGCTTGTCAACCACTGCACTCGAGGGCAGAAGCTGCAATAACAGCCCCTCTACAAGACAATGCACAGTTACAGCAAGTGAAGTGTGTCCCATTAACACTGATCTCTCCAGCTGTATTCAAATCCAGCTATGGAGGAGACATCAGAATCACTGCTTTACCAAATTCATTACAGTTCCTACTGCAAAACCACATTTCCCCTCCTAGCCAGCAGTCATTCCCTGTGATGCACATGCAAACTGAAGGTAAGCAGACCTATTAGACTTTATTAAAAATACTGTCTTGAGATTATTCACAACAGCTGTTTCCTCTTCAAGCTAGTGGAAAACAGATGGCAACATAACAAGAGCTAGATAATTTTAAAAATTAACTCTAAAACATGACACTTGTACAGGATGTCTTCCACTCATGCATCTCCAAATGGGATGGTAAAAATAAATTGATGCCAAATGTCATTTTGCTAGTACAATATAGCATAATTAACATATCAAGAAGGGCAGAACAAAGAATACTTCAAATTACACAGAAAAGCTGCATGTTGTGTAGAACACAAAGCTGCTGCTGTTGTACATTCCCTACAAAACCATTGAGAACATTGTTTATCTCCTCTGTCAAATACCTACAAAGCCTGACAGCATCAAGACATCTACAAAGCATCAAGACAGTGCAATTACAGGTGTGGAGAACAGGGGTGTATACTCATCTTCAGTCAAGATTCACATGGGTGGGAAACAGCAAGGAAAGTATTTAAAGTCATACTAATTCTGTGAACATAATGAGGAGATTTTATTTGTGTCAGTCTGGCTCAACTGCATTTCATACATATTCCATATGCTTAAGAGTAGAATTTAAAAAACTATAAATACACAACTGTAGCAGTTTAAACACACATTGAGAGAGACCATGTATTATTGAGCTACCGCATGTTGAAACAATTCCTACCATAACATCAGCATTTATGGACAGACAGCAATGAATCCTCAATTGGTTATGCATCTACAGGACCAATTTAGAGCCAAAGGAAAAATTTTGGACAGAAATGAAAGCTATGCTTCTGACTACCGACTTTATGGAAAGTTTAGGGTAAGTGGTTATCTTTTTTTTCTAATATCCTTAGCACTGAAATGCAGTATGCAACAGACCCTTGAACTACCAGCTCACAGAGGCATCTGCTAATGCCTCTGAGTCCCAGATTTAGAGCGGTGAAGAAAACAATGCTACAACATTTCATTTTTCTGGGCAGATTCCTGGAAGTGACTACTTAAGTGTGGTATACATTGAAGAACTTACATGGTGCAACTTTCATTTCCTGGCAGAAGGATTTATTTATTTTAAAAGCTAACAAAGTAGTCTCTGCCAATCCAGACAACTTTCCAAAATCCACTGCAGATCCGCCGAGAAATACACTCACTTCTATTCCCCTACTCCATTAACACGCCTAGTATCAGCCTCCAACACCTATTCTATCAACATTTCTAAAAAACTATAAAGTAAATAACCAGAGCAGTTAGACACCATCTTTACAGTACAGCAAAATTGGTCCAAAAGAAAACTTATGTGTACGTATATCTGTTCATCCCCCTTCAAAAAAAAAAACAAAAAACAACAGAACTCCTCAAGCATAAAACAAACCACACACAAATTGTGCCAGAAGGTTAGCACATTTAGAAACAGAGATGGTCCTAAAATCAGCTCTGGATACACTCAACCCTATCATTGACAGCACAACACAAGCCATAGTCCCTGTGATTCTTCCACCTATCATGTTTATTGCTGTAATTTGAAGCCAATGTGCCTCAGAACAGCAACACTTGTAGTCAGTAAAGCATATATACAAACTGAAATACTCTTCTCCATAATAATACATAGCATATATTAATAAAATACACTGCACACAATCATAACCTGCATAATATACACTGTAATAATTATGTAACTGCTTTACATTATATGTCTCTTTATACTGTATAGTCACATGTTACAGAGATATATGAAAACCCTACACAGATTGCAAGCAACTTCTAACTTTGAAACTTTCTCTGTTCAGCGGACATTTAAAAAACATTACTTTCATGTCTGACTACTTTTTCTGCTGGGTTTTGATACAGCTTTATCTGAGATGAAAGAATTCTCTATTCTTTTTCTACAAGCATAATCAAATATCACATGTTGCTAATCTTTTACTACATCATAAATACATGTGAAGTGTCTGCAATAGTGAAAGTGTTAGGTGTACTGAAGAGCCAAGCAGGGAAAGAGAACAATTACAGCAAAAAAAGATATTTCCTTCCACGCCATTTTATCTTTCTGACTTCCATTCTAAGGATAGAAGACTGAATTTTGCAACTTGCCCGCCACATTATTCAGTAAATTTGTGATCTCAAGCAAGACAGTGAAGTCTCTGACATACTTATGTATCTCTAGCTGTGACTGTATGAATCAACTTCCTCTATTTATGGAAAGCGGGTACTAAATTAACTCTTGCCTTGGCATTTATCATCTACAAGCTTCATTCTCAAATTCACGGGATATCCTCTGTCCGGCACAGTCTGCCATTCCAAGTAAGTTGTGTAACTCCTGCTGGCATGGCTAACCCAAGTTGACACGTGTTCATATTGCAGAGGTAAAAAACAAACAAACAAACAAATCATTACCGTCTTGTGAAACACAAAACTCAGGTGAATGACACCCAGACTGCCATTTCCCATTCTCAGACCCACACCCAGACCTGTTCAAGTGGTGCCTCTTCCATTAGCTCTCTCTCTTTTGTGAAGGCAAAGTAGACATAAACACATGTAGTGAAAATTTGTCTTGTAGATTAGGAACTAAATTTCCAAATCTTAAACATAAATCCTGCCTCATTTTCTTCAGGAATCAGAAGTCATAAATGCTGCCACTCAGGCTTACATTTAAATGGAAGAAGATGGGGTACATGTACAGTTGATAACTGCAAAATAACCACCTGCAAAATAAATCTGCCAAGGAATCCAATTACATCATTGAGCTTTAACCACTTACAGTGTACTTGCAGGAATGAGAAGGACATCCATTTAACAAGCTTCCTTCCTCTTTAAGAGCTTCCTTCCTCATCCTTTTGACCCCCCCCCCACCAGATCCCCATTTAAAATGCTTTACAACAACTACCTACATCATGTGGATTATCTAAAATAAAGTTCTCTCCCTTGTTATCATTAAGACCTGCAAATTACCAACAGCTCACACCCAGTGGAAGATGTTTACTGAATAGATAGTACAGCTCTGTGGGCTTCCCAGCAGGGAGGAAAAAGCCACTTAATCAGATAAACCCTCCTTTCAACTTCTCTCCATTTCCACCTCCCTGCTGTATCCTTCAGCTCAAAGGAGCATCTAATCTTAGACAGTGCCAGAATCAACACTGCACTTAAGTAAAAGAACTCACATAAAATTGCACCACTAACAGTCAAGCCAAGCTATAAAGAATTATTCAATAACTTACTGAACACATCTCATGGGTGCTCTCTGCTACTTTGTTTCAGGAGATCCTATACCACTTTATTTAATAGTTGTGAATTTTCTCTCCCCAACCCTGCAAATACTGTCTCCTTAATCATTGCTTAACTTGATTGCCTGTCATATCCCTGCTCTTACACAAGCAAGATACCCTTAAACATATGGGAATGCTTGATGTCATGCAGCAAGGAATTACTAAACCCACGACGTGCAGACTTTATATGCATCTTAAGAGAAGATAAAAATCTCTAAGCAATTTGATTATGCAGAACAAGCCTCAGATGCATTTAATAGTACTCCAGTATGTGAATTTACCATGATACGCATTTAGACTACAATTTAAAATATTTTGCATTAATTATCACTGCCTTTTCAGGAAAGGGAAAAAAATATTAACAGTGATAACTTCTAATTCTTTCAACCAAGCAGAACTAAAGAGGAAGACCAGGAACCACATGCCTATCTATAAAACACTGGTCATTATTCTCCCGTCTGTGTAAGGAGCATATTGCAAGTACTGCTGTTCTGAGACATACCACTGTCTTTCAAAGCAGCAGGAAACTGGAATGTAAACAGAACCAACCCTTTCATCTCAAGTACAGGTCTGCAGGGAGAACTATGGCTTAGTTCATAAGCTAATTTCTACACAACCCTCTGTCTGCTGCAAAGACTCCTTCAACACAGCTCCCACAGAGCTATACCACAGAGAAGTCTCTAAAAAAAGCCTTCTGGGGAAGGGAGAAAGAAAAGAGGCAGGAAACAAAGGAACACTGAACTCTAATAGGTCTCTTCTGCTAATCAACAGAAGGCTGCTGACATGATATAAGGGCAGACTTGACACAGCCTGGAGAGAAGTAAGAGCATGCACCAGAAACTTCACAAAAATCAGACACGGTTTTCAAACCACAGAAAGAGGGAAGAAGAATAAATCACTAAAAAATGTCATAGAATGAGAACAAGATATTAGTCTAAGTACATGGATAAATAAAGGTAAAAAACACAGCTGCAAAGGTTAAAGAGACTTCAAGAGAATTAACTTTCTGTCCATCCCAAAGGTCTAATTAGCAATCACTGTAACATACTGTAGCAATAGCTACCTAACACCTAGCATCTCCCACACTTGCCCTCATCCACAAAGGGCTGTGGAAATACCTGCCATCCAATGCAAGCCACCGTGGCTGCAACAATCACAGCGGGGAGCTGGCTCCCCTCACACACAGGATGCATTTTATTGCCACAGTCAGTGTTACAAAACACACAGACCTATTCTCTGTTATTGCATCTCCACTTCCTCTTTTCACCCTTTACGATTCACACCATGGTTATCCCAGGATATATATCCAGGATCAGGAACTGCAGAAGGTTTTATGTGATTTAAGGCTAGCCCAGACAAGATCTTGCCCAAAGAGAGCGGTGCCAGAGTGCTGAGCAGAGTCCCGGGGTCTGGAGCCTCGGCTCCAGGCCAGCTGTGACACAGTGCAGCTGTGTAAACTCGGAGCAGCCTGCTGGGGAGGCAGTCCTGGGAGAAAGCACTGGAGGAGCCTCACTGGACACCCTTCTTCACTTCAGGGCTGCATCCCAGCTCAGACCCATGGCCCTCATCAGAGCTCTGCAGGTTCCTCTGTACCCGGCCATTTGCCTTACCAACCCCAACTCTGCCCTAATGACTTAAATTCTGGTGTTACCTTGGACCTATTGGTCACTACAGAGTTCTCTGGTGGTCACCAGGCTCTTGGTTGACCCTGGCTAACATCATGAACCTGCTCTATCCTTGTTTGGCTACCATATGATTCCCCACCTCACTGGCAAGAACGTTGCCCTGCCTACTTTGTTGTCATGCTCAGCTTCCAGTGTTCCTTTTTTAATCAAGTAATCCACTTTGTGCTCCCTGACAAGTGGAATAGGATAGCCTCACATTAAATTAATCTTTTGTTCATTCAGTTCTGCTCTAAATATTAATAAAACACACCCTTATAGCAGCAGGGCACTGGAGTTCTGCTACTAAGGTCACAAGGATCAGTGGAGTATTTAACCATTGTTATTCAGAACAGGGCAACACTTGTCAAGGCTAAGCAAAAGGTTATGTTGTAACGTAAGTGAACAGCAGCTTTTCAAAAAGGTGAACAGCTAGCATACAAAATGAAATTTATTACCAAGGCTATAGCAGACTTCTCTACATTGTTTAGACTCCAAGCAACTAGAACAGAAGTTATTTGTACAAAACACTGCTCTAGACCAGGACAGACCTTGGTAGTGCAGTGATCAAAATTCCATTACTGTTAGCTTACAGAAAGGCAAAACCAGTATTAAATCCTGCAGATCAGCAGGGAGTCTAACAAGCAGGGGAGGATGGGTACACAGGGGAAAGAGAAAGCAACAATTTAGTATGAGTTTCTTAATAATTGCTTCCTCTTTAGCTTCTATTCTTCAAAACCAAATAAAGTACTACAGCTGTTTTCTGCTAAACTCTTCCTGTGCCCCTCAACTGTTTCAGCTAAAACAGGCAACATCACCTCAAGAGAAGTCAGCTTGTCCAGCAAATATCCGGAAGTCAAAATTAAGTATTAGGCAACCCTTGTTTTGACCTTAAATAATTCAATAAAAATCCCCCAAAATCCCAGAGAACAGAAATCAGAATCTCTTCTGATCTTTGTGAGAGATACTCGCTCTCGTACTGCACTTCATTTCTCCAATCCTGGCTATGCCAGGCAGGACCTTCACTGCAAAAGCCCTACCGTGTCAGGAAGACACAGAAGGCATTTGACTCAAAGTGCAGATTGACAAGAACAGGATCTTGAAAGGAAGGAAGCAAGACTTGGCTAGGCAGAGAAACAGAATCCTGCTTGTCCTCCCCTGTCCCTTCCCCTGGCAGGGTTCTCTCATCACTCCAGCACTGCTTAGCTAAAGCCAGTTGATTCCATCTCTACATATAGCTGGCGGAGGTACTTGTGAGGCATCTGCAGCAGGAGAAAGCACATCACAAATGAATAAGCAGGAAGAAAGAAGATTGCCCAAATGGAATAACAATGGCTGAATACATATTCAGGTCCAAGATCCTTGCCACTTCAATAAAATGGTCTTCCAGAAAGATGTAGAATTAGATGGAAATTGGCACCATGACTGGTAAATACCATTTTTTCTATCCTGTCCCCTACTTTAGAAAGTCAACTCTATCTTAAAAAAGGCTGGATGATTAAAAATTCCACTGTATGGTAAGGAATGCAGCAGAAGGGCTCAACAATAATGCCAGAGCAGGTGTAGACTAAACATATGGTGGAAAGCCATGTATTCCACTACAAGAACAGGATACAGATGATGGCAGTGTTAATAATAAAATAATAACAATATAATTACTCATTACACAAGTACCACTCATCCTGAAAGCAGTATAGTGTTTTTATTTTAAAAGTAAACATATAATCCTGTAAAGGTAAGAATTTTGTGCACATAAAGGGACTCAAGATTAAAATGAACAATCCTCATGATGGTAACCCTCAGTTTCAAGTGTTTTACTCTGGAAGCTCACCGGTACTTAGCAGACAAGGGTAAACAATAAAAGCCTTTTAGACACTGCTTCCAGCTGTCAGGAACATGAATGAAGACATATGTCTGATGCCATAATGTCACAGTGAGACAAACATCCAGGCTGTTTTACAGGCAGAACAGCAGCTATGTGTTTCAGTGACTTTCCTAAATCAGGCTGTCTTTCAAATGATTAGCATAAAAACTCATTTATTATTAAGGCTAATTAGGCAATTAATGAACTTAAAAAATTACACCTGAGGAGACTGTAAAATGAATTAAGTGGGCCGGGTCAAACTTACTGTCTTATATCTTGAAGATTTGGGGCTGAACCACCCAATCTAGATTATTACAAGACTACAAACCAATTTTGTATCACAGTGATTACACTGTCTACAGCTAAGCCATACTACTGATGTGATTCTGAAGCCTGGGTGTAACTAAAGATCTTTCAGTGGCATCACTAATACCACAGAACATGTACAGCAGCATCCTTTTAAGTTAGTTTTAATTTACAGAAGTCTCAACCTCCTTCCCTTCCTTTCCCCCCCGCCCCCGAGAGCTCTCAATCACAGCCCTACAACAGAATTCACATTAGTCCCCATCAAAATCCAACTAAGTGCTCCATTCCTCAAAAGTAATACTTGGACATAGTCTTGATATTAAGCTATTTTGTTCTAAAGATTTTACTTGAATGATTGTTGAAAAAAAATTGAAATCCTGATTAAAGTAAAGCTGACCCATTGGCTCAAAATCATGTTTAGAAGCTTTATATTGTCGTCATCTTCATCCTATGCTGGCCTATTTTAGTGCTAATCTCATGTTCCCAAATAAAAACTATCATTCAACAAACAGAAAGCAATGCAAAGGAAAAGAAAAAAAAAAAAAAAAAAAAAAGGCACACAGTGGCTGAGCTATGGCTCATCCTTCCCACACCCTGTTCCCCCCACAGCTGTGAAGGCTCAGTACTCCAGCACAGCTGGTTTCAGGTGTACCACAGAGGTCAGAGAAGCTACAAACACTCTGTCAGGGAAAAAAAAAAAAAAAAAAAAGAAAAAAAAGCATGCATCCATGTCCAAAACAATGGCAACATAACAAGAAAAAAAATCAACTAAATGCACGTGACACCTGCACTAGATCAAAGTGCACTGTGCTTTGCCTCTGTCAAAACCCCAACCTACCCCAAGAGAAATATCCCAATTCTATCTCCTGCAGGCTGATACCCTAGAAGATGCATACACTGCAAAATGTGTTAGCATTTCACCATGACACTGAAGACACCAAATATTATACCTACAATACAACAAAAGCACCGATGAACCACCATCAGTGCCTCCTGCAGAAGTACAAAGGGAACCAAATTCCTGTCTTTAAGGCACAGCTACAAGGTCCTGCCTTGCTACTGACTCCATACTTGAGGGAAGGAGGTAGAAGCTCCTGTCCACATTTCGTATTGTGGAGTTCAGGAGAGCAATAGGGGATCTGACCTAGCCCCATACCCAGTGTTTTCCCACCACACAAGTAGTGGGTTTTTCAGATCACATTCTGTAGCACTGAGTTAACCCCATGCGAGGCCAGAAGAGTTTTGGCCTATCTGCAGCCTGGCACTAATTCACAGACATGTAAGCCCTTATTTGATTCTAAGCCCTTCCTGGATAAGATATTCATGCCTGACCCCATTTCTTCTGCCACTGTGCATGGGCTGTTAAGCACAGAACTTACTCCTATGTTTCCCAATGCAGTGTGCACGGTAGTGCTGAAGTAGAGACCCCACCTCATCCAGTACTTCTGGTTATATCTCAAACAGCCATCAAACATTAAAAGAAAAAAAAGCTGGACACAGTACAACTAAACCTGAATAAGAGTCCACCAGACCATGAGAAAAATACAGCTTAATTCCAGAGATTCGCTCTGCACAAGAAAGTGAAGCCCATATTCAAGAGCATGCAGTACAAGGTACTCCCAGGAGGAGATGACCATTTCCCATTACCAGAAGCAGGGCACCAGCATACTAATAATTTGCAGGTGTTATCAGGAAACTTTAATAACAACAAAAATTTCCACTAGACTGCTACAGAGACTGGTTATATTTAACACTGAAGCTGTCTTTAAAAGTAATTCAGCTCATTTTTTTTCCACTTTCAAACTCTCAACTTTCTGGAATACTGTCACAGAATCAGGTGTCAAATCACACTAATTATCAGCCTGTTAGAGTTTCACTTTTACTGAAATGATTTTGCTCTATTGCAACATTCCAAATTCCCCCAGGCACTTTTTATTCCCTGTCAAAAATCACAGAATCACCATTCAAAAACAGACAGGCAGGAATATTGGTCTGAATAAAAATTAGCTTTTTTCCCTCCCTCTCAGGCAATTTTGCTTAGTAGGCCTAAAAAATAAAAAACTATGGGGGAGTAGGGAGAGGAACACTATCTTGAAATCTAGTTCCTCTCAACTCTAACATGCAACACCAATTTCCTGAAGACCATTGTAGGCACCACCCCACAGAGCACAGAGGTTGGCTCTACACATCAGTAGGAGAGGGAAGGGACACCAACAGTTCCCCCAGCTTTAAACAGGGTTGGATTTGTGACCATTGACCACGACCTCCTTTCTAGGCCATCATCATCTCTGAAGCACCTAAGCCTATTCTGCAGCAACTACCTGGAGCTCCTGTTTATGGGAACTCTGGTGTTCACAGTGGTCAAGCAGAGTCATCCAAGAGCTGCTGGCCATCAGCATGCAGCAAAATTAATTATGTGGAACAATCTACAAACACAGGGTAAGACAAATATTTACAGAAGTAAGACTAGGGCTGGTCAACTCCTATCTTACACTTAGGGCAAAAAATGCTAACAGAGCACAAATGTGGTTCTTCAGCTATCTTAACAATTTGAAATTTGAATATTATGCAACATTAGCCAAAGTCCTAAACATGAAATATCTACACTGTAAACGTGACTACAAGTTTATAAAGAGGAACGGGCCACAGAACATTTGCAGAAATAGCTGATGGGTCCTTTCTCTTATCTACCAGGGATTACTTTACACAAAACTCAGAACTTGAACATTATGTTCTTGGAGGTAAAATGCAACTTATCATTTGAGGAACTGAACTAATAGGTTAATGAACCAGTGCTGCAGGGATAAGTACGCTGAAGGAGGTCTCTTAGGACCAGACTTAGTCAAGGCTACTGAGAATTTGCATAGATCAAGACAAGGACCTTACTGACAATTACAACAGTGCACAAAATTTACAGGAGCACAGCTTCTCTGACTTGAGCAGAGCAGGTGCAAGTTTTCTAGGACCTTTACTGCATCCCTGAAACAGGGCATAATACAGGCTAATAGCAAAAATAATCCCCTACAGAGCACAATGGCTTTTGGGTTTAGCAAATTCTCCGACACCCTGAGCAGTACGATTACTACTGTGTAAGTGGAGAAGACATGAGAACCTTAAAAATGGTTCTGTACCCATATAACATGCTGAAAGACACAGCTGCTGCAGTTTCATAATTCTGTCACTATTTTTGCATACCTTGTGGGAAACAAGTAGCTCTTCCCTCAGCTCCTTACAATACGTAGAAAAAATATAGTGTGCAACTATACAACCTATTTCATGTAATCAGTTATATACCTGCTGTCAGGGACATTTGGGGGGAAAAAAAACAAAGGAAGACAAAAAATTGTACCGATCAGATCTGTAGAGGAGTGAAAGGTCTCAGTGCTAGCATTCCTTGCTTATCTCTGCTAAAATGTATTAAAAGCAGCTAAAAATAAGATAAATATTTCCCAATTATTAAGTTCTCTATGAGAGCAAATGCTGCCATTTCAGAGATATTCCACAAATCAAAAATGGAACGGAAAGCTAATCAACAAGTGCATGTATAAAAAGAAAAAATAATGCTTCCAATGCAAGTCTCCTCTTAAGAGCAGGTGCTTTGTAAAGTTTTTGAACATATATTGTACAACTACAGAGTTTTCATGACTAGTGACAGCATGAAGAACGAAAGCTGCAATCTCAGAAACAACACTCACAGCTGGCAAATGGCAACAACAGAAGAGCAGACCACTGGATTATGAAGAACTTGCATTTCTTATGGAAAACTTGGGGCAACCACTCAGATACATAAAGTATTCAGAAAAGCACAAATTTTTTCAGGATTAACAGAACAACTTGAAAAAAATGAGAGCAATTCCCTTAGAAAACTGCATCTCCTCTCTTTTTTACCGACTTTGAATTATCTGCAACAATGCTATCCCAACCAGTAAATCTAACTTAAACATGGCTGTTTTGGAGAGGATGGATTGGTTTGGTTTTAGACACACACAACTCTCACATTGTGCCACAGTGTCAGAGCTCAATTTTCCAAGGCTGTGTTCATGTGTTCTATAGCAGTCACCAGCCTTTCAAACCAGAATCGAAAAGCAACTGTAGGATGTCACACCCTGTGTCTCCTGCAAAATAGATCTAATTTTCCATTACAAACTGGTGATTGTTCCTGGGCAGGGGGATGGAGAGAGGGAGGGAGAGAGAGACTAAGAAAGGCAGCTTTTGTACTATCTACTAGATTTTTCTTCTATTTCTACCACCTCCTTCCTACAGTTCTACAAGCTGAACGACAGCCAGATAAATCAACAAAACTATTTTTCAGTGAAATAAGGCAACAAAACATCTGAGAAGTTTCATAATACAGCTCAATTTCACTGTTCAATTACACCATTAAACACAAGCACATATAATTACCTTTAAGAACTCACTAATTGGTTTAAAATGCACATCTTAGAAGATACTAAGAGAAATAGCTTTCAGAATGTTGCACTGTAGCACTCAATGAAACAGGAAATGAGGAACAAAGAAAGGAATTTCATAGATTCCAGATGTACTCTAACACCAGCTGGGAAATACAAGCAAGAATCAACTCCAGCCTTGTAAAAAGCTACCACTAACTGTTTTCTTCTAGAGTTCTTGAACAAAAGTAAGTAGCTGTAAACAATTTGTAAACAGAAATATTTTTAGAAGGAATTGGAAACAGTAATAAACTTCTTCCCTTCCCTCCTATTTTTAAGGAGTTTAAAACTCAGCTACCAGTTCATCTGGTTTTTTGAGTTGCTTTTTTTAAACATAAGAAATCTGTATAAACAGTCATAACAGAAGCACAACTGTAAATAAAGTATTTCAAGTTGTCCATTTTCCAATACTTGGAATATTAAAGCTGAATGAAACTCAAAAGGAAAATTTTGAAAACAGTAAAGTTGATTTATACTACATGCCTTCCATGCAACTGGAACTGAATGGAATTTAAATTTGCAAATTGCTATAAAATGAGTTATCAGTCACTTAAAATTTTTATTCCTACATCTATAAATTAAAAAAAAAAAAAGAAGAAAAAAAAAAACAAACAAACAAGAAAAAAAAAAACCCAAAACACACTCCAGATTAAAAATCCTGGAAATAAAACTCCTTCACAAGTTCAAACACCCTTCTGCTCCCTATGTAACACAACATCTCCAATGTTTCATCTTCCTTTTTTTGAAACCCAAACTCAGGCCTTTCAATGCAAACTTCTTCTAAAGGGATTTTGAAATCTCTTGGTAACAAGTTTAGAGACAAACAGACAAGTATATTTCCTCTCAAAGTCACTGTAACATATGAAAAGAAAGCTTAAGTATGAAGCACGCATCTTATGGAACACAGATCTTTGTCCCCCTCCTCCCCTCATCACAGAAATAGGTGTTCTGCCCAGCTTTGAGACTTTTCATTCATTTGTTGCACATGGAAGAATTGAGACACTTCACCTAACATTCATCCACCTACTAGCAGCATATAAAAGTACATTAATATTTATGCAAATTAAACATGGCATCAAATGCTACCTGTTCAAACCTACCAGTAACTGAAACCCTCTTACCATCACATCACCCTAATCCATTTCAGTCAATGGCCACGCAGTCACAGCTACACACCTCAGCAACAGGGAACAGCACGATTCAGTTGCTGGGCTAATGAAGGGACCTTCATTTTGCCCAAGTGCTCCTTGAGAGGTAATAACACACAAATGCACAAGTCTCTAGTGAAGTAGAAAAAAATTATAATACTTGTGAGGTCTGGAATGAAAACTGAACAGCAGAAACATTAATCACAAGCCTCAAAAGTCTTCAACATTTGTGTTCTTCCCTCAAGAGACTTCAAAAATACAGATACACTATTTTTTTTTCCTTTCAGGCAGAAAGGGGGGAAAAAACAAAACAACCCTCAAAGACCTCAAGTTTTCCACTGAATATATGAAGTGTTTTACAGCTGGCAATGATTCATTAAAATTTGCGAAAGGACAACAGAGGGAAAATATTCCAATTCTCCATAGTTTTGAAGCTTCACATCACATTTTGCAAAACTTTCACCCAGAAAGTCTTCTATAGGAGGAAAACAACATGTGAAGTTTCAGGGAAGTTCCTTTCCCCCTGGTAGAGGTTAGGATGGGAGAGGAAGGAAGTTAGATTTGCTTTGTTTTTACTCCAAAACAAAGCTTTTATTTGGGTCCTAAATTCAGTCACCACACTGAAAAAAATCAGACACTGCTAAAGAACAGACATTTCATAAGGTTTAGCAAATGTCAGTAAAATCAGAAGGTCAGAATGGGCAAGTCCACAAATACTTTTTCAATTTAATAAAATATAACCTGTTATTAACTCCAAGATTGACCTTTTCCTTGGTGTAACCACAAAATATGTAAGAATAATATAAATAGTATAAGAAAGTTTAATAGCACAGCATTAAGATTTAATAATGCGTGTTTTGACTATTAATATAAGCCTTAGGTGACTTGCTCCCCAGAAGCATTAATGGTCCACTAACACACATTAATTTTCCTTTGACATATTTGGCTGAACATTTGTTGGTCAGATCAATTTGAGCAATGCAACTGTCTGATATTTGCATCTTTTACAGTATGCAGCCAAGTCTACAAGCCTCTGATTTTATTCTAGGCTTCCTGCTCTCACAAGAGCCAGCTGTAAGATTTATTCCCCAAACACATCCGCTTGCAAAGTGCATTGTAACAACATGAGAAATGTTAAGTACTCCTTAACAACCCAAAGTGGTTTTTACCTCATCCTTTCCCCCTCTACCTCCTCCAAGAAAAAAAAACTGCTACATGAGATACTCAAAGACTTAATTCAACTCTCAGAGAAGTACAATTACTGGCTTTAACAGAATTATTCCTAATTTACACTCCTGTAATGGAGATCAGTCAGTGAGAAAGAATAGAGGGAATTTTAACCTGATTAATACTATCAAAGGTATTTCTGATGAGGTTTTTCAAATGTATTTTCTAATCTTGGTGTAGGCAACACTGTCCAGTGTTTACATGAGGTCTTCCTTAAATAGGAGCATCAGTGCAACAAATGACTTCATATGATAACAGAGCATTTGACAACATAAGTGCATTAAGTAGAAATCCTGCTTTGATGCAGAGAAAGGGGAAAGCTCTGTTAAGCATAAATATGATAATCAACATTAGGTGCCTCAGCTTTAAAAGACAAGTGTGTGATGGAGAAATGGGGCAGCACGTGTAACTATAATACCAACTTAGACACCTAAACTTTCATAAACAGCTAAGGCTCCTGCACCAAGGGTGAGATTCAAGTAGTTCTCAAACAGAAGGTCAGAGATACAGATACATCAATTTGTCAGACAATCCTCTTGCCATTCTCTCTGGATTTTTAACATTTATTCTCCAGAGAAGCTGACCAAGCTGGTGTGCACTGGCAGCTAACAAATACAGCACCATCAAGAAAACCTAGAGTAAGGAAAGGGAGTGAACTGAAGAGCACAGAAGGAGTCAGGCAGTGTCATGATGCTGCCAGTACCCACACGTGAAAGCAAGGGATGTACCTGCTGTCCCCTCCCATTTCCCACACACGCACACTCCCAGTCAAGATCTCAGACACTTGTCCAGGAACACCTCTGACAACCACTGGAGTGCACAGCTCACTAAAATGGAAGAAAACTAAACCTGAAAACGTGCATTCTTTGATTCTGCTTTGCAAATTGAACTGGATTTTCTTTCCTGTGAGCAGAGGAGCACCAGTCAACAGCAGGTGTGCAAAGAGCCCTTCATGGCTGGGAACAACATGAGTAGGGAAGGGGAAAGACAAGATCTGCCTTCCCAACAACACCAAGGTACTAATTTGGGTGAGCATATAATGATTTCATGCTTTGGACTGCAGCTATCAAACAGAATCAAAGCAATATGCACTACATAAAGAACAGCATCGGGCAGAACAGACACATAAAAACAGAGCAGGAGAAGCTGATACTGGCATCTAACTAACCTAGCAATTTCAGAACTAAAAGATCTGGTTTTAACCAATGATAGTAAAATAGTAAAAAAAAAAAAAAAAAAAAAAATTAATCAGTCTGAAGAGTAATTCAAGGCAATGAAGTTTCCAAAAGATTTTCTGGAAAACTGAGAAAGATATCCAGCACTTTTATGTCCTTATGTAAGAGCATTTGGTACTCTGACCACCAGACAATCAACTTCCAGAAAGACAAGAAAATATTTCTCATGAGACAGATTAAATAACAGATTTTTTCAAATGTACCAACTCCAGAAGAAGACCAAAAAATGTAACAAGTTTGCTTATTGGCATCAGAGGCCCTGAGCAGGTCTGTTTAACAGATTCACTCCTGTGAATTTACCTCTACACACTCTAAAAACCAAAACACATGGGTTTCCACTCATATATGAATGCTTCTCTACTTTAAAAGAAAGTAAGGCTATGCATGGAATGCTATGGAATTTGATTATCAGGTTGGCAGCCCCAAACACAAGTATCTTCTATTTCTTCAAAACTACATTCACTGCAGCATTTTCCACTGCTACCTCTGTTCCCTCCTCTCAGAAAATACGGTCTTGCTCCAGCCATGGCTATTCTTGACAGTCCATAAACAGCCATGGCACTCTGCCTCTAGAAACAGCACTGGTCCCAGACCTTTTCCATTCAGCACACTGAAGACAAGCTGGTCAGAATACAACCACCACCACCACATCTAGCAATTTCAAATACTGAACCAGCAGTGACAAATCTGCATAATTTATTCTGCACCTTCCATGGCCTGTGAGACTCAAGCCTTAATGAGCATTGCCACAGTCAACCAATAAGAACGTTAAGCTGCCACTTTATTTTCCTATGCAACATCAGTTTAAGCTGTACTTGTCAACTTTTTAATGTGAAGAAAAGATCTTGAGAAGTCTTGAATATATTCAGGGTGAGATGCAAATAGCTTTTCCTCCTTTCTTTACTTCTTGGTCCTCTAACTTAGAAACACCGGAAAAAAAACATTGTTATCTTTATAAGAAACATTTCACACTTCCTAAATAATAATTTTCCATTTTTTATAAATATATATATAGTGTGAGAGAGAGAAAAAAGTATCTGGGAAAAATTCTCTCATTCTAAAAATATCTACTCCACAACCTTGTGCCCCATTTAAAGGGGAATAAATCCTTTTACAGTATTATGCAATGAACATACTGAGTCGTAATTACTTCTACAAGTAACCACTTAAGGCACTAAATCCCAGCAGACAACATTAAAAGGGACATCTTATCAAGATAAAATGCATTTCCCTGAACAACCTTAGTATTATTAGACTTAAGGGAGACTTAAATTTGTCAGGGACAAGGTAAGTTCCTTCTTAGCCTGGGAAACACAGAGACATCTCTCAAACATTTACTCCATACCAAGTTTAATGGTGAAAGCTTGCAAATACCTTCTCTTGGCAACTGACCTGCTTAAACACAGTAAACTAGCACTTAACTAAGTACTCTGCCTGACTTCATCCAAGACTCTCAGTTTCACAAGTTTTACTGCTTTCACAGTGTCTTAAAACTACCTAGCTCTCCATTAATTAGTAAAGAAGGCACACCAAGAATATGAGGCAAAGAGATGGCACATCTACAGACCAACCATCCTCATTTTGTCAATTGGACATAAACAAGGTCTTCCAGTTCCTAGAAAATGGGGTGAGTTTAGAACAGGGTAAGCTCTGTGTGAAGCACCAACCTACATCAGTCAGGAGCCAACTTTTATTACAAATACTTCACTGCTTCATTATTCTGCTCACACTTAGTTCTAAGGATACCTTATGCCACTGGAATGCCCACATTTTAGACTAAGGCCTCAACACCCTGTAACCACAAAATGGCCCTTTTAAAAGATGATAAAAGAAAGATTTCAAAGTTTATGAATGTCCTAAATTGCAACAAGTGCTCACAGTGCACAAGTAGATTGTTATTATCTGTCAGCTCAAAAGTACAGTGAGCAAAGGGTCCTCCTCATTATATTACAGCCCCAGTAAGCTCTCATCCTCCAGCCCCAATTACTACTTTCAAACTATCAGAAAGAACTATAACAAGCGCTACTACTGCTAGAAAAAATACTATTTTAAAGCAGAGCCAAATGCCCCTAAGTATAACAGTACTAGATTTTAGGGACATGAAAAGCTTATTAAGTGAAAATTCACAAATGAGCTGTTTCTTTAGATTTTTCAAGTATAAACAATTTCACAAAGTAAAATCTGGCAGCAGGTTTTCTGCTAGCCAGCATACAGCTTTCAACAACAGAAATGCTAAACATGAGCTTTTATTTTTTCAACTGAAAGTTTAATAGTTGATGCCTTTTAAGGAGAAAAAAGTAGCAATTAAGTACAGCATATTTATTAAATATTAACTGTACAACAAAAGTCATGTTGTTAAGCAGAAGGATTCTTTGTAGTTTTTCCAGCCAATCATCAGCCATAGAGCCTTATGTTGTTTCCTTTCAGGTTTTGAAACACTGACTCATGGAAATATCAGCACTGCACACTTCCTCAAAGTGGCAATCTTATAGGAAGTGTTTGTTTAGTCTTACATGACACATTGTTTTGTTTATGTATAAGGGATTCCGGTAAAAATAATTTTCAATTAAGGAAAAAAAAGACATAAGCACAATGGTTTCAGTTATGGGAAGCCAAAATAAATCAATTTCAACTAGACATCTGAACAGCACATTCTTTAACACAAGTACTACTTTTTTCTTTCTACTGTACATTACTTCCTTGCAACATGAGCAGAAGTTGCCAGGCATTAATTTCTTTCAATTCAACTAACCACAAAAGAAAGTGGACAAGAGGTAGCACAGTAACAACTCCTCTTAACACTGGTACCCACATCGACACTGCTGCTCCCCAACTTCAGCATCTCAGTGAGACATCTTTAGGAGCTGCCACACCACTGTCAGTTCAATTGAGTGAGGCAAACACACAGCTTCCTACAAAACTTAACTGTTTCAGCACTTTCAAAAAAAGGAGACAGATGGCTCAAGCTAAGTCCAAGCATGACTAGAAACAACACTCCTCAGAACACGGATGCACTTAGGAGATCCAGAATGTAATAACCCATCCAGCTTAATGTGGCTGATTCCATGCAGCCTATCGGTCCCAAAAAAACAAGTTACAGAAGTAGAAGAAAATGCCTTCATTTACCTGCAGCTTCTTGGAAATACAGGACAAGCCAGCCATAGCAGTACACTACCTTAGGGCATTCAAACATCTCTAGGCTACAGATATACTGCACAGCCAGAAGCCTCCCAACCGCATTTGCCTCCCCATTAAAAGAGGAACGCCAACATGGGTGTCCACTCTGTTTGCACTGATTCCTCAAAGAATCAATCCTACATTTCATCCTATTATTCTAAGGCACACCTGTGTATCAGTGTCCCCATTCATGATTTGCCAGCAGAGGTACTACAGAGAAGGAAATGTCTTATCAGATCAAGCACAGAATATCTGAAGTCAGAGATGAGCTTGGCTATGAAACAAGCTCACAAAGAACAGAACTGACCATTTCTTCAGCATGATAAACCAAAATGGAAAATGGCTTAGCTTTTTGCCCTCAAATAACTTTTCTCTTAACCCATTCATTGAAAGATTAAAACCTCCTGTCGCTAGAAAAGAGAGAAAACTATAAGACACCCATGAATGGGAACTGCTAAAAGAAATGTACTATTGGGAATAGCTGAAAAAAGTACTGTTTTTCCAGAGTTCACCATCTTTTCAGTGGTGTCCAGCAACAGGATCAGGAGAAAGGGCCATAAATAGAAACACAGTTAAGTTTCATCTCAACATGAAGAACTTCTTTACACTGAGGGTGGTAGAGCACTGGAACACGTTGCCCAGAAAGGTCATAGAGTCTCCCTCTCTGGAGATATCCAAAAACCACCTGGACGCTTTGCTGTATAACCCATGCTGTATAAGGTGACCCTGCCTTGGCAGGGAGTTTGCAGTAGATAATATCCAGCGATCCCTTCCAACGCCAACAGCTCTGCGAGTCTGCGACCTCCCTTCAGATCCAGTCACAGGACTCTTTGTACGGAGCCTACAAGCTCCAGATACAAATTCTAGAAGATTAGGATTGCTTTACGAGGCCAATCTGATTAGGATTACTTCCTCAATCCACCAAAGCAATCCCGCCACTTCCTATTTTTGTGAAAATTTCCCAAGAGACGGGCAGCTACCGAGGGGAGTGTGACTTTTGAGCACGAGTGGCAGAAAGCGGCGGAGCTGCCAGGCCGCCGGTGCGCGCCCCCGGCCGCGGGCAGACGGGAGCGCTCGGCTCCGCCCCCTGCCGGGCAGCGGCGGAACGGCGGCATTGTCCTCAACATCCTCCGGGAAACACCTTCCGCTCCGACGGCACAAGCCAAGCACCGGGATGCTCGCGCCTTCTCCTCTCGCTATCCAGCCTAAAAACAGCGGGGATCCTTGCTGCAGTTCTACTGGAATCAAGTGCTTAGGTCTGACAGGGGCTCCGCTCCGACAGCTGAAGTCAGCAGCAGGATTAACTTCAATCTGCGACATAATGAGATTAATCTCAAGACTTCTGCAGCTGTTATTGTATTCGATCTCCTCAACAGTTCAAACAAATTCTCACACTCTCGTGAATTCAATCATTTAGGTATAAGATCATCACTGTTTTCTTCTCAAGAAAACCCCAAATAATGAAACTCAAACAGCTTAGGCACAAGTCATCATCCTATACGCGGGACGTGTTCTTAGCCCTTTTACTAAAAATCACCAGATGGAAACAACTTGCAATATCATCACTCGTATGGTGTCCGGATTTCTCCCTTGTGAAAAGACCTTTTTTGTTTTCCCCTCCCCTCTTTTGAAAAGAGACAGAGAGCAAGTCTCCGACCATACTCTGTAGTCTTACTGAATCTCTTTTCTGGATGTATACGAGAACATAAAACGAAGACATAATTTTTAGTTTATATGATAAAATTTTAGCTCTTAAAAACTGCTATCACTAAACTACCTGTTGACAATAAACGAGAAAACGATCCTAGCAATGGTCTCTTTGAAATCTATCTAATAATGAGATTTTCTAGGTAATCTCACGTTTCAGTTTCATCTACCACGCCAATTGGTGGCTGCAAATTTGCTTCCGAACGCAGGGAAACGCAAAGGGATATTTTTCAAGAGCTTTATTAGGAAGCCACACGCCCTCGGTACCCACCGCTGTGAGCCCGGCGCTGAACTTCGCCACTTCCCCTGCAGCTCGCAGCCCCCGCGCCCCATCCCGGGAGGAGAACCGCTCGCTCGACATGTGGGACCGATTGTCTTACGGAAACGAGGGATTTCCCTCCCAGCCGGCACACTCAGAACTCGACCAGGGAGAGTTTAATCCGCTCGCTGACATCTGTCGCTTACTTTCTAATAATGTGGTTTGGAACTCGCTCAACACAAGAAGAAGAGCGAATCTCCAAAAGCGCGAGTCGGAGAAGCCCTGAGGAAGCGACAGCAGCCCCTGCCTGTCCCCCTCGCCGAGGGAAGGGGCTGACACAGCGGCTCCTGCACACAGCCGCTTTTGGGCCAGCTCCACACCAGTTCTGCCAGCGACACACAGTGCTGAGACACGGTGGCCGCCTTCAAACTTTTAGAGCGCAGCTTAGCAACAAAAATGAAAAAGGAAAAAAAAAGTAAAGAAAAAAAACCACCCTAACAAAAAAAAAAAAAAAAAAAAAAAAAAAAAAACAACTCAACAAAACCCGCGAAATCCTTCGAATACCCTGCGCCACCCGGACTCCCGCCGGTGCCGCTCGCCTGCCGGACGCACGGCGCTGCCCGCCCGTCCCCGCGGCACCGGCCGCCTCCCAAGCACCGGCCGCTCGCCCCGCACGGCCCCGCGGAGCCCCCCCGGGCCGCGGGCACCGCCCGCCCCGCCGCCCCCGGCGCTCCGCCGGCGGGACGCAGAGCGCAGGGCAGCGCCAAGGGGCGCTCGGCACCCCGCCGCCCTCCGCTCCAGCGGGGGCTGCCTGCCCGCTGCCCTGCGCGCTCACCGATTTTAATCCTGACGCTCTGGAAGACCCGCAGCCCCTCTTCCTCCACCGCCATGGTGGTGGTGCCGCCGCTGCGCCTGACGCTCAGCAGTGCTGGAGCCCCGCCGCCGCGGAGGCGCGGGGACCGGGCAGGAGGAGGCAGGCGAGATGCTCCGCCAGACGGGAAGGAGGGAGGACGGCCAGACGGCTCGGGACGCACCGCGACCGGGCTGGAGCGGGCGAGGCACGGAGCGGCCGCGCAGCGGAGCGCAGCGCAGCGCCCGCCTCTCCCCCCGCGGGCTGGCAGCGCCCGCCCCGCCGCCGCCCCCTCATTGGCCGGCGGGGCGGCGGCCGCGGCGCTCATTGGCCCGCTGCCCGCCGGGGCGGGGGGAGCGCGCGGGGGGAGCGCGGAGCGCGGCAACAGCTGGAGCGCGGCCGCCCCCCGCGGCCCGGCCCGGCCCCGCCGCACCCGCGCCCAGCCGGGACCCCCAGCGGGCAGCGCGGCAAGGACAAGGGCAGGGGCTGAGTAACTGCGTGGCCCCGCTGCTCTGCCGGCCCGGACCAGCCGCCGGGCGCAGCCGTTGGCGTCATGGCGAGAGAGAGAGAGAGAGAGGGAGGGATGTGCAAGTCCTCTTTCCCACACAGCCATAAAGAGAGGGCTCTAGCGATGCCTCAGGTTGAAAGCCATTCATTAGCGAGGAAAAGAAGTCCCGTATTAAATAAACAAACCCGTTTGGGCGCTGGGAGCAGGTCAGTCTGTCTCCTGGCTCCATTTGATCAGCGGCAAAGCTGGCTCTACCTGACTGCACGGGGAGAGCAGGGAATTCAGATTTCCGACTTGCATGATTACACATTAAACAGCAAGAAATAGGACCTGTGTCAGTGTTCAGTGCCAAACTTTGGGTCTTGTAGAGTCAGTAATTGAAATAGGCCTTCCCTAAAGGTCTGGCAAAAGCAGAGCACAAGGTTCAGTGGAGGTCTACAGATTACATTATTTTAAAAACTAAAAGTTCAAATTATCTTTGATGCAGTCACAATCCCCCTAAAGAGGCTTGGAACACCCCTATGCAGAACAGCCCAGTCGCATCACAGTTCAACATGTCTGATAAGCACAACAAAATGCCCTTTCTCAAGCCTGCAATTAAAAAAAAAATACTTTCCTCTTCTAGCTCTAATTTCAGGAGTGATAGAAAGGCAAACTCACTGAGGACAATCTATACATATATTAAAAAGCTAGTAATGAAGGACAGCAAGAAATCAGCAGGCAAATCAGTCACATGCAGTATGAAGTCTGTACCAAAGAGGTGCATGCAAGCCTGATGAAAACCGTTGAGCAATCCATCATCGTTTGAATCATGGAAGGCACAACATATAATAAATGCCCCTTAGTACCAAAAAAAAGTAAAAGGTGAGATATTGAAATATAGAAGAGCAAAGGAAAAGTTGGGAAGGAGTTACAATAGCAGCTTGTAGGAGGCATCTGAGTTTTCCTACACAGGTATGGGCCTAACTGAAGGAAACTGGCAAGCTCACAGCCAAAAAAGGAAGCAGTGAGTTATCTCAAGGAGCTGCCTGGCTTACTGTGTCTTCCTTGTCTGCATAGCCAAGTGACATATGTAATTTGATAAAAATACTTTTACAGCACAGGACTCTAAAGAGATTTTACAAAGTACAGGCTTCCATGTACCAACATCCATGCTGCAATTCCTTCTTCCTTGCTGTAATATGCCCATTGTCCTCTGTAACCTGATTATACCCATTCCACCATGTACCATCTTTTCTTTTATAATGCTCTCAGCTCACTCCCAGGAACACTTCAGCTCCTCTGCCTGCTGGTCCTTCACATCCCCCATGATACCTTGAGTGCTCCCTTTAGCGTTTTCTGCACCATAACCCAAATTTCAATTGTCACAATTCTTCTGATTCCCCTATTTTTGTCTCACCTTCCAGCTGGACAAGAGGCAGCACAAGCAGCACAAGCAGAAATTACAAGAATGCTTATCAGAGAGCTCAGATTTTAAGAAGGACATTGTCTCAGACCAGCTAACCTGATGTTACCTCTCAGATGCTGGATGTGACAAACAAACAATTTTGGGGTATACATGTCTGTTTAACACTCTGTACATGCTCAGATATAAAAAGGAATAGACAAAGTCTGTTGCTTTTGCTCCTTCACCACACATGTACATTCCTTGAACATAATGGTACAAAATAAATACAGTCCCACTGGGCCATTTCACTAAAGAAAAATGGCAAGCAACAATGTTGTACACAGGCACAAACAAAGAACTGCAGCTATAAGCAAGTGGATAATGTTTAGCTATAAGCAAAGGTATCTTGTGCTGAGGATCTTTATAAATCTTCCTCAACAGCATCAGGGAGAAACCTACTTCCATGCTCTAAATATTAGGGACATCTTTAATGAAATATTTTATTTCTGTGTTTGCTACATAAGGGCTTCAGCTGGCCTCATTTCCCTGTTGTAAGCTTTTCTTATTTGCAGAAAATTTGACCTCAAAATAGTAATTTTTTAAAAAATTAATTTTTCAATTCTCTTCCTAGCACCTGCTGCTGTAAGAGTTGTTCTCAGCAGATACTGAACAGACTATCCTTCCCAATTTGCCATTGTGTTCTTTCCAGATAGTCATGGCATTTCTATGTCCTTTATGCCCAGAAAATGAAATAATGTATCTACCTATAATACAGTCTTTGTATGTTCAGAAAAATCAAATTCCCCACCCCTTGATGTGCACCCAAATTTGCAGTCAAAGCCCACCATCTTAAATCTAATGTTATTTCACCCAGCATAAATTCACCTTGTAATCTAAGGTGCTGATTTTCTCCCACGCCCTAACCTCAAGTGTTGCTTGCAACCTCACCCTGTGCTAACGCTGGTCTCACAAGGGTGTGTGGTGTAACACATTTGCTGGGTAAAAAAAAAAAAAAAATACACTGTCATGACTCCCATTTGTATTTTGTGAGAAACAAGAGGCCCATAAGCCATGACACTTGGAAATCCTTTACCCACCATCATAAGCAACCTGATCAGAAAGCATCTCAGTCCAAAGGTGTGGTTAGGGCACAGTGGCATGCTGGGCAGCTTTAGGAATGCATACCTGCCTATGGCTACACTTCCAGGCTATTTTCAGGATGGGCCAGCTTTGCCAAGAGCACAGATATGTCCAGGAAAACTATGGCAAAATTTAACCATAAAGCCAGCCTTTCCTCTGAAATGTAGTGAAGCACAAGCAACTTCCACACTTAAGCATAACAGAAACTACCAAGATGCCTATGGAATCAATTAACAACAATTGGAACAGACCAACATTTAAAAAAACACACAAAAAATTAGTAAATAAAAAAACAGTGTATAGCAAGAAAAAATAGGGAAAAAAGCTGGCACCTTTTTGTCATGGAATAAATTAATATTCCTCACATGAAAATCTACAAATGGTTTCTTGCAGCTCTCTGTTCTGTCCAGCTATGCTTCAGGTTTCCCACCAGATCTTTTCTGCTGAAGCTCTTTGTCAGTGTTTCTGCAGATCAGCGTGCTAGTTTATTTTTCTGTCGGATCCTGTTCTCTTGACATACGGCTGAAAGCTTCTTGCTTCCTCTGTAATAAACTTGTCTCCAAATGTTATACTGTCCAACAATGCAAATGCAAGCACTGTTTCAAAATTCACATGAATATGTATTTTTAAAGATGTTAAACACAATATAAAAAACAACCAAAGAGTGTGTGCTGCTTTTTCAATTTCTCCATTGCTGAAATGAAACCTCAGCAGCAGCATCACATATGTAGCTGCATATTACACATAACATGTGCAGGCAACATGAGGTGTGCAGCTGCAGCAGTCTGATCAAAAAAATCTAGGCAAAGTGAAATACTGCTTTTTAAGATGTGGACGAGTCTGTTAGTGACAATGTCTACCCCAACTTTCTTCATCCAAGCCATGTAGGTTTATATTATCAGCTCTTCAGAGGATTCTTGAATCTAAATTAGACTACAAAGAAGGTCATTTTCTGTGACTCATTTGTGCCAAGCAAGGAAATCATTTCCTCTCTTGATCTACATGATAGCTTTCTCTTGGGAGGAAACAGAATATAAGAAGCTCTCTAATCTCCTTTTGCATTATGCAAGAAACTAACAAAGTATGAACCTTCTATCCCCAGGGTAGCACAAAGCTGCTACCTATATTTATGTGAAGGAACAACGTATTAAAGACAAATCTAAGGAAATATCACTGTTATAAAAAGCAAGACTATGATCTGATGACTGAGATACTGTAATTGAATTCTAGGAAGACACAGACAGTTTTAACTAATAGTATCTGTACCAGGCCTAAAGGCAGCTACTATCCGTGTCAAGATGCTGCATGATATGACAACTATGCTGACTAGGGTGATCCAATAAACATTTATCCCTGGTAAAGTGAGTGGAGAAGCAAAGAATTCTTTGTTAGAGCCTCTGCATCCTATTCCCTGTCTGAGTGGTAAATTCAGACCTTGCAGTGATACCTCTCACAGGAAGATAGCAAAAGTAGCTGGGTATTTTTGCTCCTGAAGTCCTAGAACCGGCCAACTGGTCAGGAAAAGGCTGCAGTCCTTCCTTCAGTCTCCATGCATAGTGAGATATGGCAGAAATATACCATGCAAGTAGGAAATTAAGACTGAGTCTGTGATTACCTGTGTCTCCCCAGGCTAAGAGTTCACATCTGATGTAGCTCCAGAGGAATGACCAAACAGTAGTGAAACTGCTTGTATGATTAGTCTGGCAGAAAAACACTCTGGCCATTACATTAAATAAAAGAAGAAAAGAAAGAGAATGATAACAAGAAGAAACCTTTAATTAGCAAAATGTCAGCAACAGCGACAAGAAAGCATAGATTTCACAATAATACAGAAGTGACAAAGTTTAATTGAAGGAGAAATGTGGGAAAGAGCAGCTACTACTGAAGTGGCTGTTACTGAACTCTGTGTATGTACCAGTACATACATATGCATGTATGGTACACTCACACACTGGATAAAAATAAATCTATGCATCAGAATCAGGAAAACCACGGATTGCATTGCAGTTACTACACTTAAAGAAAGAAAAGATCTCCCCTGTGACCCCTGAGTACAGGAAGTAGAGCATGTCTACCTGTTTTTCTTACTAGTTACCTTCAAAAAATCCCACATTTTTGCTTCTTGTTACTGGAACATGGGGCCAGGAAGAGGCCAGAAGGGGGAAAAGAAAAATGGCTTTAATTACAGGAAAAGGGGGCCAGTAAGAACTGGTTGTTACAATAGCCAAGACAATACAACTAACTTTCATGGTATATGGTTTTTTTTTTTTAAACTTTTTCTTTTTTTGCTCTTTTAATTCTTGCTCATCACTTCTAAAAATCTGTCAGTCTAGTTCTTTCCTAAAATATATATCTATGTTAAAATTCAAGTCATTTCAGCAGCAAGCTTATAACATTCAGGATTCCAATGAAGTTTACCAACATGAAATACTTTCTGGTTAAATTTGCAAAAGCATTGTGTTCTGGGTCATATCTGCTTTACTTGAGCCTATAAACTTTGCTTTTCTATGAAGGAACAAATCCCTTTATCCTTCCATAAAAGATTAAAATGTAATAAAACCGCAATAAGACCTTACAGAAAAACAAAAATAAAACCAAAACAAAACACTAAAACCCCCAGTGATTATGTACAAGAATGAAATATAGTGAATTTTCCTGAAGTTTAAAAAGTATGCTTCTATTCTCATATCTTCCACATTAACCTTCTGTGAAACTGCTAGGTGAAAACAGCAAATAATATTGAGAAAAAAAAATAAACAGCAATAGGACTTGCTAGTGTTTTAAAAATGCTGAATATTTCTGTTTATAATAAATATATGGTTATGCAAACAGGCATATAAACAACCATATTTCACGTGCCATTGCATATTGGCAGCCATAATCATAATTTTCATATCTCCTTTTAAGTCATTAGCTCATCTGCAGTCTTCTCTGTTCTTTATGAGAATTAATTTAACAAAATAGGACTCCATCCTTACTCTCCACCTCCAAGGCAAAATTTCAGCTCCCCTCAGTTTGGCAGCAGCAGTAGTATCTCTTCTGAGGGGAGAGCAAGGAGAGCTTTTACCCCTTCTTCTCCCTCTTATCCACCCCAGGGGATTGTGTAGCCACGCAGAGGAAAGCCATTGGGATTATATTACGAACATCCACCCCAAAACACACATTAAACAAACACTTCTCTGCCTCTGAGATGTGTTCCAGTTTTGTGTTATAAGCAAGACCTGTAAGACAGATGCTCTGAAGTTTACATTGACTTGGTGAAGTTTTGCATCACTCACCCACAAGCTGGGGCACACAGCTATCCCACATGCTGCTGTAAACCTTGACCAGACTTTTCCATGTAGTCACGTGTTTAGTATGGGTCAGGTCCTGTGGTCTTCCTTTGCTCAAATACCCCATTGAAGCCAACACTGGAAGGTCAACTTGCAAATGCCACCCTCTCTGTGTGGTGAATAGCTCCCATTGAACACACTGGGATTACTCATGTGTGTGAGTGACTACCAACAAGAGCAAAAGGAGCAAAATCTGGTCCTCATTAAGGACTGCTAATCTGAAAAAAACCTCCTTCAGTCAGTAGTACCGATCAGGCAGAGCAACTCTGTCAGTGAGAAGCTACATAGGAAGGGCAATATTGCACCGTTTGTCACTATATTTTAGCACATAATTCTTTGAAGCATCACTTAATTGTCCAGGCATGACTACATGGAGGAGCTCTATCCCACCACAGTTGATGAGCAAAGATAATCTTATACCATGAAACACAATTAGACAGATGGTTATTTGGAGGTTTTTGGAATAGAAGCAATTTCTCTGATCTGGGAGGTTAAAAAAATCAAGGCTGAATTTAAAAATAAAAATCATACCACACTTTATACCCAAGTATTTAATTACACATTATCGTGGGTAACTACTAAGGGCTCCAATTACGCAATCTTAGTTTATTGCTTTCGGAAACATTTATAGCCAGTAGATAATGTGTAGATTTAAGTCAATATCTGTATAAACAGCCTGGAAAACACATCATTTGTACCCAGATTGGGTTACTTGCATGATTATCATCTGCCACCTGCTGGAAATAGCTGTGATAATGCAACTAAGTTCCACAGATGGAAGGTCTGGTCACTCACAGAACAAGAGGAAATGTCAAAGAGCAAAAATATATTCCTTGTACTCAGGAGTTTATTCCTCTTGCACCTACTGGGAAAGTTTGATTTGCCGAAGAGGGATATTTGTGAGCATCCACAGAGAAACCTTAACATGAATTTGTTTAAACAAACTGAAGTTAATTGGCTATTGAGAATGACATTACCTGCCTGTGTCTGACCAGAAGGCAAGATATACAGTCTGAAACCAATGCACGCAGCTAATCCCATCTCAGGCTGGCATAGCTGGCTTGCCACTCTGCTAGAAATAGCAGGATTGCAGGTCCCCCTGCAATCCTCACATTGTCTTTGAGCCTCATTCAAAGAGATTGACTACTCTGGCTTTATAGTGGCCCATAAAGCCCTCATGGACAACAAAACCTGCCAATTCAAGACATCTGCTCTCACTTAAAAAAAAAAAAGGGACAGTGTTTGTATTTGGTATTCTTCAGAGAGCCAGAACCTTGTAACTTGGTTCCTCTGTGCCAGCAAACCAGAGTGAGTAATCCAATTAAGCCAGAGGGTAAATCCAAAGGCAGCACTGCAGGACTGGCCTTCCTCTCTCCTTTGTGCAGAACAGTAGCAGGACACACAGGTACAACGAGCAGTTCTTGTCAGGGGCTGGCTTATTGTGTCCCACTGGCTGATGACAGGACTAATTGTATTGGTATGATTTTGCAATTGGCATGTCTCCCCAAGCCAGTAGGGAGAATTAGACAGGTGCCACTATATTAGAGATTCAGACTTTTTTTTTTTTAAACAAAATCAAACACAGGCCTCAGGCAACCAAATTTTGCATGCCCAACAGGTTTAGAACATCCGCCCAGAGTTAGTGTTTAGACGGTTCTTGCATTCAGGGAAACAGTCCCTTTCTCTGCATACCTTTCAATTATTTCTGAGGTCAAAAAAGGAGAATAAAAAGAGAAAATGGAAATAAAAAAAGGAAGAAAGAGAATAAAAAATGAAATTATTTTTGAAGGTTATCCAGGTCTGTGGGATGTAGTAGAGAAAGAAACAAGAATACACATCCCAGGACCTAATGAAATTCTAATTCCTCATTTTCTCCACTAACTTTTTTTAGCCACTTTAAAGCAACCAGCTGTTTATAGCAGTAAGAATTAATATCAGTCCTGAAAGCAATATAAAAAAATCTAAAACATTGAGCCACACATTAGTAATGTGTGGCATGGGCAGGTACTACCACATGCCTCCTGAGCAGGGAAAGGGCCAGGCCTGCAGGAGCACCATGTCCACTGCACTGTACAGCATTCCCTCCAGGAGCACTGGCCACAGGCCATGCACCCAGAACAATGTTTCTGTCAGTATTTGCTTTCAGTTGAAAGCCTTTGTTGCTTCACCCTGCTTTGTCTGCTCTTAGGAGGTCGCTGTGTTTCAGGCTCCCGAGTTTCCTCCTCTGTGCTACTCTTAGGAGGCTGACACCTCTCCTACAGCAAGATGGTTCTTGCCTGTGCTGGTAAGTGGCCCTCATTCCAGCCACAAATTTAGCAATGCCTCATGCAGAAAATTTGGCTGATTTACTCCTGTAAAGCTTGGCAAGTGTCTTATATTAAGAAAATACCCAGAAGTAAAAGACCTGCCAGCCAAAGAATCAGCAACACCCCCCAGCCTGCACGCACAGAAGTCTGACACCTTCGCTGCAGCCATTGCTGCAGTGACATTTGTACCTAGGGGGGCACGTGGCTGAACACAGACCCTCACCTGGGAGAACATGGGGCTGCCAGGCAAATTCACCCAGCCCTCTGTCCCCAGACATTCTGGCCTCTGGCTACAGACCAGCTGTTCAGCAGCAAGAGCCTATCCCATCCAAGTGCCTTCTCTGTGGCCAACACCAGCACAGGGAGGTTATCACCCAGAAAGCCACCCCTCCTCAGGCAGAGGTGGGGGACACGGCTCTGGCCTTACCTCTGTGTAACTACCCTGTATCATTCATCCAGGCAGCGAGACCAGCCTTCCCCAGAAGGCTAAGGACTGCTGCACAAGCAAACACACCTCAGTGCAGGAGCTCAGTCAATTGCTCAACAGTCGTGTCCTGCCCTGTCCTCTCCCTCTGTGTCCTTCTCCCACGTTAAAACCACTCAGGAACATTAGCTGTCAGGGCTAGTCTTCTTGGCAATTTTTCTGGAGATCAAGGAAATCGTGCATTTTACTAAACATATCCAAAAGATTTTAAATTGTGTAGGTAGATATAAATACATAGAGATAAACAACTCTGTGTGATTATAGCAATGTTTTTCCCTTCCTCTTCCTCTCTTCCCACCCCCTTTCCCTTCTCTCAATTTCTCAAGACAATAAGTGGGAAACAACCTCTTTTTTTTCCCCAGCCAAAAATTAATTCTTGCTCAAAACTTCCAGAAGGGGTCAAGTCGAAAGGAAGCATCTGGTCCATCTGCTTTTGTACTGCAGTGGGGGGCCTCCCTCTGCACCACTCAGCACCGCCAGCACTTGTGCCACGCCGGGGAGGCTTTGCTCACACTCACACACAAGGGAAGGCAGCTCTGAGATGGAAGCCCCTGGGTATGCTGCATGCACAGACAGAGCACATCCCACTCCTCCCAGCACAGCTTCCAGCTGCCTTTTTTATCCCCCTGAGTACAGATGGACTCTTCAACTACTGACTCGGGTGGTTTGCTTGTGAGTTATCTGCTTGCAGGGCCAGAGTCACTGCACGGGGTCCTATCATGTAACATACTGAACTGGCCAAACAATAATTTGGCTTCTCTCAGCATCTTGAAACCCTGGATGCAGGGACAGGCAAAGAATGAAGGCAGACTGGGCTTGATCCTCAAACACACCCACAAGTGGCTCCCATCCTGTGGTTCAGACTGTGCATATGTTCAAAGTCAGTGTAAAACACTTTATAGAATAAAGTAAGAAATAGCCACAACTTTAAAATAGTCAGGAAAGTTGTCAACACAAAAAAAAAAATAAAATCAGGACTTATTTTCCTCTTCGTACCATACAGAAAAGCTTTTAAGCCTTAGAAAATGTACATTCACCATCTTGCATTCCCTTAGTAAATATACCAAGTTCACAGCGAATGAAAAACATGAAAAAGGCACTTCTGGTCACGGTGAGCAACAGTACCTCCAACCATACACTCTCTATGAGGTGTGCAATGGCAGAAGAAACATTTTTTTAACTTATTCTGTAACTGGGCAGTAAACATGAGCAGTTGCAGTAGCTAGCAGCTCCTGAGTCAGCCCGAGCTCTTCTGCTGGCAAAGGGGGTGGGAGAGGAAAGGGCAGTGACTCACTAATTTGCAACATAGTGGGAAGTAATTCAAGAATCAAATTCCTAGCAGCAGTACCACCTGCAGAGCTTACAGCCCTATATATTTTATAAAGGGGTTGCTTAAAAATCAGACCAAAACAAAAGTGAGATTAAAAAACAAACCCAGAAACCTACGAGAGCCTTAGGGTGCTGAGATCTCCAATAAGAAGCTGAGCACACTCCATGATTAACAGGTTAACAAAGCAGTCTGGTATTGACTACCTCGGTTTTATGCTGCAGAAAACACAATTCTCTCTGCTGTGTGTGAAAGCTAAATGTATTTGTGTCTTAATACATAGTGAAAAATGCAGTTTTTGCAAAAAATAAAAATATTCTCACATTCATTATCTACTAATTTCTCATCTGTTCTTTAGCAAGTACCTTTGTTATTAAGAAATTATATGCAAGTCCAGTCTGCAGCTTTTTAAGGATGCTTCAGAAGACTGCTTTGACTAAGCAGTGAACCACCATTCTAAAGATTTTCCTGCTGTAGCTCTAAGTTTAGAAGTGAAATTAGAACAAGAGGTAGGACCTATTGTCCCTGTCTTCCATCACCATCTTCTGATAGAAAGGACCTGCTGGACCTAGGTAGCTCAACATGAAGACAACCATTGAAACTGCTGAGTTTTTCTTTCCTTATGTCAAAATAAAACCCAGCAATACCAATTTTCCCCAAAACCCAGTTTAGAATGCATACATGCACACTTTCTGAGGGTAGAAAGAGAATAGGCAACCAAGGAGGAAGTTTAAAGCCACTTCCCTTCACAGAATTTAATTGAGAAGCAGCTGGGAACCTGTGCCAGGTGATTTCATTTCTTACTGGGCCATGTTTCCATCAATCTAAGTGTTGCCCTGATTTTTAAAAGTGTTAAGTTTTCTTTTATAGTTCTTTTGAAAGTTTTAAAGTTCTCATAAAACTTCTTTAGCCTTCTGATAATGTTTACATATTTCTACTGGAGTTCTCATGCACTGTTCATGTAAATAATGATTGTTTTGTATTCTTCTCTGTGGGAGGAGAGAATTGATGGACTGTTAGTTTGACCAGTGTGGTTGGAGAGGTGGTAATTCCATCCTCCAATCCACAGTCACCTTTAGAATTCTATAAATACCAGATGTTCAACTAAAACTTTCTCTTTTTTCTCTTTTGAACTTACCAAGCTTCTGTGTACTCATTTCGTGTCCAATAGCAACATCTAAGAGTCTATGTTTTTCTTATATTTTAAGGGCTTAATCAAAATCAGTAAAAAGATAATTATGTCCTTCAGATCAGTGCATAGCAGATCATTAAACATAGCATTTAAAAGACTAAGGCCAAGGCCCTGCCAAGCACTTTTATTTGTTCAAGAGCAAAATATAATTGTATTATATGCACAATTTTATATAGATATTTGAAAAAATACACTTAAATTCTGTACTCTTTATTATTTTGACTGACATTCTCCACATTTTTCTTTTATAATAACAAGAAATTAAGAACACAAACAGTGAGGAAAAAAACACTCTTCATTTCCTTCCATCATTTGTCTGAAAATAAGAGTATTTGCCTTATAGCTCAAAATTAGTAGGTATCAAGATTTTAATTATATGTCTGCTTCTGCTGTTTAAGCTCCATTTCACATCAAGTGTAATAAAAATCACTAATCACAACCTCACTTCAACCACTGAGATGAAAAAGATAATCAAGATATATATTAAAAAGAGTATTGGCACTGATTCTGTGTTGGGTAGTTAAGTGATAGATGTGTTGCTGCATCCACATGAAACACTGTGTAAGATCAACCTGCACAAACTGCCTTGCAGTAAAGAGGAATATCCCCTGGTTCATCCTTGAACAGACCAATTCTCGTGAGTGAATTTTGGTACTATCTGCCAAAGGTTCCCTCCCTACTTCCCAGTACTCCTATATGATGTGCATTAATCTACCTGTTCTAAAAGACCCATGGCAGCTGCAAGTTGTAATTCAAGTCTTCTCCTTAGGAACTAAGGACGTTATAAAGAAAATGTATGAACCAAAAGCAAACTTCTCCAGCAGTCTGCCAGATCCAGCTTCAGGGTGATCCATACCTTGAGGACAGAAACCTCAAGTGATCTGTGTCAGCTCAAAGTCATCTTTGGAGGAGATCAAGCTGATCTTGAATGAGCAGAACCTTTCCTATTTTTGAGAGGGCCTGAATAAACGTCTTTGCCCATTCATTTTTCTGCCAAATATTGCCTAAGAATGAAAGCCAAGGTGGCCATGGATGAGAACCAGTACTCAGCTTGGTAAATGGCTTTTGGAAGTCTGTTTTACCTGTTTTTCTTAGCAGTCAGATATTAAGCAGATAAAGAAAGGTGAAAAGTCTATTAAACCCCAGAACTATTTCAGTATGAACACATTTCCCCTGGCTTTTGAAAAGTACATTTTTAATCAATGAAATAAATGTTTTTAAAAATGTATTGCAGAGCAAAAGACCACACTGTGGGTTTGTTCAGAGCATTACTAAGGTGTGCCATGCAATTCAAGACTCGGTAAATATAGCCCATTATGCAGTCCTTTACATATTTGTATGAATTATTTGTACAATCATAGATTGGTTTGGGTTGGAAGGGACCTTAAAGATTGCCTGGTCTAATCCCCCTGCCATGGATCTTATTAATGGCTTACACCACTGTCTTTTCTTCACCAGTGAGAAGTAGAGCTGAATTGTGAAGTATAACTGGTAGTCTATTTCATGTATGAATAAAATACTCTTTGCTATAACATTCAGTTCTTGTTTTCTATTTGTTAAATTTATTGTTTGAAATGCTACCACCAGCTATTCATTCCTTTTCTGAGCAGTGATACCATGACAACCCCCACGTGACTGGCTACAAGCATACCACAAGTCTCCAGGGCTTTCTATTGCTTTAGAAAAGACTCAGATTGGTGTTACTCACACTTTTTTTTTTCTTTTTAAAGAGACCAGTTTCAGAGATGCTTTATTTTGCAGAGATGCATCAGACCAACCTGTTAATTCTACCATGTGGCAACAACTATTTCAGCTAAAATGGGACAAAGCAAAGTTTGAAGAACTCAAGAAAAGGGTGGGTACAACTGTTTGATAAGGAGCATGTTCTTTAAGACTTCATTAAAGAATATGCTTGCCCAAAAGGACTACAGGATCTCTATTCATTCTTAATGTGTTGTGAAAGCTACTGATGAGCAATAAGGTAGAAGAGACATGTTTTGAGAATATCCAGCAAATATATGTATAGCTTTTGTGTCCGTTTAGGGTATCATAATGACTTTCACCAAATTTAGAAGTGAAAAACATTTGATTAGTCATTTGCTTCAAATCGGTAATAATGCAGAACTGTGCCCTCTTCAAAATCCGTAAGCAGTGAATAGCATCAGTGATGATTCAACTGCATTGCTACTTTAGGAAGATTGTATCACAATACAATTAGCTTTAATATGAAGAAATAGTTCTTCATTATTTCCAGACTAGGTCTGCTTCATTAACTGTGTAAAATTCCCTTCCTCCCTTCCTCCCTCCCTTCCTCCCTTCCTCCCTCCCTTCCTCCCTCCCTCCCTCCCTCCCTCCCTTCCTTCCTTCCTTCCTTCCTTCCTTCCTTCCTTCCTTCCTTCCTTCCTTCCTTCCTTCCTTCCTTCCTTCCTTCCTTCCTTCCTTCCTTCCTTCCTTCCTTCCTTCCTTCCTTCCTTCCTTCCTTCCTTCCTTCCTTCCTTCCTTCCTTCCTTCCTTCCTTCCTTCCTTCCTTCCTTCCATTTGACTTGCAGGTGGATAAAAGTTAAAGATGAGGTAAAGAATTTAATTTGACGTATTTTTCTAACTAAATGGACAATATTGAAATTAATAAATTTCTTTCTGTATTAATTAATTTCAAGAGGCTCACTACTATTTATGAGCGTGGCTATTTAAACAGTGGCTCTTTTAAAGGAGGGAACTGATATCAGTGTAGCTGAAATACCCTCAGCATCCACTGTTCATACAGAACTCTCCTTTGTTCAGTGTGCAGAACAGTGTACTTCATATATGCATGAAGGGCAGAATAGAGGTTAGAGATCACCATGGTATATAGTGAAGAAATGTATTTATAGGGAACAAAATATTTGCCACGACTCAATTGCTCTTGGATTAAAAACAAGTATTAATTTCTGAGTGCAAGAGAAGAGAAAGAACAACCATCATGTTGAGTGAAGGACGGCTTAGAAAGTACAAATTTTTTGGTTTTATTATGGGGTTCATACCAAGCAGAGGTCCCCAGAGACCAAAGAGTGGCCTTTCTAAGTGCCCCTGTGTTGTCATGCTGGTGCTTCTAAATTACCATTCTGGTTTTCCAGAAAATTCACCATGCCTTGTCCTGGCACAAATACAGGCTTGCTGCAGTGAACACCAGCTACCAGAGCAGAGGCACCTACAGCTGTGGTACCTGGGGGCAGCAGGGCAATTTGGCAGGTTGTCCTGAATGCCACAACCCCCTGGGGCCTGGGCTTTTGATCTATCAAGAGAGACAGAAATCGCTCTGAGAAAACATAAGGGTCTCTGCTTGGGGATGTGAAGACTTTGCATTGAAGGAGCTCACAAAAAAAGATGAACCAGAGCAAGAGAGAAAGGGGGAAATACGAAGCAAGGAAAAAAACAAGGTACACTTCTTGGAGAAGACCACTAAAAAGATGGCAATATTTAGGGATAAGTTATCATTTTCTCCATGCTGCAAAAAATGTCAGCATGTTTTTATGAACCCAAAAGCAAATGCATCCAGTCTGAATAATTTTGCTACTTCCTTAAAAGAAGAAAGGAACAGGGAAAAAATATCAGAAGTTACATCTGCTCTATGCAACATTCTGCATAGAGTTATAAATATAATGGTTCCAAAACCATCTGTAAAGTGCTGCAAGTTTAAGTGCTGCTGTAAAGAGATAAAGGTGGGCTTTTAAATGCCAGGGTTAGCATTTTACTGTTGTGTATATAGGAACGAGACAGAAATTGTACACAATTCCCAGAAAAATTAAACTATATTGATATGAATTCTACAGAAGAAATCCAGTTTCTAAACCCACCTTTTGTTATTTCAATTTTGGGAGAGTTTGCATATCTAAAAATTAAAATCAGAGTTTGCATAAAGATCACATTTTGTTCTTCACACTGGTGATTTGTACTGACTGGTACAGTAACAACCCTCTTTTACAAATTACATGTCTTCTTAAAGTTATTTTAAAAATAACTTATTAGTATGATAATTAAAGGCACCTGAAGAATCAGAGGAGATAGCAGCAGCAGCCAAAACTTTCACAGGTTTGCCAAGTTTAGTTTTGCTATCCAGTAAAAGTCAGCTACTTAACATGATAGCATCTAGAAAGGATGCAGATGAGCCCTGTCATCATCCCCTGAAAACAGTTGGAGTTGAGAGCAGTTTCCTTCTGGGATCCCACCTCCTCTGAGATGACTGCCACAAAAAAAGCAGCTGAATGTTTTCACAGGAAGCCAAGCAGCTCAAGCAAATTTCAGACAAAGTTAGAAACTGCTAAACATTATCGCAGTCAATGCTGTAAATTATTCACTCTGTTCTAAAAGCAAGGAACCTGCCCTGGTAATATGTATGACAAGTCTGCTTGTCATAGGGATTCGAGCCTAGTTTTTGGCTCATCATAAAGGTGCTTCAGAAAGAGACATGGAAAACTTCTGTTGCATTCAGGCAGTGCTTTGGTCATGTCCTGCACTGAGGGGTTTGTGTTGGTGATGTGCTTGCTGCTTTTACTTGTCAGTCTTTTATTTTTTAAATAGCAAGGATTTCTCTCCTCTTTACATATCACAGAGTCTGCCTGAGCTGGAACAGTTAATGTGTAAGCTATGAGAGAGGGAGAATGTATTTCATGACAAAAATTCATAGTTTCAACTGATATGGTGTCACTCCCTGCAGAAGACCACTCTGAGAGAAAGTGTTCTCCCCTCTTTATCCTCTCTTGCTCTACTCCATTACCAGCTTTTCTTCCATGGGGTTTACTTAGTCCAACACAGTTCACAGATTATTCTTCTCCCTCATATGTTGCATGGCTGTTTAGGTTAGATGGAGATAAATATTAGTATGCCACTAAACTACCAACTCCATTAGAATTATTAGGTCTACAATGTGCTCTTAATGATTGTTCTAAAACGCTAACAAGAAGAGACATGGGAATACTTTCAACACAAGTCCTTTTCCAGTATTCTTACCCCTCTGGCAGCATCCTAAATAAATATCCTTTTGTAAGACCTGACTTATCTTAGGAGTACCTAGTGCTTTCTTACACTCATCTTTTTATTTCTGCTGGATGCCATAATGAAAAATGCCTGCCTTCTCTTAGACAGTCATTTCTGTATCATAATATCAACCCAACTGTAACCAGACTGTAGGCATTTTCTGCATTTTTCCAACATAAAGAAGGCTTTGCATCTCCAGCAGGCTTTAGAACTTTCTGGAATGTTTTCATTTTCCACTACTCTTCTGGGCAAGTCTGGCTTTGCCGATACAATGAATCATGTGTTTAATAGTGTTACTGCCAGCTAACAAAACAGAACACGGGAATTAAAAGATCTTCCATAATGATATGGAAGGATATTTCCAACGAGAAAGAATAAACATTTCACTTCTGTTGCAGATCCAGACAGCAAAATCATTAGTGGACACATGTGCCCCAACAATATATGGCCACAAGCTGAAGGTATAGTATTGGCTATTTCACTGGCCTTCACATCTCCTCTCAAAGGAAATAAGGAGCCTAGCAGAATACCACAATTTCAGGGCCTTTTTTTTCCCCTCAGTGAAGTGACTGTTACAACAGGACTATCAGGATCCATGAATAGCACATTCCCGGCAACATTAAATAACTTCTTTTATCTTTATGATGATTGATGAAAGCAGAGTTTCAGATTAAGAAGTGCTAAAGTGTTCAAATAGCCTCCTAAGATGTACTTCTGCACAGCTAAGAAAATACTATTACAAATAAAAAGAATAGCACAATCACCAAGATACAGAGCAAAGAACTGAATAATGGGACGTTCACATATTCAAAGCACAAGAAATAACAATGGGTAGCCTTGACTGGCAGTTATCCTTCAAAATCTTACTGCTCCCAAGAGACAAATTTTTAATAACAGATGAGAGTGGAAAATACATTGTTATCTAATTATCTCTCCTCACTAAAAGGAAACAACAACAATTAAAAAAAAAATTAATGTAAGCAAAGTAGAAAATACATGCAGCTAAACCCTGTCAAAGATTTAATTTCCAACACAGTGCCCCTCAGGCAATGGGAGAATAACCCATATAAGGACTTCAGAATTAATTTCCTTAAAATTGTTTATCATCTCACTGTGTGACATAATAATCCCCAGGCACCTTAAAACCATTTCACTAGCAAAACAATTCATTTATTCTTCATGCATAAATTCACATGGTATATTAGGATGTGGGTTCAATTGCTGATGTTAATTTTTTTCTCATTACTGTAAAAATAATTGCTGAAGTTCCTTTGAAAATGAAACACTGCATAACCCCACACACAGAGGTTAACAACAAAAACACCAACAGGACCCACTAGTCTTAGCATGCTCCTTAGAACTACAGCTCCATACTCCTATAGAAAGAGGGGAGAAAAAAAAATTGTGATATTCTGGTATCCAGTTTCTTTACAGTCACTCTCCTCAGGGTTATTTTGTCATGGGATGACTTAATGCACCAGTTTTATGTACCTTTATGCTACAGTGTGACCAGCATCTGGCCTGCTTTGGTTACAAAGCCCAGCAAACAAGACAGATGCACTAGATTTCCTCCAGAAACCTGCTATTCTAACACTAGCCACTCAAAACTGTCAGATCTGGATAAGCAGGATTTACTATTTGTTCTGAATAAGACTTGAAATATCTTTGAAGTGTCTAGAATCAAATATGGGGAAGGAAAGGATGAGAAAGGAAAAGACTGAATTAGTATGCTCAAAACAAGACTATTCCTTCAGCAATTCTGTTCCAAGAGGCTTTTGAGGACAAAATGTTGAAGTCCAGCTATGAAAATTGTGCTCTCCCTGCTTCCCTCCGTCCAGCCTCTCTCTGGTTATCTTCAATTCAGCCCTTCCAGAAAAGGGATTCTTGGGCCTCAGATAGTCATATAAATAAGTTTTTCTCTTCACCTCTCCCCCATTCCTCCTCAATCCCCACAAACACACTTTTAGCATGGATATGTGTTCTTTGAAAAACAACATGGTAATATTTCTTTACAAATTAGAAAATGCCTCAGGATGTCCAAAGAGATTCTCTCTCTTCCACTGGACTATTTCCATTTTTATCCACTGTTGACACAGTTAACTTCAGAAATTGAGATTATTAATATCTTCCACTTTAAAATCAAATTTTAAAAGGCATAAAATAATGATAACGATGAAAAGAACTAGCTTATCCTTCCTCATACATCTCTCTCCATTTGTTCATTACACCCAGCTGTTGCTTCTCTACTTACAACAGCCTTCAGTCCCTCCAGAACAAAAATGGCCTGCAACTGGACTTAATCCAAATCTCACTGAAGTCAATGGAAAAGTTACTATTTGATCCAAAGCCCATCAAAGATAATGGAGAGAATCCCACTGACTTCACAGAAATCTGGCTATATCCCATCAAGTCCTGGTACACTGTCCATAACAATCCTAGCTTTTGATAAGAGCCCAGGAAGGCTGTTAGAGACAAAAATCATGATGGTGATTCTGGAAAATATGATGACAAATATTTATAGAAATTCTGCTTACACTGATGAAATGCATTCACTAATCATGCAGGCTGTGGTTGCAGGAGAGTGTTTCAGGGTCCAATTCACAGCATTACAAAGGGCTTTGTCTCTCTGTGTCACTATGAAAATGGTGAAAAAAAGGGTTCTCTCAGCAATAGCACAGAGCTTTACCTGATCAGTGTCTGTTGCATGCTGTGTAGACAAGGGGACAGCAATTTTGAACACCCCATTGGGTATCCATGATACATCACTGCTGCTTGTTATGCCCTTGTAAAAACAGAATCATTTCTTTATCCCTTCTGTACACAAAGTTGTAGGAACACCAACTTTCTGCCACTGAAAGAGAGAACTGTTTGCAGCTGGAGAAGATGTCCTGCATCATGAGAACAAAGAGACAAATTGACAACTAAAATGACTATAAGGCCAAAAGGTAACATCAGCAGCACTATTTCCATGTAGTTATCAAATTTCCTTCCCAGTGATAAACATAGCTAAGGATAAACTGCTCTGCGAGGATACATTTAAAAGGCAGCCTAAGGTATAATCAACACTTCAGAAAGCCATTTGCTTGTCCTGTCACATGAAATCTAATGCCAGATCATTTCCCTCCTACACTCTGTTGAAGAGACGATGGCTTTAAATTAGTTTTTCATTTTAATAACTGAGGGAATAAAAACAAATAGAAAGAGGAAACGTTGCCCTACTTTAAGAAAATAATTGAAGCAAACCAGTTATGTCTCAGCAAAGCTGTTGATCCTGCTAAGTGAGTCATTGCTGTTGACTTTGCCAGTTGTTCCTACAGACATCACTGGAAAAAGGTAGGCCCAAAGCTGAGCGAGGAAATAAAGCCAGAGCAAAAATATAATTAATTTTTTTTAAAAAAGTGGAGCAGGAAGCAGGCAAACGTGAAAATTCAATTTGCTGCTCAAAGCAGACCAAGCAAAATGTGCCTTGAAGATTTATCACTGGAGAGAACCATCTTAAATACTTTTGATTCAGCAGGAAATTCACATCCCAAATACGGCACAGCAAACCAGTCAACAACAGGGACAGGTTTTTGAAGTGAAGAGTTTGTATAGTTCAGGTGGTGGTTGTTATCTCCTGTGATTCATTTGCAGCCAGTCTACTTCTTGATAGACTGACTACTCACCAAGCCCTAAAGTGTCTCCAGAAAGCAAACGTGGTTCAGCTGAAATGACCCAGGTAGAACTCACTACACATCACTGTCACAAATGTCCTGACATTTGCACAGTTCCTTCACCTGAGGCAGAGTTGGTCATGGGCACATCATGCAAACCCATATGATAACACTTACATTTTGTCACTAGTGAATAATATCCAGATCTGTGCAGGCATCAACAAGAATTACTTAATCCCACTGCTGAAGCTGTGATTACACAAGATACAGAAGGAGCAGAACACCCTCCTCCTTTCCATTCCTTCTCTTTGTTCATGATTCAAATGACAAACTCCTGTTGTTTTCTTCGGATCAACTCTGGTTTTCGCTAAACCTCTCCATTAGCTAATTAAATTTGTGACAGCAGCAGAAAATTAACACAATAAAACCAAACAAACCTGGATGGTTTTTCTGCCACTTTCTGCAAAGTCATTAATTCCAGGACTGTTGCCAGGGATGGAGAAGACCACACAATTGGAGCAGGGGGGAGATGAGCAGGGGAAGGAAAAGTGTGGGTCCTTTGCTTTTTTGGTGGCAGGAGACTGTTGTGAGATCAACTCAGCTACCTGAAAAATTTCAGTCTAAGAAATCGCAGAAAGCTTCCAAGGCATTTGAGGCAGTAGACTTATCTCCAGTATCTTCGTGCTTCTCAACTCAGTATATCAGGTTTGTACACAAGAGAAACTTATAAACCAAAGTAACAGAAATGGATGATTAAGCATTTCAGACACTAGCCATGCCTTCACCTACAGTACTGCACTACTGCAATTCCAAGACTGGCACTAATCTAAGATAAAGCTATAAAATTGTTCCTCTTGTAAAATGTTCCGAAATTCCACATAGGCAGGAGTGTGTTTGGAAGACACTGAACAAAGTCTATCCTCTTAAGAATGACAAAAAGATTGGGTTACAAGGGCCAGTTAATGCAGATCAAGAAGGAGCAAGTCCCTGTAGGGAAGGTATAAAATTTCAGGCAAAATTCCCCCTAACAGAAGATTGACAAATACTTCACATTCTGGATTCCCAGGCATGGGAACACAAACAAGTGCGAAGTCTGATTCTACTTATATGGTTTTCCCCTCTAGTTTAATTGAAGAAAAAAAAAAAAAGCAAGAGCTGTGGAAAGTGAACCAGGAGAACTGAGCCATTCTGGATAGAATTACAAAGTTCCAGCCTCAGTATCAGGTTCAATGATGGCATGAGGATTGGCAACAAGCTGAAAAATGCATGGCCAACATTGCAAGAATATCCTCATGGGCTGTGTAAACCACAGAGCCCAAAGGTAGCCCTGAGCTTCTATTCTTTCCTTCACAGTTATTTCTGGATCAGAACTGCTCATAGAGCACATTTTGCTGCACTTTTGTGCTGGGGATTAACTGCACGTGGCAGGCAGCCACACAATTAACAGCCTTTCACTTAATGCAGCCACTCTTATCAAATGAATCCCAGTGCGCTCTTCAGACTTTATTAGGCAATTTGTAACTGCTGTAGTTTCTACACTCAGCCTGTGCACCATGGAGAAATGGTGCTCTCAGAAATAATCTAAAAATTATTGAAGAAACCAGAAGCAATTGCTCACCAGTTCCCTGGGAGAAACAGTCAGACACTGCAACAACATTTAAGGTGACCAGAAGGGCACATGCATTGAGGGCTCCAAAACCTACACTGGCAAAGTAACCAGGTTCTTATTTTCATCAGTAACAGAGGTAAAGAAAATCAGCAACAAAATGGCTATAAGAGGTTTTAGCAAGTTTTTCCAGAGAAAGAAATTTGATTGTCTTTTGCTTTTCCATGTCCATCTAGTATGCTTTGTGCCCTCTAAGTCATAAATTCCCAAATTTCCTCCCACACAAACCAGAGGGAAGCTGCGGCACTGCCCATCAAGCAGGGAGCTGACATCAGCTCTGCCTTTACCCATCTTCCTTATTGCCTTGGACTGCTAGGCCTCTGTGGTCATGTGTCTTGATTTTTGAGGTATGTTCTTTGTCATTTGCATCTGATTCAGTATGTGGCGCATACTATCTGTATGTTCACCATATTCACTTCCTTACCCATTACCTCTAGCCTGAGTTCACTGAAATAAATATTTTTTAAGCCAGTCTGAACACATGTAAATGGATTTTCAAAGGAGTAGCTCATCAAAATCTGCTTGAGTCTTTGGAGGACAGTAAATGGTATTTCTTCTATCCCAGGACTATCCTTTTTTCAAATCTTTGGTCCCAGTTCTAATTCCAGAGGGCTTGTTCAGGAAAGGCAAAGCACTCAAAAGAAAAATAAAATAAAATTGTGGCACTGAAAACAAAAACTACCTTAGCCTCTCCCCAGCTTCTGTCTGGACAGAACATGTATTCTTGAATACAAATACATCAGTTTTACTAAAGCTTCCCAAAACTGCTTAATCAGAGGCAGAAAGCAAAATGAGGAAGTTTCAACCCAAACAGTTAAGACTTGACCAAGAAGCTTCCAACTAAAAGAAAGGCTTCTACAATGAAAAATATGAGGCAGCTTTAATTGCTGTGGAGGCAAGCAAACAAATAATTATATAAAAAATACTATGGTTGTGTCATAATCCAGGAGTTTCATAGTCAGAAAGTTCCAAAATTATGGAAAACTAAATATATACTGCAGCCTTGTCCCCATCAGCTGTTAAGTCTGTGCTCTGTAATTAACAGGTACTAGAACATCTCTAAGAAGTAGTCATTAGAAAACACTTTTTTCCACTCACCATTTCAGAAATGGTTAAGCCATTCTGAAGGACATTTTTCTTTTAGCAAATAAGCAAACTTGATGCAGATATCTGCTGCAAATCTCTTTATCACCAGGGGAAATTTAGTAAAGATACACATGAAAATTGGATCAGTGGAAGTATTTGGCAAGATCTGCCATAACTTGTACTACTCTATGATGTCTCTGTGATTTTATAGTTCACCTGACACCAGTCCACAGTCAAACGTCAATACAGTACAAGTCATACAATTTCTTGTCAAGTATTTTTCTACTCTCCCTCTGTTGCAATTGAAAACGTTTTACTAGTCACATGTATGCTCTAACAGCAGGAAAAAGTGAGAATCTTTTTACATAAGGACATTCTTTACCAATTCCAACTGAAGAAAGAATTTATCTGAACCAGCCTTTCCACTGGCTTGACGAATGGAAATTACTCTGACTCTGGTGGCTCAGGCAGTACTCATGAATGAAAGAAAAGAAGAATTCCCTTTCTTTCCTCTGGAAGAGGACTGCAGTTGTATCAGCAGCAAGCATCTGTCAGCTTGCTTTGCTATCCAAGCTTTGGTGCCAAGAGAATAATCTGACAACTAGACATATAAGGTTATTAAATCAAGGCAGTGACATGTTCTTTATTTTATATTTCTCTTTTCTGTCTGCAAGAACAATTTAAAAAAAAACAGACATCTAAATGAGATGGGGGAAAAAAAGAGAAAAACAGCTGAAACAAGTGTGAAAAGTAAGATGAAGGAAAAAGAAAGAGATCATGTTAATCATGGGAAGCAAAAGAACAACTAGAACAGGACAGGGTTCCAGAAATAGCGTTATTCCAGTAGTCTCCTGTGAAAGCAATTTAGGAAGTAGCAAAGAATTCTTACTCCCTCTTGGATAATGACAGAATTTGGAAATTTTACTGTCCTCAGCCTTCCTGCTTTGCCCTTATTCTGAAAGTCAGTCCTTTCCTGGCATAGTGAACCAGAAGAACAGGAGTCACAAGCCCATTTTGTGATTGCAACCCTAGGCATCAAGATATTTTGCTTTCTGCAGTTTAAGTTAAAATACAGCTGTTCCTATGCAGATGATAACTTCCCGCATCAAAAAAATGGACTTGTGAGGGTACTAACCTTTTTAACTATGCAGCTAAACTTAGCAAAATTTGTAAACAGAACTCCAGAATTAGCTGGAGTGTGTTGGACAATCAAGTGGAAGGATTCATATTCTTTAGAATACTAGGGGGTTATGTATTCTGTAAGAGTGTAGATATTAAAGACCCTATGTCTTCAGTATAGTGAAAAACACCATGAAGCAAAATGACATAAAAGCCATTTCCCTTACAATTCCCAACAAAATTCCTTTGAGACTATAGCAGCTAGTAAAGAAAAAGCCTAAATGGGAAAATTACTATAAGCCAGCAATAACTGTAGCATAACTAATTGATCTGATTACAATTTGCACTTTTTTCCCTCATGACAATTTTCATCTAAGTATCCAAGGTCTCTCCAGCAAGGACCCCATTGGCTGACAGCAAATACTTCAGAGTGAGGTTTTTGGAAAATCTTCAGAGGCTCTGAAGCCCCTGAGCCACTTGCCACAAATGAGGGAGAGCTCTTAGCAGAGCAATTCCCTCCCACCGCAGCAACACTTCCTTCTTTACTCATGATTGCATGCAGTTTTTGTGTCTGTCACAGTAATTGCATTCACAGAATGAAAATACTAAAAATATATAAAATTTGTTTCAAGCTTCCCTTTTAATAGGATTTAGCAGCTTGAAACAAGGAGAAGCAGCACCACATGACTGATCAACTCTTTGCATGTTATAATCTACCACTCTGTTACACCACCATTCATCTATGGTGCAGGGGACAGACACTTTTGTTCTGAAAGCACGTATTCCATATTACTTATTTTTAATTACACTTCTTCAGAAGAAAATTTGTATTAAAATCACAAATTATTTTAGCATAGCCAAGTAGGTTAGCAGCAATTCTCTCAGAAGGGTTATCAATTTAAACCAAGACTTAAATCCGTATCAGCTCTTCCTTTATTTACCATAGATTTTCATCTGCAGTCATGTTGGAGGCTGCACTTAGATATGCTTTCTAAGGTATTTTCTCCTTTTTTATTTGCAACATGGATCAGTAGAAAACGTTTGAAATTATGATGAAAACTTATTTTCTGAAAGACAGAAACTCTAGCACACAAGACTATGACTTTTTAGTACTGAACTAAGAGTAGAAACACCACCTACCATAACCACCACCTTACAGTACTTCAGTGACTGCCACACAACTGCAAACTCCTGGCTTCAGAAAATTGGCAGTTTCACAGGGCAGGATCCCCAAACCCACCAAACCAGAGAGAAAAGCTTCACCATACCTAAGTACCTGGGTCAAGAAGGAAAAAAGACTCTTGTCTGCCCGAAACAGAAGTGGGATTGGTCCAATGTGCTGCAGCAACACACAGCCTAGAGCACATTGAGTATGTCCAGACCCCATGTGGAGGAGGTGACTTCCGTGTAGTGGTCAACCACAGAGCTCCATGGCTGGATGGAGGTTATCTCAAGCCACCAGCCATGATGGGAAAGTGCCAGGACAGACAAACTCAGCTACTGTTGTGCACCTCTGTTATAGCAGTCACACTGGGCTCATATTATCTGTTTCCTTCAACAGTAGCTCATTTCTAAAAGAAAGATTATGAACCCTTTAAACAAGAGCCAGAAAGTAATTTAATGAACCAAAACTTCCCTTTCTATCAGAAGGAAGATGACAACTTGGCTTTAGTAGTAATTCTATTTTTTAATGAAAATATTCTATGCCCTTATGGCTGAACTCAAACACCCTGGAACTCCCCTGCTTCATGTGGTTCTATGTTGGATCATCAGGGCACACTGTAAGGGGCTAGTTATCCTTAACAAGTTACATCATTGAACCCAAATATTTCTTATCTCCTTTTCTTCTTTAAAAGCTTCAGTTTGGGATAATAATAATCTAAAACACTTGACCAAATGCCACTTCCCTTATAATTAAGTAGAAATCTTACTCTCTTCAAATCCCTGGCTCCAAAATTAAAACACTTTGTTACTGAAGCACTGGTCTGATTACAAACTAAATACTTGAAACAAAAGAGAACTGAAGTACCACTTATAAAAAAGAATGTTAAGAGTTACAGGAAATGTTAATCTCAGGGTCAAGTTCTTAGTTCATTTTCACTGTTGTAAATCCAGGCTAGCAGCTTTATCTTCACTGCAATTGCTGTGAATATTATAGCCTTACATTAAGAAACCATGTCAAAAAAACCCTGATTAACTAATTTTGAAGTTTTAAAGACATCTGGACTGAGATTAACTACCAGCTCACTGCTAGGGGAAATAAGAGGTCACTCTTCCCCTTTAACTCCAATTCTTGTGCCTCTCTTCTATTCTGTTTATCTTATGCTCTTGAAATCCTGAGCAAGGTCAACTGCACGAGAAAAAGCTTTTTTTTTTTTTTTTTTTTTTAAGGAGAATAGTCTTCCAGTGGGTTAATTAGTTAAATCAGTTCATTGAAGATAAATTTAAGACTAAGCAAGGAAGGAAGGAAGAAGTAAAGCCACATATTTCTTTAGTAAAGTAGAAAAACATTTACTCACTGCCTGGCAGTATTTAACACCAAAATAGCTCTCCTAAGGGTTGATAGAAATACATGAAATCCAGTAAAATGGTTGCAACTCAATAATCCATTTTGGTTACCATGGAAAAGCTATGAATATAGACACAATAAGGGTTTGTCCAAGTTAGGAATGACTAATCTGGTATTCACACACACACCCCTTTAAACTGGACAAACACCAAGTATGAGTGTAGTTATTTTATTACTTCTTCATATTTACCACAATAAAAAGAATATTACTTAAATATTCCCAATTTGTTGGGATTTTTTTGGGGTTTTTTTTTGGGTTTTTTTTGGGGTTTTTTTTGGGTTTTTTTGGGTTTTTTTTTTGGTTTTTTTTTTTGTTTTGTTTTGTTTTGTTTTTGGGTTTTTTTTTGGTTTTTTTTTTTTTTTTTTGTTTTGTTTTGTTTTGTTTGTTTTTTTACAGAGTTTTTATGATTTCAGGACAAAATTATTCACTTGGATTTCCAGGCCCAAGTTTAAGCAAGAACAATGAGTTGAAACCATGTTGTCTACAGTTTTAAAAAATTGAGTCAGGCCTTCTAAAAATGTTGCACTTGTATACTTGCATTACAAGTTGTGAAACTGAAATGTGAATTGTGATTACTTTTAGTTGATTTCTAGTTACAGAATATGCATAGTTCATGTTTTTAAGATTTCCTTTCCTCTTACAAAGTTAAGGAACCTTATTTTGAAGCTTTCAGTTGATGCGGCAGCAGGAACATGAAAAAAGAAAGGGGGAGAGAAAGAATGATAACACAAAAGTTAGTAATAAAACTATAAAACTGTAACAGTGAAGATCTTTTTTATTAGATACCAAGAAGAAAATCCTTTACTGTGAGGCTGGTGAGGCACTGGAACAGCTTGCCTAGAGAACTTCTGGATGCCCCATCCCTAGAAGTGTTTACAGACAGTTTAGATGGAGCCCAGAGCAACCTGGTCTACTGAAAGGTGTCCCTATCCATGGCAGGGGAGTTAGATCTAGACAATCTTTAAGGTCCCTTTCAATCCAAACCATTTTATGATTCTATGATCTTTGTTCCTAATTCTGTGATCTTTGTTCCTTTCATGTTTGACTCCATCCTAATATCACTTGAAGTCACCTCAACTGCTCTGTGTTTTAAATGCACTTCTAAAAATAAATGGTAATGTTTATTTAAGAAGGATGTGGGATTTAACTTGTATGTATTGAAAAACTACATCAGCACAAAGAAGAGCAAAAAAAGCATCAGTGTCACACAGCCACAAGTAGAGGTTAAGGACAGAGTACAGCACGATTTGTTTGTTTAAATCTGTGGTTTGATCTGTCCCTTCAGTATTAAAATAGTTTCATCCCACCATACAGCCTGCTGTGAAAGATTGAAATGATACCTTCACCTCAGAGCTGAGGAACTCTGGCATAAAGTTTACTGTCACACTAATCAGAGGGTCATTCCACACCATTCTCACTATTTGCATTCCAAGACAAGCCAACTGGGGCACCAAGGAAATCAGCTCAGCCATAATAAAAATTTAAACTCTTCTCTTCAGTATAACAGTTATTCCACAATCCTCAGCTACTATCACAAATTCAAGCACATTTACCTAAGACTGGGCACAGATAACCACAGAGTTCAAGGTCCAGGTTCACAATTCAGTGAGACGTTGGTGCCTGAAATATCATGTGGGGATGTCACTTCCTTGCCAACAAGAGGTGCAGATATTCTTTTGCTCTTCTACAGCTGAAAAGTCAAAGTCTGAACAAACATATGGACCACAATGTGTAGAAGCACTAGAGTTTATTGGGCTACAGGAAGGCACTGTGCAATTTGTCATCCTGAAGTTTTGCTACAGCTCTCCAATTCACAAGCTCACTTCTACTGGGACTTTGTGAACAGTAACTATTAAACCATACCTGGGGGAAGATATGGCCCATCAGGAGAAAGAACATGCCCATGGTGGGAAACAAAGAGCTTACAGGAAGGAAAGTGGAGACGTGATGGTTGATGTGCTACTGTGTCAGAGGAGCAGGTAATGAAAAACTCCTATGCCTGGTGTTGTTCCAGCCCTCAAACATCATTTCTAGCTGGAGCAGCCAAAGAAAAGTTAAATGAGGAAGGAAAGCTGAAATGGAGCATCCTGCTCACCTCCACATCCGGCATCATCCTCTGTTTCCTTATTAACCAAATATAACCCAGATTTATTTCACTGTCACATTTTCTTTTGAATCAGCAGATTCTTAATTTTTTTAATTAAAGCAAAGCTTGCTAAAGCTGTTGGAAAACACGCAAGCTCAAGCGCAAGGATAATGGTTACAATATATAGGTGTATGTAGAAGTGATACACTACCACCTCCTAGCAATTCCCTTGTCTGAAAAAAGAGCAGAAGGAGATAATACTACAAAAATCATAGGGAAGTAATAATTTTCTTATATATTTAAGTAATGCTGAAATATTTCTTCAGCCTGTAGAAGCTTGACATTTACATGCACTGTAAAAGGAATAGAAGAAAATCCTTCTTTGGTATGAACAGAGATGCAACTTGTGAAGTGAATCACAGCTACCTTTCTGCAGTGCTTTATTTCAGTACTTTTTGAGACTGTTAATAACCTGACAAAAGGAATTCAGCCACAGATGAAAAAGGCTTTTTGCTCTTTCTTACCCATTTCTTTGTTGCTCATGACCAACAGAAAATTAATTTTACATTCTGCATCAACCAGCAAATTTTGAGTCTCATTTCCATTTTAAAACTCACAGTTCTCTTCATGAATTAAATATGGCATCTAGTAATGCAATCACTACAGTAAGGCTGAAATTTTAGTTCCAATAATACACTGATTAAACTCTGCCCTCAGGAGTTTCAGCTTTCAGCATGACAAAGGTTGCTTTGATTATCCCATGTCTGCATTATCTATGTATAAGGGCTTAAGTACAGTGCCATGATTTGGGAAGCATGTGGAATCGTGCCTGTCATATATAATCTATAGGCATACACACAAATTAAATCCCATTGAGCTGGATTCCCTGGTGCCTTCCTGGAGCTCAGCTGGCATAGCTGCACTGAAAATTGGTCCCATTCTCAGGAGACAGACAATCACTTCTTGCCTCTGCCTTCCCACCCCCATCCTCCAGCTGTCCCTCCTGGAGCGGCTTGCTGCTTCATTTGTGCACTGCCAGCACTTTATTGCGGGAACTGCAGCCTTCAAATTGCTCCTGCCACTTCATTAACACCATCAGAAACAGAAGCATTTGCTGAACAGCATAATATTGATAATTGGTTTAATTTGGTCTCACCATCTCTGCCAGGCTTCCATGCAACAGAAGCATGAAGAGCAAACCTGGCCAAGCTCTTTTAACAGCCTGCATGGCACAAGTTTCATTGCACTTTAAGGCTCCTTAGTTTAAAGCTTAGCACAAATTAGAACACAAATTAACAAGTTACACTGCAAGAAAGCACAGCCTTAACCAGTCATAGCTTGCATCTCCCAGAGGACAACACACCTTGGATTTTGGGCCAGCTGGTATGTAGCAAAAGGAGGGCAGCTGTAGCCTGGCTACACTCACATAAATCCATGTGAAAATACACAAGGACAGACAAGCAAAGAGGGTGTAGACCCTCAGGAAATACTGGTTACCCACTGGTCACAGTCCCTACAGCTATTCTATTTTCTGTCTTTTGCAGCAGTTCAGTCTCTCCTTTGCTACATATGTTCTCACAGCCCTGAAAGCGAGCTTCTCGTGTGAAGTTAAAGTGCAAATTACTTCATCTTTGCTGCTGCTCCAACTTCATAACTGTGTTATGCAGTACCGATACATCCTGTATCACACTTTTAGAACACACTAGCAGTCACCAGCTAAAGCATTTCAGTGTCATATCTACATCCTAGGCTAGGCAAAACGTGACTGATAGATTAAACAGCACGAAAAGACACACAGATTGGCAGGCACGTGAGTTGGCAGACACACAGTAAGGATACAGACCACCTGGCTGGTGCAAGCTCACTGACATGAGGATACACATGGAGGCAGCTCTGTCCACTGGACTGTGTTAGGACATGAGCTGAAGTGAGTCTTACTGTGAAAAATCAAAGCAAAATTTGCAAACATCAGCTAAAGAAGGTATAAAACTGATCGCATTATAACACTAGGCATGAAAACTTGCAGAAGTTTGCAAATCTTCAGATATGGGGGGGGGAAATAATATTCACATTTGCTGGAAAAATCAGAGAAACAAAATTCCAGCAAATGGGTGCAAGTGCATAGAGCTAGTCTGGACTTGAATCAAGATCAATTTAAAGTACTTCAGAGATCCAATCTAAATGTTTTGCACAACAAGTTTCAGGCTTTGATTTTGTGAGCTGAAGGCAGGAGCCCATTTCCTCTAGGCTGCATGCAACTAATAACAGCTGTAAAATGGTTCTGGCTGCCTGACAAAGCATACTTTCATCCTCTGACCTTTCTGAGAAAAATGCCAAGGTTGGCATAGATGTACTGGCACATTTTTTCCATCATATAACATATTATTCTGATGCAACTAATCACTACACTGTAAACACAATTTTATTTTTGTGTTTATAATTTCTCAGACTGATAAACACTTTCTGCTGTGGAGTTTATAAATATATACAGTTTTTAAAAATCTTGCTTGTAATTCAGAGTCCTTATAAAAAGAAGAATTTTTGAATGCTATGTTACCTCCAATACCAAAGATAGACATTAGAGTTTGACATGCTTGGGCTCCATGCTCTGTGCAATGAAAATTCCCAATACAAAATACATGGCCTACCTATGAAACCAACCAGGAAGTGGGGGGGGGGGGGGGGGAAATGACACCAACTTGGGAGTTTAAATTATGTGCCAAAATAAAATATCCTGTTTACAAAGGCACTCAGCATTCTCAGACAGAAAGCAAATAAAAAAAACAGAAGCCTTCTTTTGTTGGCTAAGTATGGTTCTATATCTTAATTAGATAATCAAATTTGAATAAAGATGTCTGCCTCCAGTTTAAAAGTGTTGTTATCTGACCACACTTGTAAATGGCAAACAGCTCAAGTCACTAAAATCAAAGGGGAGGCTAATTGTATTAGGCTAAAGCATGCAAAGGGCTTGACTTTACAAGCCCTTCATGTACAGAACTCCGACTGTCTACAGGATCAGAGCCTTACATGGGGATCTGAGACCTTCCTAGTCCTTTCAGTTCTATTTTTCATGCTTGAAGAGCTAGGTTACCATCTGGCATAGGCTTGCAGCAGCTGCACAAGACAAACTCGAGCAAAACATATCGGCACAGGAGTAATTAACAATTAGAGGGGGCAAGTACTGCACATTACCTTATCTAAACAAAAGCTCGTGGGGAGTCCACACCCCTGAGTACATCATGATCCTCTACCATGTTTTCAGCTGCAGAATTTATTCTTCAACCGTAGGGGCCTGGAGAATGCTTCATTCAAATCACTGCTCCCAAGTATATTTTGGGCTAAACTTTTAAGATTAAAGTTTTGGTCTCAAACTATGAATGTTCCAGTGTATATATATATATACACATACATATATATATGTACTCATATAAAATATATTAAAACTGAAAAAGCTCCTATGATAAGTTCAGTAAAATGCCTGGATTTTTTGTTTACTTGAATTTTATAGTACTTTCAAAGCTGCCCCCCAGTAAGCACTCTGTTTAACCTAAAATACATTTTGACCCAATTATGCAACTGAAGAAATAAACTTATTTTTACAGAAGAAAACAATAACCAGTTCACAAGTTGGAAGAGGTATTTAATGGCTTTAGAAAGACTGGCAAATTACTAAGTATCATCATATTGTTCACAAAAGTGACTGGGATCTATGCAGATCTTTCCACATGTGTCTTGGAACATGTATTGAGCAAGTCTCTCAACTAGACACAGAAGCTAATTTAGGATGGAAAGGACCTCAAAAATCAAGTCCAATTACAAGTCACAACCACACTGCCAAGTCCAGCACTAAACCATGTCCCCCATGCTACATCTATACATCTTTTGAATACCTCCAGAGATGGTGACTCCAACACTTTCCTGGGCAGCCTGTTCCAAAGTTTGTCAATGCTTTCTATGAAAAAATATTTTCTGATATTCAATCTAAACCTCTCCACAACTTGAGTCCACTTTGTTTTGTCCTGTTGCTTGTTACCTGGAAGAAGAAAGCAACCTCCACCTGGCTACAACTTTCTTTCAGGCAGTTGTAAAGAGAGGTAAGGTCCTCCCTCAGCCTCCTCATCTCCAGGCTAACCCTCAGCTGCTGCTCATAATATTTATGTTCCTGACCCTTCACAAGCTCCCTTGCTCTTCTCTGGACAGTCTCCAGCACCAGTGGAAATTTTCTCATAGTGAGGGGCCCAGAACTGAACACAGGATTTGAGGTGTGGCCTCACTGGTGCTGAGTACAGGGGGACAATCACTGCCCTGCTCCTGCTGGCCACCCTATTGCTGATACAGGCCAGGATGCCTTCTTGGCCACCTGGGCACTGCTGGCTCATGTTCAGCTGCTGCCACCAGCACCTCCAGGTCCTTTTCCACTGGGCAGCTTTCCAGCCACTCTGATCCCGGCCTGTAGTGCTGCAGGGTGTTGTTGGGACCCAAGTGCAGCTTGTTGAGCCTCATATAATTGGCCTTGGCCCATCAATCCAGCCTGTTCATATCCTCATGCAGAAACTTCCTATCCTCCAGCAGATCTACACTCCCATCCAAATTGGTGTCCTCTGCTGAGGGTGTACTCTGTCCCCTCATCCAGATCATTGATAACGATATTGAACAAATATGTGGAGGAAAAGACAGTTTTCTCTTTACACCACAGAAGTAAGTGCTTTCTAAGATCCAGGTAAGGAATTTTTATGCCATGAAAGTAAAATACATAGCTCTTTTAAAGTCCAGCTACTTGTGACTTGCTTGGTCACTCTTGCTAAGAGTGACCATGTTAATCTGAGTGTGGTAAATGTGTGAAGTTCTAGAAAGTGATTTTCAAATCCTCAGTTTCCACAAGGCCAAACAATTCAACTTAGTTGAGTCCAGTCAGACTGAAAGCCCAGACATGGGACTGAGTTCATTCAGAAGAGAGCAAAGGCTGTTTAGATTTGAGAGACTCAACAGGAAGAGAGAGAAAGCTTGGGATTTCTATACTTTCAGTGGTTACTCCAGGTGCTAATATTTAAACTTAATTACTGATTAGTTTGACCTAACTTCTTAAAAAAAATTCACTTCTATGTTAAACCACTACACTGCCCCATGCATGTGGTTTTGTGTTTAGATAGGACTACCAACTCTATTCCTTTTAATCACCTCTCCTTCTCCTGCTTTGGGCATTAAACTAGAACAACTTCACACATGCAGTGACCATTACCTGTGATTTTTGCGCAGAGCAGCCCTGGTCTGTATGTCCAACGAAACCATTCTCACAAGTACATCAGGTTCTATTCACGTGTGGTAACTGATGGATTTTGGACACTTGGAGTTACCATGCTTACAACAAATATATGTCCTTGAGCAGTAAGCCTGGACTACCCTGAACATGCGTGAGGCCTAATGCCCATCCACAATCAACAGCCCAAGTGCAATAACTCTCACAAGTTTCTACTACACTGTTGAGCAGAAACATAAGCAAACAGGTGAGCTGAGTCTGCATCCTGGGCGCCCAAGCAATTTATGCCTCCAGGAGAAAAAGCTGCCAGAGGTGCTTCAGGTGTCCCATCTAACAATGAACACAAGAAAACACAGCATCTCTGAACAGGCTCTGCCTCAGAAACCTTTGTGCCAGATTGTGATACCCCCAGTGTCACATAAAGATCAGTGTGATCCTCTTTTCTAAGCCTCAGTCATTTTCTACTAGCTGCTGCCAGGCAGGAGGAGTGGAAACAGAACAGCATGCAGAAACTGGATCTGAGGGAGCCAAGAGATTTCCTCCTCCAGGGGAGTTTCTTACTGGTCATTTTCAAGCCCAATTCAACCTCCTACATCAACGGGAAAATGAAATCTGATAAACTTGACAAAGTTGATAATGAGAGACAGAACCTGGTACCTCTCTGAAAGTCACTTCCCAGGTGCACCCACTATCCCTCCAGCTATAACGTTTGGGATCTCTAAGATCCCCAAGCAAGTTTTGATCAAGGTCCAGGTGGATATGTACATGCCAAGAGGTCAGCTGAATGCTGTACAATCAAGAAGTCAACAGGTATTGGCTTTGCCAGAACCAAAGGGAGGCATCACACATGCCAAAGTGAGTCAGTTAGCAAAAATCATAACATAACACTAAAACACAGAGGCTAGTTTGCTGTGCTTCCAAAAGAGTGCATTGATCTAGAGACTGGAACAATCAAGGCACCAGTTAGAGGAAAAAACCCCTCCTTGATACTCTTGCCAAACCAACAGAAATGCCACTTACATTCTTACAGTTAACATCCAAATAACTGATCACATTTCATCACGAAGAAACATGTTGCTATTGCCTGAGGCAAGCACAGAATCTACCAAGGAACCAAATAGGAACAATCGAAATATTAAGCTTGAACTTGACAAGCAACATTCCAGTTCCTACCATATTTTTTTGGGGGGTGAATATTACGAGGACAGATTATTCTATGGAATTTGTTACTTTCCTGTGAATTGTATCTAACTGTAGAAAAGTGCAACTCAGCAAATCAGGACATGATTTACCTCTCTGGCCTTCGAAGAACAAATGGGGTGCTCTCAGTTAATATACTGAGGAATGCAGCTCAGGACAAAGACTTGAGACTGATGCAAACCTTGTCTCTCATTAAGCTAAAAACCAAAAGGATTTTCAAATTTATTTCAAAACAATTTTTAAATTTCCAGTATGTGTGAAGAATTCATCAACTGCTGATAAAAAAATGAAATATCCAAGGAATGGAGCTCTGTCTGCTTAGCTATGCTGAAGAGGAGCTAAGGGCACTGATTCTGCAAGAGGCATCCTCAGCCCCTGTGACTAATGGCACCTCAGGTGGAGTGATTGGTGTTTGGTTCCGTGAATCTTGACTAAAAGAATTTATCTAGTTTGCTCATCACAAAAAAAGCCCCTAAAACTACTTCTAAAATTATCACACACTGTGAGAAATGAGCACTGAAGAGCGCAAAACACAAGTCCCACCTTTATAAAGATTGCTGACAACAATCAGAAGATATTCTCACCCCAGCTGAACCTTAGTATCCATTTATTTATCTTCTTTCTGGATGAAAAAAAAAATATAGCCAGACAAATTAAACATGGCCAAGTCCTGGAATGATCAACATATGGGCTCGAGGAATACGGGCTCACGTTGCACATGAATTGACTGCTCCGAGACTCTTTGTAAACCCGTTTAACAGTGACCTCTAGTGTTGTTCGGCAGCATCTTTGCTTTTTCGTGGGCAAAAAAAGATCAAATAAATCGTAATAAAATGAATCTGCCTTTATACTACGGGGCAGTATCAATGCTCAGCCTCTGTTGTGGATGAGTGGAATGCATCTCAGTCAAAGCAGGGAGGAGGCAATCTGTTTTATTGAGGTAAGGTAATAATTTGACAGAGTTCAATAAATTCCATGGAATTTAACAGTGGTTTAATAAGGTTCGGTAAGTTTGATGGCAAGGCTCACCTTATTAATTCATGCATGGAAGAAAAAGTGGGGAAAGGGAAGGGAAGGGAAGGGAAGGGAAGGGAAGGGAAGGGAAGGGAAGGGAAGGGAAGGGAAGGGAAGGGAAGGGAAGGGAAGGGAAGGGAAGGGAAGGGAAGGGAAGGGAAGGGAAGGGAAGGGAAGGGAAGGGAAGGGAAGGGAAGGGAAGGGAAGGGAAGGGAAGGGAAGGGAAGGGAAGGGAAGGGAAGGGAAGGGAAGGAAAGGAAAGGAAAGGAAAGGAAAGGAAAGGAAAGGAAAGGAAAGGAAAGGAAAGGAAAGGAAAGGAAAGGAAAGGAAAGGAAAGGAAAGGAAAGGAAAGGAAAGGAAAGGAAAGGAAAGGAAAGGAAAGGAAAGGAAAGGAAAGGAAAGGAAAGGAAAGGGTTTTCATTCTGCAGTAACTATTGAAAACTCTAAAAACCTCTTAAACTCACAGTGTCATTTTCTACTTAGAATAAATTTATAAGTTTTAATTTTCCTAAAAAACAGCAGAAATTAGTTCGCACACAAACCCTCAGCTGATTCGAAACTTTTACAGTAACACTAGAGGGCAGGAGAGCAGCTTTTAAATCCAAGTATTGCACTTTCAACTTCATCTGCCTAAAGATGAGCTGAGGAACGTCTCTTTTGTAAGGGAACAAAATAGAAATAAGGTATTTCTCTTCTTATAGACTAAAATCTGCTAAAAGTATCATGTTTAGCAGAAGAAAGGTAGTGCCAATTTGAGCTAAAGAAGTTAATTTGCAATTAAATATCCTTTCATACACACTCTTTATTTTTTAACATAATCCAGCATCTCGTCATTCATTTCACTTATGCAATCTTTACTGGAAAATTTAGATAATGTTTTTTTAGGCTTCTCCTCATCCAGAAAAGAAATTTTACATATTGTTTTATATATCCCAGGCAGTTGTAAAGAGTTCTTTACATCCATATGTTGAGGACCACCAGGTGCTGCTCTACAACTAATTTCCTTGATAGTCAAGAGGACCAGCCTTTTCTAGGTTAAAAGTGTTTCTGACTGCTGTACAAAGAAGATGTGAGAATTGGCGTCTTTGAACACAGTATTTCACAGAATCTCAGTGTGGTTGAGTTTGCAGGCACCTCTGTAGGCCATGGGGTCCAACCCCCAGCTCAAGCAGGGCCACTGGGAGCTGTTTGCCCAGGCCCATGTCCAGATGACTTTTGAATATCTCCAGGGACAGAGACTCCACAATCTCCCTAGGCAGCCTGTTCCAGTGCTCGGTTACCCTCACAGTGAAAAAGTGTTCTCTGATTATCAGATGGACCCTCCTGAGTTTCAGGCTGTGCCCATTGCCTCTGCTTAGCATTGCCCCACTGGGCACCAGTGATCACAGTATTTATTTATAAGATGCAGAATCATGCACAACTATTGGTCACATCAATGGCGCAATCTGGCACTAAAACAAAGAAATCAAAACCAGTCTGGAACCTCAGATTAGGAACTTCCCCAGAAGACAATGCTGTTTTAAACGGGGGGTGCATAGGACCCTCCTAAACAAGTCACAGGCTCAGTAATCAGTCATGGGAAAATGCATGCTCAAGTCTCAGTCCTAAAGAACACAAATGTCTAGGGACGTAAAATAAAGAGGGGATTCACACCATGAGCACAAATTTGTCAAAATGCAAATGTGATTATGCAAAATACCAAAAGCACCTGCAAGAATAGTTATCATGATCTATCTAATATCTAGATAGCATGAGAGATTTTGTCTACTTTTTGTCTACTTGTGGGAATATGTTCTGTTTTTTTTTTTTTTTTTTTTTGCTAAAAATTTTCCATGAAATGGTAAAGTGCTTCTCTGACATGCATGCTGATGAAATAGCAATGACAGGAGTTAAAAACCAGCTGCAACAGCAGTGATAGGAGATAGAAGACAGCTTTTAAAGGGTAATGACAGTAAACATGGAGATGGAAAAAAAATGGAAGCAAAACAAATTCCAAAGATGCTACAAAACTCTTTTTCAAAGAAATCATAACTATTTTAGCTATTTTCTATTTCACATTGATTGATTCTTACGCAGCCATTTATTAAATTCTCTGTGGAATTGAAGGACACAAGTGCCAAGCAATAACATCTCAGTATAAGAAAGCTGCATCTGTCTGGTACAGTGACCTGAGAAAAGTAAAAGTTGTTCTCTGGATATGATTATTTCAAATATTACATCTTAGCAACAGGATAATCGAAGTCCATATTTCTTTAAAAAGAAATTCCAACAAACTAGATTTCATGTTTGCTAATCAGAAAATATGTCATGGATTACCTTGTCCATGCTGGTGATGAACTGCTGTGGTAAGCAGTTCTCTTCACAGCCAAAGGAAATGAGTCACACACTGTAGAGCTGCTCAAGCTGCAGCCCATGCAAGATGTGTGTCATGGTTTGACACTGGCGCAATGCCAGCGCCCCCATGAAAATGCACCTTCCCCAAATAAATGCTGTGAGATGTTATCAGGAACAGAGCAGAGCAGGCCCAAGCTTAATAACAAAGGGAAAAAAAAACTTTATTAAACTACTACTACTACAGAAAACACATAAACTAAATCCAGGATGAAGACCTTTTAAAACACCCCTCCTCCTCCCAATTCCTAAAACATCACCCAGGATTCCTGATCAAATTACCACCCTTCAGATAATCAATACTCAAGCTATCAAGGGAGAGAGAAGTCTCTCTTGCACCACAGACCCCCCAGGAAACACAGTTGCCACCCTTGTGTGTTTCCATGTCACACATGGCAACCGCCTGGAGAAAATCTGCCAGTGTGACACTCTCCTTTCCATGTCACAGTGCTCTCACCACCGTGCATGGACAGACTGCTCATAGGGCTCCTTTAAGGATGCTTTGCCACGGACCCAAAGATACAACAGTTCAGCTTCTCATCTTGGGACTACAGTCCCCCCCATTTTCCTCTGGGGCCAAGGGTCCAAGAACAGAAATCATCTTCTTTCCTCTGAAGACAGAGGGCATCACCATTCCCTCCTCAGCTTTCTTCTGTTCTTGCCATTCCTGTGCTGTTAGAAGCTGAAGTAGGTCTCCTTGGGTCACCACTGCATCCCCCTAAAATGCAGTCTCTATTGCAGGAGATTTTGGTTCAGTCCATGGCTAACAAGAAAAGTCCAGCCAAAAGCTACTTCATCATCTCCTCCCACCTAAATATTTCTTCTTCTAACATCTCAGGTCCCGGACTGTCTCTCTTCCATTACAAATCAAGGAGGAGTAATATTTTACAAAGCCCTCATTTCCTGGAAAGGGTTAAAAGTTCAGACTCCCTGGACAGCTGAAATCTCGGCCCAGCATCCCATCTCCCACGCTGGGCATCATCCCCCCCCCCTTCTCCTTCTCCTCTGCCGGCAAATTTCCAGGTGCCGTCAGGCTCTCTGTCACTTTCCCTCTGTGGGGGGGGGGAACAAAGGCATCTCCGTTTCTCTCCACCCTTCCGTCCACAGGAGCTGTCTCGGTTCCAGACCTTCAGCCCCCTCGGCCTACCTGGACAAGGCCGCGTGGCTTCCCCTCCCCCTCCCAGCCCATGGCTGGGCAGGGGAGAGTCTGCACTCTCTGACGACTAGAACCAAAGAGACAGTTCCCCTGGGAGTTCTTGCTTTTAACCCCCTGTGTTCTCAGAGGCGTGTCCATACTTTCAGTGGTCACTCCAGGTGCCAATATCCAAACCTGACCACTGTTTGGTTTGATCCAACTTCCTGGGAAAAAATTCACTTCCATGTCAAACCACGACAATGTGCTAAGTCTCGTAAGCAACAAAGTGATCACAGTGCTCCTACTTCACTGTCCCAAAGTAGAGAGCAAACTCTTAACCAAGCAGGCACATCAGCAGACTAGTCCCATACAGACATCACAAACACTCTACAGCAACTGACATAACACTTAATACTTAGTTGTATTTCAACTACACTCCTACATGTGGAGAAATTCATTGAGGTCCCTGGGTAGACTCCATTACAACACATACATTCGGATAACTGTGAGACAGGTGCTTAGGGTCTCATTCTAGTCAGTAGAAATCTAATTAACACAAACAACAGAGTCCAAAGAGCCAGTCAGCTCCCCCCAGTGCAAACACATATGCTTGGTCAGCCATATTATTGATATTGTGCCACTGACAACAGAAACTTCCAGGAAAATGACAAAATCTAGACTGATGGCAAAGCAAGCCCCAAGCACCTCATCTCCCTCCTAGTATATCTAGCTCTGCTCACCACCTCTGGCTACATAGATACCACAAGTCTTCTCAACAGAAATCTAAGGAAAATTAGATGTAAAGAAAATCTTAATGAAGTAGAAAATAACTCTTAAGAGCTAAGCCTTACTTCAACACATACTCATACAATTTCTTTAAACGTACATAGAGGAGCCTAACTGTAGTCAGTTGACATAGCTTTGTAATAAAAGTCACTTTTTTGATGCAAATATTTATTTATTTCTCTGTGTTAAAATTTGTCATTAAGGTGTTACATTTTATTGTGATCAACATAAAGAAGCAAAAGAAGATTGTGTTATCTTCATTTCCTTAAAACAGACTTCTCTTTTTTGACTCCTGACCAAGAAAGATGAAGCACCCTCAAACTCATACTAGGGACTTCTGTAAGCTAAAATGGACTAGTACTGCATGAAGGAGAGAAATCAGCATAAAAGAGGCCACTCTTCCAAAATTTATCTATTGGAAAAAACAAAGCCAAATGTGATCTTGGTTGTTTTGATACAATCAATGGGATTCAGTCATCACCACTGCAATGAATAAAAACATGTTGCAGAAAACAAATACCAAGATCCTTTGCTTTACAGCAATAGGGTTGCATCGTGTAAATAACTGCAGGACAAACAACATTCTAGGAGCAGCAAACCCACAAAGGCTGTCTTTTTTATTGACGAAATCATGTGGCCCTCAAATTTTTTGCCAAGACACAGCTTCTCTTTCTCCATAGTAACTCTAGTCCCTGTCCTCCCACGTCCTTGAAGCCTTCTGACACAATCTCCAACTGTGATCCTGAGCCATACACATCCTCACTGGGCTGCTGGCAGGCCAAATGGAGCAGGTAACTCCTTAGCTGGAGCTGTAGCCTTCCTTGAGGGAAAAGGGGCACTAGTCTGTCCACGTCTCTCTAATCTTGACACTGACTTCCACAAAACTTGCAGAAACTAACTCTGCTTTTAGAGACTTGTCAAACTTGCTTGATAGTGACTAAAGGGATGAAAGATGTTTGGAAGAGGCAGGCCTGATTTACAGCAGTTGTGTAAGCCAAGCTAAAATAAGAAGGAGGAAATTTAAATAAAGGCCTCACTGCAGATTGCGTTTTTGATAGCTCACGCAGTTCATCATGAGCAATCAAATAACACAAGTTCAGGTACAGAAATATCATGCTAATAAATTTAGAAGAGATGACACAATTTCTGTATGAAAAGGCAAGAATTCTGTCAGATAATTAAAGAATGCTGGCAGGAGACAAGATAAAGCAAACTGCTTTCCTTTCCATCCTCCTCCCCTTCCATGCATGCCACAGGTGTTCTCAGTTGATCAAGTTCAGTCCATTTCCCAAATCACCTTTTTTAGACCCACTGAAAATCAAAATACCTTTTTCCAATCAAAATACCTTTTTCCATGCTGCAGGCAGCTGAAGGAGAGTCACACCCCATGGGAACAATTCAGATATTCTGCCTCTGTAAAGTGGGGGTTGCCAAGGGCTGTCCCTTGGCAGGGTTGCAGTTCTTGTACACAACATTGGAAACAGGAGCCCACATGGGTTTGGGGTTGCAGGGATGAAGAAGAAAAACTTCAGAATGAGGGCAGTAGAAGGTCATTCACTTTTTCCACTTTCCTGAACAAAATAGCTGAGTTAGGGGCTGCCTCTGAAACCTTCCCAGAAAGATTGGTACCCACTCCTGGGCTATTTCAGAAAGAACTTCTCCCAGCTCAATACAGACCTCCATTTCAGAGGCCTCACTTCAGTTACAGTACTCAAGCCAGAAACAAGGACACTTTCCAATATCAAAGAAGACTTTTTTTCATGTACAAACTGAAAGCAAACATGCTCACTTTTACTTGATCCAGTTTACCTGGTCTGGTGGAAGGTGACCCTATCCATGGCAGGGAGGTTAGAACTAGATGATCTTAAAAGTCCTCTCCAACCTGAATTGTTCTGTGATTCTATGAAACATGCAAGCACCAAACTGACTTGGAAACAGTAATTTAAAAGCAGCAGGAAGAAGCTATGTGATAGCACCAGAACATATCATGTCTACAGGTATTTTTAGAACAGAAGAAAAAAGATACCTAAAAGCAGATAAAAACATAGGAACTTCCACTAAGTACGAAAGTCTTACTATGACTGTGGAGCCTTCCACTTCCTGTCAAGATTTAAGATACATGAGTGCAAATTTGTAAATCAATTTGTTTTAACTGACTCTCCATACCCTTACCACTGTTAAAAGTATTATTAAGCAAAGCACTAGGTATATCAACACCACTTAACCATTACAGTAGTTTTGTTCTCTACTGGTTTTGAATCTGAAAGAGAAACTTACATATAATTTGAAAAATACATAACATCCAAAATTTCACCTGTTCACACCTAAAATAATTTTTAAGCCTCAACCACCACTTCACAAAAATCTTGCTGTTCACAACATGATGTGTCAGCCCCATCTATTTGCTCACACACCTACATAACTCCCAGGGAAGGAGCAAAACGATGGAGTCTGTCCATAAGGGTGCTGTCTTTGAATGACCAGCTACTTCATGAGAGCTGATGTCAGACCAGCTTCCTGTTGAAGAAACAGGACTGGAGCCCACCTGAGCAGAGCCCCCAGGGCCACACTGCTGTAGCCCCCCAGCACAGCTTAAGCAACCATTCCTCTGAGCTCTAGTCCCAGAAATAGCTCACTCAGATGAGCTAAATTTTCAGGGAAATATAAAAAAGCAGCACATAACACATGTTAGGGAGCAACATGAGATGATGTACTCTGCTTTGACAATGTAAGAACTAGATAGATGCTAAAGGAGAAATAACACTCTCTATGTGCATTTCTGTACCTGTTTCCTCAAGTTTATAGAGCATTCCCTGGACCACTCCAAGATCCTATAGATGACAGGTCCTCTCTGTGCTTCAGAGCAGCTCCCGGTGACCATGACTGTTCTTAACAGTCACCCATCCCCAACAAGAGCATTTTCTTCTCTTCCAACCCCCACACTTCCTGTGCATCTTTTTTTTCTTCCCCAGCCAAGATTTCTATCTTAGTGGTTAGCACCACTCTTAATTTTCATATTTTATTTCATTTTTTTTGTTCTGCATTTCATGAAGTTTCAAATTCAGTTTCTCTACTGAGATATTTAAACTAAAAGAGGGTAGATTCAGACTAGATATAAGGAAGGTACATTTTCTCATGAGGGTGGTGATGCACTGGAACAGGTTGCCCAGAGAAGCTGTGGATGCTCCATTCCTGGAAATGTTCAAGCTCAGGTTGGATGGGACTTTGACCAACCTGGTCTAGTGGAAAGTATCCCTTGGCAGGGGGGTTAGAACTTGATGATCTTTGGAGGTCCTTTCCAACCCAAACCATTGTATGATTCTATGATTTTTAAATTTATCTTGTTCTCTCTGAATTACTGCAGTTTGCTACCCTGACATCTCTCACTGAATAGAAGCCACTGATCTCTGGTGAGTTATTATTACACCTGGTCAAAGAGGGAAATGTGCCACACAGGACAAATCATGGGCTCCACCACTCAGCAGTTTCTAAATGTTATCAAAATCTCACTCGAACATCTTTCGTTGTACACAGACAGACCAACAAGCTGATGAATACATATGCTGTTATTTCCATACTGATTTCAAAGAGGATTTTAAACCAACAAATGCAATGAGTGGAATGGTAGTACTCATTACAAGCCACAAGTTTCTGAGAACTGTAGGTACAAAAGCTTGATTGCACCCTGCCATGGAAGGTAGTTGCACACCCAAAAGTTGTCTTTAGGGAAGTTGAATGTGATAATAACCCTCACTAGATATGACTGTCGGATCCAAAGAAACCACTATCACATGGATTAGTTTGTTCATTATGTGATCTAATGGAAAGATGAACAAGGATTTTGCTTTCCCCAAGATGTTGGTTACCAAAATACAAAAAAGTGGCAGACCTACAAATGCAGTTGAGTTAAAAAAAAAAAACAGAATAAATTTATGCTTTACAGCAAGCATAAATATCTGCCTTCTGCAGCACACACACTCAATGGCACCAGAGAAGAACTGGCTCCCAAAAGGTGACACAGTGTGAGGTGAAAAGCTGACCTAAGCAATAACTGGAGGAAATCACTGAAATCAAACAGTTTTACATCAAAGTGCAGCTACTGCAAATAATTCAAGAGAGGGCACATGGATCCATTTTCCTCAGAGACTGTTTGCTTGTGACCAGCTGCCACCTTTGTGGCCTTCTCCCCACTGTAACCTTGACACAAGTCTTCCTTCTCCATCAAAGCAAACACAAGTGATTCCTCTTCTTGTCCCATGCATACTTGCTCTGAGTCATATTGGCCGACACCCGAATTACTTCAAATCAGGCATTGTAATGGTTGACATTACTTGGGTTTCAGTAGTGAAAGCTGACATGTTTCAGCAGTGTCCTAGTGGATGATTCCCTAATCTGTGTGACACCAAAAATGCCTGGGAGATGCAGGACTCACAGAAAACCTCCTGACACACCATCCACCATCCCTGGAGAGTCCTGAGGGAACATTTTCACCACAAGGCTGCAGCAGCCGAAGGCGGCTCTCAGGGAGCAGACCTCTGCAGGAGCCCTGGCAGAGACGATCACGGAACCACAGAGGATGCTGAGCTGGAAGGGACCCACGAGGATCATCGAGCCCAACCCCCGGCCCTGCACATCCCCAAGAGTCACACCCTGCGCCTGACAGCGCTGTCCACAAGCTTCTTGAACTCTGTCAGGCGTGGTGCTGAGCCCGCTTCCCGGGGGAGCTGTTCCAGTGCCCAGCCATCCTCTGGATGAAGAACCTTCTCCTGACATCCAACCTAAACCTCTCCTGACTCAGCTTCAGGCCATTCCCTCGGACCACATTCCACGGACAATCTTTCACTTCGAAACTGTGAAGAAGCCCCTCACCACAAATTTCTCTCTCTCTCCAGTATGGACTGTAGAGAAAAGTCCCAGGACATGTTGATTTAAGGGCGTGTGGGGGAGTGGGGGAATGCCCCCGGCGGCCTCAGCGCTCCCGGAACGCCGCGCTCGGGGCGCTGTTTCCGGGAGGGCGGGAGAGAAGGCGGGGGGCGGGTTTGGGCGCTGCACCGGCGGGCGGCCCGCGGTCCCTCGGCGGCTCCGGCATCCAGGGCGGCGCGGGAGGGAGGGAGGATGAACCTGGAGCGGCTCAGGAAGCGAGTGCGCCACTACATCGACCAGGTGAGCGCCCAGCGGGGGCTGCTGGGGAAGGGGCGCCAGGCCCACGGGTTTTCCTCGAGGAAAAACCGCGCTCGGCGTGGCTCCCGCAGAGAGGGAGGCCGGGGCGGGGCGGGGTGGGGAGCGGTGCCGGCCTCTGCACCGGCGGAGGGGCAGTAATTTTGTAATTGTGCCCCGTTCTCCCTGGAAGGGGAAGGAGCGGCGGTCACAGAGGGCTGCGGCGGGCCGGAAGCGCCGCCTGTGGGTCTCCAGCGGGAGCCGGGGCCTCCCGGTGGGTGTTCCTGGTTTCTCCCGCGTGTAGAGAAGGAGGAGGGGAGCCGCCGTGGGGCCGCTGTGTAGCGAAGGCGTATTTGCAGGATCCCGCCCTCTCGGGTTGTGCAAGGGGGAAAGGGCGTCTATGGCACCAGAGCAGGTTCAGGTTGGACATCAGAAAAAAAAGCTCTTCGCTAAAATGGTGATTAGGCACTGGAACCGACTTCCCAGGGCAGTGGTGGAGTCACCCTTCTTGGAAGTGGACATGGCTCTTGGTGATATGGTTTAGTGAGTATGGTGGGTTCTGGCAAAGGTCGGATTATCTTGGATGTCTTTTCCAACCTTAATGATTCTATGATCGCTACAAGGGGGAATGGATTCAAACTAAGAGGAGTTAGGTTTAGATTAGATATTAGGAAGAAATTCTTTACTGTGAGGGTGGTGAGGGTGGAACTTGAAACAGGATGCCCAGAGAAGCTGTGGATGCCCCATCCTTGGAAGTGTCCAAGGCTTGGTTGGATGAGGCTTTGAGCAGCCTGGTCTAGTGGGAGGTGTATCTGCCCCTGGCAGGTTAGAACTAAACAATTTTTAAGGTCTCTTCTGAGCTAGACCATTCTGTGATTCTCTACCTGGTGATTAAGCTGCCCATCACACTCCTGCAGTGCTGCAGACAGGCTGGTAGGAGGGCAGGGTTGTTTTCATTTTTTGATGGATTCAGCAATTATGTTGCTGCAGGGCAAAAAAGAAAAAAAAAAAGATACAAGAGGAAAAAAGCATAAATAAATTAGGTTAAATGTAGCATCAAACTGTTCTGCTCTTCTTCCAGTTCAGACTTGGTGTAGGCATCACTGCTGAGAAAAGCACACCCATTAAATTAGCAAAGGCATTTCTCTGTGTGGCCAGCAAGTCTGACTGAAAGGCTGATTAGGGACCTAAGTTAATTTGTTGGGTTTAATTGGTTTGGTTTGCTGTTCTCATTTGTTAAACTGTTTCACCAAGTTGTTTTACCACACAGCTGTGCACTTCTGAGGAAGGGGCATCAGGAGGAACATGAAGTCGCTTTTTTGTGTAAAAATGTGTCATCCTATAGTACTGTAAAAGTGCTCAGCAGAAGTCATGCAGTGCCTTGTAGGCCTGGATTATACCTTTCTTTTGTGGTGTTGAGGTAATAATTTAAATATCTTTTCTTGTAGACAGTTATTAAATGTGTGTGGGGTTGGTTTGTATGTTTTTGTGGATATTTTTTCCCCCTTGGGAGTGCAGATTGAAACCAAACTATTCTCTTGACAAATTTGCTGGGTATTATTAATCCCCATCAAGTAGGAAATGTAGGAGCACATGATAGAAGAGACCACTGAGGTCATGGAATGTAGTGCTTTATGAGGACTGGGAAACCATCAGTGTGTGCATCTCAGAACAGCCTGCCAGACCTGTACTCCAGAAGCATAAACCAGTCTCTGAGGTTCTGAGCAAACTCCACAACTGCAATGGTGTAGGAGAAAAGCCATCAATGCTGCTTAGTCTTTAGAGAACCGCAGAGTGGTTTGGGTTGATCTGGTTCCAGACCCCTGCCAGGGGCTGGGACACCTTCCACTGGACCAGGCTGCTCAAAGCCTGATCCAACCTGGCCTTGAACACTTCCACTAATGGGGCATCCACAGTTTATCTGATCAACCTCTTCCAGTGCCTCACAGCAAAGAACTTCCTCCTAACATCTAATCTAAACCTGCTCTCTTTTTCAGTTTTAATCTGTTCCCCCTTGTCCTCTTGCTACATGCTCTTGTAAAGTCTTACAAATCTTTGCAATGACAGGGTATTTGTTAAGTGTCCAGCATATCCTGGGAATCATATTAGGCTTCATTGCATGGACTGGGATAAAAAGGAGCAGCAGGAATGCCTGGTGATCTTCTCAGTAGATAACCTCAGCCTGAGCTTTTTCCTGGCACCCAAATCTGGTGGCAACTTTATCTGGGTTAGTGGGATATACCTGCAAATTCTACTTCTGTGTAACCTCTGGTTGCCACCACTTACCTATTTGACTCACTTTTGCCAAACTGGAGTCTCAAGAGTGAAAATGTGTATCCAAGAATAAGGGGAAATGCATGCAGGCACTATGAATTTATGTGAAGTTGAAGCATCATGACTGGAAAATGAACATTTCTTGATCAGAGATGGTGCTGCTGAAACTACCTGAAATAATTTTGGTGCCCTTTTCTATATGTAGTATTCTCTTTCTTCTAAAACGTAGCATCTGAAATGTGCATCACCATTCATTAGAGACTACATGCACAAGATGTTAGATCTGACTGATGTACAGTGTATTTCAAAATTATTCAGAGAAGCCAACGCCAAAGGAATATTAATTATTTCTATCATGCTTTTACAGCAACAGTATCAAAGTGCCCTGTTTTGGGCTGACAAAGTAGCCTCACTCTCTCATGGTAAGTGGTTGCTTTTTACATTGGATTTTATTAACTTCTTTCTGATAGTGTTGTGTTTTGGTGGGGTTTTAGTGCTGTATGGCCAAATACTGACGTTTTGAGTTTGGTTTAAGTGCACTTTTGTGATCTTTGGAATGCCATTCTCCTAAATAGAGCAGAGCTTATCTTCCTTGCCTTTTGAACTTGTGTTAAAATTCATGTTTGAACAAACCTTAAGGTTTGCCTTCCTTAAGAAACAAAAAAACAAGATTAGCAAGAGACCATGGTGGTTTCCCACAGGACTCAGGGTTGCCCTGGGTGACAAGTACAGAGTGTGTTTACAATTGAGAGGGAGCTGATGCTGCCCACAGCCACCAGCACTTACGCTTCTTAAAGTGATTCCAGGGACTTGATCCCACAAAGGCTTTGGTTGCCACTGAGGTAGGACGGTACTAAACTGTGCTTCTGAAGTTGCAACTCCAAGCTGTGAAGTCTAGTGCTTTCACTCTTCTTAGGTTCCCACTGATCAATTTATTGAGGGAGACATTTATGTGTTGTTTTTTTCTGCCCTATGTCCAAGAGCAGGGGTAACCTGCAACTGCTGCTTTTTTAATTTGTATCATTGTTGTCTCCTTCTCATGACACACCTCTATTATGACATTCTTTGTATTCACTGTCCAGTGAGGTCTTTAAAGTTAAAATCTGATTATCCTTTCATTTTAATCTCTCACTGATAGATACAGTAAGTACTTTATACATATTTATAAGTAAAATTTTGTAACTCAGTCAGATGCTAGAGTAGGGGGAAGATACTTCTCTAGTGAAGCAAAAGTGAACATTTTGTATTAAAATATTTGAAGCTATATTGTAAAGCAATGGTTTACAATTTGTTCTTTTACTTTAGAGGAACCACAGGATATCTACTGGTTGGCTCAATGTCTTTACCTAACAGCTCAGTATCACAGGGCAGCACACGCCCTTCGATCACGGAAGTTGGATAAGGTAAGTAATTTTAGTCAAAGACAGGCTACTGTTACCCCTCTCTTAAGGCTCTGCTGCTAGCCACAGTGACTTCTTCACCATGACAGTAAGAAAAGTAATTTAAACAGCTGCATTATTTGGTTTATAAGGCCCTGTGTTTAATTTGTCAGGTTTAAAGCATTGTCCCCAGACAGGTTCACAGAAAAGAGAAGGGGTCTGAGGATATAACTGCAGCAGGTATGGAAAGGTGGATTGTCACTTCAGATGTAGTTGTTTCAATTTTCCTTCCACTCTGATAATGAGTGGTAAAGACAAGAGTCAAGTAAGTGTCCTTTGAGAATTTAGCAGTAGAGAAAGTGTTACAGGCTTGGTCAGGAAGGACTTTTGGTGGTGAAAGGGGTGAAGAAGCCAAAGTACTGAAAAAGGAGAGAGCAAAAGCAAAGTACTGAAAAAGGAGAGAGCAAAAGGGACTCAGGCAGTGTAAGCAAAAATGTTCTCTCTTTATAATTGATGTGTATGAAACTTTTCTTTCAGTTGTATGAGGCATGTCGCTACCTTGCAGCTAGATGTCATGTGAGTACACATTTTAACCCCTACTGGAAACAAGCTAAACTAAACAAAAGACACATCTTGGGAAGATTAGGTACTTGATAGGCAGTGTAGATATATATGTTCATTGGAACAACAGATTTAAATTTTCTGGCAGTTGATTTTGTTCTTTAACTTTCAGTTGGGTCACTGGCGTATCCATTGTGGCACTAATTGGAAGAAACCCAACTGACCTTTTTTCCCAGGAAATACTCCTCTAATATTTTGTGGGCAAAGAATGTGAACTATTTTTGTCTCATGTCTTCATGTTTACACTTTTATTTGGTTGGCTGTAATCTGGCCAGAGGAGATGTGATTTATGGTGGCATAACTATAGTTAGCAGCTTTGTACTTCTGTATAAGATGTCATACATAAAAGGTAAAATGCAGTGCTTTCAGAGACACAACTGAATCAATTGGTAGATTAAATACAGACATTTGAAATAGAATAATGTGCTGCTTGTAGAATAAGATGATGGTATTTTATTAAAACCTGTGTTAACTAGTTTTAGAGCCATACCTGTTTCTCTGCATAATTCTGAATAATACATTTTTCTGTACATGCTTTATTTTATAATTTTTGCATATTTTTATAATTCTGTAATTTTGCATATTACAGATAAGCAGTAAAAGAGCTAACTGCAAGTATAAAATGACAAATGGCCAAATAAGAAAATGCATGCATGAAAAACCTGCTGATAAACACTAGTTGTTGTAATCTATGCCTTTAAAACATGATGCTGTGTTTATTGGTGCTTTATGTACAATTTTTTCAAAACCTTGTTTTTTGCATGCATGTGTTTGGATAGTATGCTGCAAAAGAGCATCAACAGGCCTTGGATATCCTTGATATGGAGGAGCCAATCAACAAACGGCTTTTTGAAAAGTACTTGAAGGATGAAACTGGATTGAAAGATTCTGCTACAGACTGGGAGATGTCACAGTCCTCAGTAAGTGACATTATTTTAAAAAAATAGTTTTGTAGGAAAAAAACCTGTGAAGTCAGAAAGTGGTTTCACACCTCTGTGAATCTGAAAGTACATTAAAGCTTTCTTTTTCAGATAATGTAATTTATGGAAATGCTGAATCATTCTTCTTTCAATCACACATTGTGTGTTAGCTTGCCTGTATGAAAATAACTCAGTATGCAAAAATAAACAGTGCTTTTCAACAATTTCTTATAAATTATTTGCAGATGCTTTGCAGGAACTTCATGATCTAGTATTGGTTTTTACAGTCTTTTAGCTCTTTCTTGGGAATGTATCCTAACATTGCTTTCAGTTGGGCTGCAGGTTCTGAGATAACAAAGCAAGTTTTTTTTCTCCTCCAGTTATTTTTAATGAAATACTTCATAATCACTCAAGTGTTGTTCTCAGTGGGATATTCTTTGATCACATTTGTGAAAATTATGTGAGGTGAAGGTGAAATTTTTGAAGCTCAGTGAAAAAATTCTATGTAGAATCTCAGTTTAAAGAGATTGGTATGATGTGTAGGCTGAAGGGTCTTTGAAGAGTCGTTCATTTCAGAGGTACAAATTAAAATTTATTAGCTGAAATTACAGTATAGAAGGCATTTTCCCTGTAAGACTGAAGTAGCAAAGTGGGTTACATTGCTGATGTGAACTGATTTTGAATGCTGGTAAAATGGGATTAAAGGACTGTTTAGTTTGATGATAGAGTTGGGTAATGTGTTCACTTTCTCTTTTGCTGACACTTTTGTGGCTTTCCAACTGAACTGAATACCCGTCAAGGGAATTTGGAAAGAGCATGTTAGTTAATAAACATTGTGGCACAACTGGTAATTATGGGCTTTCACTGTTTTCTTTTGTGAACTGTCTATATTTTGGATTGAAAACAAGGATATATTTTTCTGTTCAGAACAATTGAGTCCATTGATTTGGCCTTTTTCATCTCTACTGTGATTTGACTTCATTCTTGTCTTGCATGAGCTATGTGGTTAAATGGTCAGCAAAGAAGTGTATTGCCTTTGGAAGGGACAATTTCTCTATGTTGGATATGAAGGGAATTTAGTATAATTAGGTTACAACTTAAGCTGGATGCCAGAATTAGAAGAGATAAACTCTGTCCTCCTGTTGTTTATTTTGAGCATCTGTTTGGTTGGCATTAGGTAACATGAGAGAATTCTCTGGATTTTTCTTTGAGATAGTAGAAACAACTTTTTATTTAAAGACAGCACTAGAAAACCAGGTTCTATCATACATGAAATACTTTCTACTTTCCAGGGAGCACATTTGATTTGTGCTGAAAACTAAATTGCAAACAATAATTCAGTCTTTAACCTCCAGTCCTGCTTTTCCACCAGATCAAGAGCTCTATATGCCTTTTACGAGGGAAGATCTATGATGCTTTGGACAATAGAACCCTGGCAACTTACAGCTACAAAGAGGCCTTGAAGCTTGATGTTTACTGCTTTGAAGCATTTGATCTTTTAACGTCACACCATATGCTGACAGCACAAGAAGGTCTGGAGAGAAGTATTTCTCAAACACAAGTAAAATTCACCTGCTTTCTCAAGATGTGTTTTCCTAGATAAAAGTTAAGGCAATAAAACAAGTAACAGATTCCAAAATGTTAAGAATAGAAAATATATTAAATAAGTGAAAATTACAATTTGAACAAATTTGCACTTGAAGTTTTATTTTTCAGTCCTGCAGTGCTAAAGGTTGAAAGAAACACAGTAACCTAGCTGTCCTGCTTGTTAGCTCCTGAAGCTCTTCTGTTCTGCCCAGCCCAAACAAAGTTTTGTCCTGTGTTCTCAATTTCACAGGCTTTGAACCAATGAAACCCTCCTGGGGTTTGCTTAGGCGTTAGTTAATAGAGCATTCCAAGTGATAACATTTGACATGTGGAGTAAATAAAAATAATGGTATGTTATTTCATCTCTATTACATTTTGAAAGTGCAGAAGGAATAACTAATCAATCCTTAATTTCCAAAATTAGTAGTATTATCTGTTTCAGTGTATCTGTGCTGTTATAGTCTTTGCAGTTGGGATGTCCATCCTTTAGGTCATCCTTTTTTTATATCCTTTTATAAAGGATATAAAATCCTTTATATCTCTAAGTTCTTGAAATGTTGGATCGTGCTGTTTCTTCTGTAATATGACCATTTCAATGTTTTTTTAACACATATAGAAAAAGAACTCCTTGAATCTCTACCTCTTAATAGACAATGTACGGAAGAAGAAAAGGAATTGCTTCACTTTTTATTTGAGAATAAATTGAAAAAGGTAAGTCCCAAAAATCTGGAGAATTCATTGAAAGTCTTGACTTCAGGTGTAAATTTTCTTGGGTCCCATTTATTCTGAACATGGAAATAAATATGGACTTTGTAATTTTTAAAATTTTTGATGCAGTAAATCCCACTTTATGCAATAGTGTAACCATTTTATGTTAATTGTTTTCTGCTGTGGTAACAACTTGAAATTCTGATTTACGTTTTTGAAAATTTATTTATTGAGAAACTTCTAGGTGGGGAAAAGGAATGTTAATAGCATAGACAAAACGTCAGTTACCTGAAAATATTAGGCTGTAAGAACATCATTCCAGATTATTCTTATCCAAAGATAAGGTGATAAGGAGCACTAAAAATATGTATTGCTCAGTTTTAATTTCTACAGCCTACACTAAACATATTGACTATGGCAAGCATCTTTTATGTTCTAAATGAGCTTTTAAGTACATTTTAAAGAAACATTTTACCAAATACAGGTTTTATGGACTTTTAGTTTAAAATTAAAAATTTTAAGAACTTTAAGGCTTCTTAAATATTCTTTTAGGACTAATAATATTAATACTTATACCATCTGATTTTAGTTTAGTTTTTGTTTCAAATGTTGTGTCTTTTGTCTTTCAGTATAATAAACCCAGTGAAACGCTGATTCCTGAATCAGTAGATGGTCTTCAGGAAAACCTGGATGTGGTAGTATCCTTAGCAGAAAGGCATTATTACAACTGTGACTTCAAAATGTGTTACAAGCTTACTTCAGTGTAAGTGTGCAAAGCAACTTTCAGGTTTTTTCTCATATGGTGGAGTGTAATAATTTTGCCTGGACTTACAAAAATATTGTTGTTCAATGGGTGAACACACATAACAATTTGATATGTATTGCAGTATACGTGTCATATGTTATATATGCCTCAGGTATTTAAAATGTGTAATTTGTGTCTGGCAAGACATGGTATTTTTATAATACATATCAGAAGTATCCAAGGTAAACTCAGCTTAATCACCACTGAACTGGTGAACTGCTGAACTTCCCCTCATCCATCCTCTTCCTTATTCTGGTACCTTCAATTTTGTGTGCACTCTACTTACTTCTTGTTTGGCCTTCAGAATGAACTGGTATGAATCAATTGGTTAGTTAGGAAGTTTGATTTCTCTGGCCAATAGTAGTTATAGTGTTATTGACAATGATCAAAAGATATTATTAATTTAAAAGCCAGCATGTTATTTCTAATTTTGATGGCCGAGTATCGTGTATCGGTTGTTACAGGCATGTGCTGCTGCTGGGGTCAGAGAGGTCAGAATGCTGCCATGGTTTGCTTCTCAGGTCCTCTAGGTCTGCACTCATGGATGTGTTTCTGAATGCCACAGGAAACAAAATTTTACAACTGAGCTAAATGTGACACCGAAGGCATACTGCCTGGTGTTAACCTCAGGAAGTTGGGAATTATTGCTTGAAAGTTGCTGTCAAATGTATGAAAAAGATGAACAGAAATGTTGTTGTTTGCTGTCTGCTGGTTAAATTTGAAGTGACCTGCAAAACAAAAGTGTGTTTTATTCTGATTTTCTAATTGTATATTCAGCTTGAAAGAATTTTCTGTTATCCTCTTTTGTTAAGCTAAATTAACTGTTGTATTTCTGGTCTGAAGAGAGCCTTTATTATGCTGTTAATAGTTGTCCTTTAATCAAAAATAGTTTTCTAATGCCTAAAGTAGTAACTAACTGGAACATTACATGCTATACAAGCAGTTTGCTTTTAACACATTAAAGTTTTTGAAATGTGCATTACATTTTTTTAAATTTTTTTTTTAGAGTGATGGAAAAAGATCCCTTTCATGCAAATTGTTTACCTGTGCATATAGGGACACTTGTGGAGCTTAACAAAGCAAATGGTAAGGAACACAGCATTTAATACAACTCAACAGAAGGCTGTAAAGCCCCAATTTTAACAAAGAATTAAAGACGCCAAGAAACCCCCTTATATACCATATGAAAAATTACATATATTTTTCCTCCCTTTGAAACCTGCCATTTCAAGAAAACAGTGGCAACTGGTAAAGAAGGGAATATCAGAGCTGACAGCAGGACTGGGGGTTAGGGGAAGTAGATGTGCAAAGAGTTCATGGTCATGAGTGCAGCTATCTTTTAACCGCTGCACTGTGTAGCCAGGAGGCCCATGAGCTATACTGCCTCATCCCTGTCATTGTGATTTCTGTTTCCAGGTGATCTTTGTACAGTATCTGGCTGCACTTTTTCTGCTCGACAGTAAATTATCATAAATTAAACTAGAAAGTAATCTTCAGCAATTGTGTATGCTTAGGTGGACATGATTATTCTGTGATAGAAAAAAATCTAGACTCTCCTTGCCTTTGCTCTTGTGAAGGTCTCTCTTTAGTTCAAACAAATTAATAATCATGCAAAACTTTCATTGGAATTACAGTAATAACTTACTTGCAGCTGGGGTGGCTTTTTCTCATTCCAGAATGCATATAAAACAAATTAGGAGCTTGAATATCTTTAAAATCAATTGGAAAATAGAATAAGGAACTCTTATGCTGTGCAGCCTCTCGGGATGGTGCATTATATGTACACAAATAGGTCATTAGATGTACTGGTACTTCTTGGGAATTAGTGAATGTTATTTTGCAGTTATTTTACAGTTAAGTACATCTGAAAATGGAGCCAGTACTCTGATTTTTCTTCTAAATCTGCTTTGAGAAGCATTATGTACAGAAGTTAATATTTTGTAAGCCAGTTGTAATATTTTTTTTTTTTTCTGAGCTGAGATACAAAGTGCTCCAGGACAATCTCACTAGTTTAGGAGCCCTGTGCTCTGGAAAAATAGAAAATTTACCTGCTGTAATGCTATTTCCTTTGGAATTGCATAGGCAATAGAATTGTTATCCTGTAGCTGGTTACTGCTGCTATGATTAGAAAATCTGTAGTAAGTTATTCCAGTAACTAGAATTACTATTTTTACTAAAAAAGTAATCACTTGGAATTATTCCAAATAATATAATAATTTATTTGCTTTTGTCCTATTTTCAGCATATTAATGCACAAGACTCTACTTTGAAATGGATCTAGCCAGTATGTTACACCTTTTAGATGTAGGAAGTTGAATAGTGTTTAACCTTGACAAGGTATATTCAAGTGTAATACTACTGGCATTTATTTTAATGTATGGTAATGATGTAAGTTGTTGCAGAATTCTTAAAGGGTGGGAAGTAGAACTGCTTACTGTGTCTTGTAAAGACTTATGTGTTGTTTTGGTTGGGTTTTCTTTAGCTAATTGCAAAATTGAATCTATTTTGAGGCAGTTAGAAGCGTTGCCACTAAAAGAAAACATTTTGTTCACTTGTGGATTAATAATGTTAGATGTTCTCTATATTTTGTATGGAAAGCTAAAAGACTTGAAACATCTAAATGTTCTGGCGTGTTTTAATTTTCTTCTCTTGTTTCTTCCCACTTTGTAGAGCTTTTCTATCTTTCTCACAAACTGGTGGACTTGTACCCAAATAATCCTGTAAGTTGTTCTAAGTTTTTGTTGTCAGGTAGTTTCTTTTTTAGGTGAAAGCACATAAAAGTTTTAATGTATTAGTTTGAGGTACAGAATTCAAAAACTGTTTCTGGATGAAGTTTGTTCTCTCCTCTTATTTTCTCTGCATTGTAATTTCCTTATGCCAAGGTTCTTTTTATAAGATTAAGTACCTGTAAAAGGTATTCAGTGCAAGTTATTTACTTTGATTTATAATTTAAAACAAATGCTACACTAATAAATGTCTGCATGTCTCTGAGCATCCTTTTCCAGTGTTTGATCCACCTTCACAGTAAAAATTGTTTTTCTTTGACTTGATCTTAAATTCCTATGTTGCAACTTGTACCCATTGCTTCCCGTCCTATCACTGCACCCCTGAAAACAATCTGGCTCTGTCTTGTATTCCCTACCATTAAATAATGGAGGACAGCAGAAAGTTTTCTACTTAGCTCTCTTCATGAGGCTGAGTAAGCCCCAGTTAGAAAGGTACATGCCAGCTTGTCTGTAATACCAAGTTATTTGAAGAGCTGACTGTGATTTCAGTGAAAATGTTCCTAGCTTCTCTAATTATTATGTCTTCCTCTCTTTTGATGCTTCTCTACAATGAGTGTGATGTATCTAATAATATTCTGTTTTGATTTTTATGTGTAGGTGTCATGGTTTGCAGTAGGATGCTATTATCTCATGGTTGGCCACAAAAATGAACATGCTAGAAGATATCTCAGGTAATGTTATTCACTTGCTAAGTAAACATTTATTATTCATGATTGTTTGTAAGCTCATAAAGAGAAGCCTCAATAAACTGGTTACTATTTAAATACTTTTGTTGCCACCCTTTTTTTTTGGTATAGCCGTTTAGACATCATCCATAGAGATACTTTAAAAATGAGGAAGACTTATGTGGTGTCTCTCTAGGCAGTCACCTTCCTGTTCTGGGCAGGTGTAGTCCCTGCAGTCACTCATGCTGCTGAGCTAACTACAGCTGTAGGTGATCAGACCTCAGTTCTAAGTTGAGGGTCACTCAGGCATTCTCCCAGGTTCAGGTTTCATATCTGAAAGGGAAGAATTATACGGAAAATTCTGACATTTGGCTGTCCAGTTATTTCTGTGCACAAGCTACAGTGGGCTTTTTAGATTGGTCAATGCTGTTTCCTGTAGGTGTTCTGTATGGGTAGTGAATATCAGCACTGGGGAGCAGGACCTTACTGTGAAGTAGGGCATTTGTTCTGGTGCTATAAGCTCAAACTGAGAAGGCATAAATCAACCTGTAAGACTAATTTTTCCGTAGACTTTTACAGACAATATATGTAAAGATGGGTTAGTAATTTAGACTTTTCAAAAGCCTGGCTGATTTTGTTGCTGAAATAAAAAACATCTTTAAATGTACAAGCACCTCTAGACAGCAGGAAAGTATCTGTAGATGTGTTGAAGAGAAAAACAAACAAACCAAGAAACAATAATATCAAAATTCAGAGTAGTTCTGGTAAAAGGGAAAAGAGGTCTGCTAAAAGTGAAATAGTAACAAGATGCATAAATATCTTGGAGAAGAATGATAGTGTAAAGCTAACAAGGCTAGGGCCAACTGTGGGCTACATAGTGGTTTCCAGAAAAGAAACTTGAAGACACAGTCAAATATCTACATATCTTTCACTGCTGTCAGGGGTGGCAAGATACAAGTGTTTGAATAAGTCGAGTTTTGTCTCAGAAGACAGAGAACAAACCATTCTCTAGGATCTGTGATGAGAAATAATGAGTTTAACTGTGACGGACAAAATTTAGATTATATGTTAGTAAAAAAGTAGGTGTTTAAGGATAGTTAAGCAATATGATAGAATACTTATGGAACATATATTATTTCCATGTCAGAAGCTTTTAAGAAAAGATTGGGCACACTTGTTATGACCTGTTTAGTTATGAATGCACTTGCCTTCAAATTCAGAAAATATTCTACGCAGCTTTTTAATGTTCCTGTCAAGTCCACCTTTCTGTAAAGTCTCCAGGTTGATATCTTGATGCTCAGGTTGCAGTTTTCAGCTCAAGACTTGAGTGACATTTTGTATACTTCCCTGATGCCTGTGATGTGACAGATGCTCATCTTCTTCAAAGCTAGCGCAATTAGATGGCAAAATTTCAACCTAGGTGTTCACATGGTATATTCATATCCAGCTTCTTAAACTTGGATTTGATAAAATATATTTATTTCAAAATGTATAGCTAGGGTTTTGCAAAGAGTTTTGAGTCACTAGTAATGTTTCCTATATTTTATTCAATTCACCTACTATATAATTGTTTATGTTCAGTAATATCAAATAATTCCTCCTGTCTGTGAACAGTAGCAGAAATAATAAAATCAATTCACAAGAATGTGTGATGCTTCTAAGTGTGAAATAGTTTGAACTTTTAAAATGAACTTTATTTACCACTGGTCGTTACAATTATCTTAATAGATACCTAACCATGTGGCATAACATTGCTATCTGAGTAGTCATCTGAAGCAGATGAAATTTAATTCCAGATGTGTTTGCTCTTGATTTTAGCAAAGCTACTACACTGGAGCGAACCTATGGCCCTGCATGGATAGCATATGGGCATTCATTCGCAGTGGAGAGTGAGCATGACCAAGCAATGGCTGCGTACTTCACAGCTGCACAGCTCATGAAAGGGTCAGTACAAACATCGTATTTGGGAAGACTCAAATGAATCCATAAGTACTGTGGAATATTGACAGTAGCAATGCATTTGCTACTGTCAGTGCCTTAAAACATAGCAATGCATTTGCAACAATTATCTGGTAGAGAACAAGGGAGGAAAAAAACCCCAATTTAACCATCTACATTTAATGGCATTGTTTGCAATTGTTGTTCTGACTTGGTAAGTTCTAAAGTCAAGTTTTATATATAGGTAATCTGAGCTCTACCTGAACATCTTCTGAAATTTGTGAATCATGATTGTCATACCAGCTCATCAACTGCTGTATAGTAATAGCTTGAACAGCTCTTTCTGTGGAAGGGGGTTGTAAAATGAGTCGTGAACTAATTGTGTCATATAGCATATAAAACTATTGTATTTGATTGTGGTTACTGGCAAAAGTAATTCTTTTATCAATTACTTCTCCATATTCCATTTGTAAATTAAATGTATGAATGAAATTAGGGGAAAAACCATCAGAACTAAACTTAAGCACTGAGAAAATGCATGTGATTGCAGAGCAGGTTACAATTACCTCTTGGAATTCAGACTCTTGTTAAATAGAGATGTAAAGTCTTTTAAACTTCCCCTTAGGTTAGTAGTCCGTTTAAATCAGCTTTTACTTGGATGTGCATAAACATCCATATGCAAACAGTTGGCATGTCTTTATAGTTTGTGACTCCATTCTTGACAACCACACAGAAACAAACATGCACTTTGTTTTATGGTTTTTTAGGTGTCATTTGCCTATGCTCTATATTGGACTGGAATATGGGTTGACCAACAACTCCAAGTTGGCTGAACGGTTTTTCAGCCAAGCTTTGAGCATTGCACCTGAAGATCCTTTTGTTATGCATGAAGTTGGAGTGGTAGCATTTCAAAATGGAGAGTAAGCTTGCAAAATATGATCAAATACTATCTTAAACATGGATTATTCTGAATTGTAATGTGCCAATATATATAAAGTATCTAAAGTATTTATATTGCACTATAGTGTCTTTTGGTCATAGTTTAGATGGTGTTCACCTTAAACCCTTGCTTTCTACATTGTTCTTCCTTGTGTAAGATTGAACAAGAATTTAATGCTCAAGGAACATCCAGAGATGTCATTGTGTAGTTGAATGCCTGAAAAGGCATCTATCTGCACACATACTATAAAATTTTGTACAGCAAAACATTTTGTCAGCTCAGGAGGTTCCAAATATATTCTGGGAAAAACCCTAACCTATATAAGAAGTGTTTAGTCAATATTTTTGATTTTATTCTGATGTTTTTTTAGTTTTGTCTTGTTAGCTCTTAGGACCACAATGCAAAATATAGCCAAATGTAAATTACTGGGTTTTATATCTAATTTCACTCATATGATGAAATAATGTCATAGAAATCTTTCTTGAATACAGTTTTCTCATACTGCTAATGAAAACTCTTCACTAATTTACTTTTCTTTCCCCCTACTTCTTCAATCCTTAGCTGGAAAACTGCAGAAAAGTGGTTCCTTGATGCACTGGAGAAAATCAAAGCTATTGGAAATGAGGTATTTATTCTAATAACATGCAAGATCATAAATTTGTAGAACTCCAGCAAATTCTGTAATAGCTTGTGACAAAACATGTTGTGCTTATTTTAAGATAAAAGTAATATAGTATAAATTTTATTTTAAAGCTGTGCCTTCAGTGCTCCTAGGTTGAGACTTCACTTTACTTTCTCTAGTTAAGTAGAAAACAAGTTTTGTTTGGTTGGCATCAAGTTTTAATAACACTGATCCTCTAAAGAAATATTATTAGCTTTGGGGAATGTAAAAAATAGAAAAATTAGTTATTGAATAAATGTTTTCAGCTTGTGTGTTTTGTTAAGAGTTTAAAATGCTTGTGGTATCTTTCTTGTTAATAAACAAAATTCCCTATTCATTTGTATGTTTTGGTTTTTTTTAAGTAGTCTAGGAAGCTGCAGTTATTTGAATTGTTGCATTATTTTGCAGGTAACAGTTGATAAGTGGGAGCCTTTATTGAACAACTTAGGACATGTCTGCAGAAAACTCAAGTAAGCAGAGAGTACTGGAGCTCCATTTCTCTATAATGCTGCACAACTGTATTTTCTCTCTCCTTTATATCAAGATTGTGTACCACATGAGAGCAGTGTAGAATTACCCTGTAAGAACAAGATTCTTTAAATCAGCTTGTGAACATAACTACATTAATCACCCCTAATATCCCATCTATTACACAAAAGTTAAAGTAATTTATGTAAAAGCCTTTCTTTAACTATTGATTCTTATTAGGAATTAGTTGTAGGCTTTTAGATGCTTGTATGGTTGTGAATTTTAACTCTTCACCGTCCCAGTCCTCACATACTGAAATATGTCCACTGAGTTAGTTAACATAAAAGTGGGTTTATGCCAATTAATTGGATTAGCACTTTTTTTTTTACTGAAGTGAAATATTCAGTGGCATTATAACACAGCAAGGGGGTCTTTATGCTTTTTAGGACAAAACTATTTAATATTTCATTTCATGTTTCTATTCAATGAATAGAAAAAGTGCAAAGCATACATATACAAACAAGCATTAACGGTTTTAACACAGAGACGTTTTCTTATTAATTACCTTAATCTGACTTTACCCAGTCCTTTCTTTTGTTCAATCAATGCAATTTTTAAAAAAGATTTTTAGTGGTTTTAATTGCTCAATTGGTGTACACTGTAATTTTTGTTTCAAAGCTGCTAATGAGAATGTGATTATTGTAGATGGAAGCTGTACTTCTGCTTTGGCTTTGGTAGTAATTGCTTTGTGCTTTAATTGCCAATTAGTCTTCATTTTCATTATGAAATAAGGACATATAACAGTTACTCCTTGTGCCAAGTTCAAACAAAAGGCACTGCTTCTGAAATCTGTTCATAAGTATAATTGCAGGGTTTTTTCAAATGCTTGTTTTGTTTATAATTACTTTTGTCTTTTTTAAATTTCTATAGTAAGTTACTAACTGCTTACAGCATGCTTTGTACAACTTCTAATATTTGCTCAGGTTCAGAAATCACAGCTAAAATATTTTTGCATCCTTCCAAACTATCTTTCAAGAAAATCAACTTGAGAATTTAGGCAGCTGTACATATGCTTTGGCATCTTAAAAAACTCTGTAGTAACTAATTTAGTAATGTCTGTAATACATAATATGGCTATTACGAAAAACTTATTTGATATATGTCTACTCACTAGTATGTGGTTGAAATTTGAAAGCAACATATTCAAATACAGTGGTAGTCAATTGGATGTATAAATACTATGAGTGAAAATGAAATTGAAATCATGTGAAAGGTTTGTGCAGCAAGCAGACAGTTGCATAATTTTTCTGCCTCAGTTGTTACTTGATGCCCTCTAACAACTTCGTGTGTTGCTCTTTGCATAATTTCATTATCAGTTTAGACGTTAAAATTTCTTCTAAACAGATTATATCTATCTTTATTTTTAACAATGTAGAACTAGGATATCAAATGTGACAATTTTAATTTCTCAAGAGTAATGCTGTAGTGTACATTTAATCCTTGTTTTATAAAATAACAAATACAATAATCAGTGTAATTAATAGACAATTTTCAAAGACAGGTTGGTATTTGATAGATATCATGGATATGTGTAAACCTCCTTTTCTGATAGAGCGTGTTGCAAAATGATGAAGGTACCAGTGTATGCAGCACTTAAGGGTTGTGAGATTTCTGCCCAGAGAGCCTTTCTCAGTTTGAATCATGTGTGATTTAGTCTCATACTGCTCCTTCTCTCCCTCAGGAAGACAAATGAAAGTTACAGAAAGAAAGCCAGTGCTACAATGAGCAACATTAAACATCTAAAGCAATGTACCATATCAAACAGCTAATATCTCCAAATGGGACCTAGCTGTAGGCAGCTGTTTTGCTACGTAAGGAGAACAATGATTTCTCAATTACATTCTATTACTATGTTCAGAGTTCAGAGAAATAATTTTTAAGTTCTGGCACAACTGTGTTCCACTTTGCTAAGGAAAATACGCACAGGGTCCTGTAAAAGCATCTTTCACCATGAAGCTTACTAATAGATCACCTGTACTTAACCCTAACAGGAAGTATGAAGAAGCACTGGAATACCATCGCCAGGCTCTGGTATTAATCCCTCAGAATGCTTCTACTTACTCTGCCATTGGCTACATACACAGCCTCATGGGCAATTTTGAAAGTGCCATTGACTATTTCCACACGGTACGTAACTGCCTTCAGCTGAAGGGCTGGTCACACATTCTGTTATTTACTGTTCCACTCTGGTTTGGGTTTGGAGCAGAAAACCAGCATTTTTTTCCAGTCTCCAAATGAGTGTTTATTTTATAATCTTAATTTGTTTTTTTTTTTTCTTAAATCTTCTGTATTTTATTGGTTAGGTAAAAAATTACCTCTTTGGTAAACTTTGAATTGCAATTTACATTTTATGTACGTAAGCTTCTCATGCACCTGAAATAATTTTAAATACTTCCAACCTAGAAATTTTACAGTAAGTAAACAGCAGCATATGTTGTAGCTCATATGTGAATGATTTCCTGTCTGTATATATGTTCTTTTCTGCTTTTGTTTTTGTGCTTTCCTTGGTTACTACTTCAGCCAGTTCGTATGATGGTGTTATTTTGGTTGTGCAATGTTTTGCTTTTACAGTGAAGACTATGCTCAGATAGCATCATGGAACAACAAACCAACAAACTGGACCAGTGCAGACTTACGATGTAAATGTTTTTATTTGATGCTAAATACTTTTTACTGGTTTTTTTCATTAGGCCCTTGGTCTCAGGCGGGATGACACATTTTCGGTCACAATGCTTGGACACTGCATAGAAATGTACATTGGTGATTCTGAAGCCTATATTGGTAAGTCTCTAACTTATGTGTCTCTTGAAGTCATTGAGTCCTTTGAGAGGAGTGTTATGTCAAGAAGGACTGCCTACCACTAATCACCTCACAAAGTAGAGGATGTTTTTGTTTGGGTTTTTTGTTTGGTTTTTTTTAATGGCTAAATGAGTCAGAACTTAGCAGCAATTGCAGATGACCACTGATTTTTGTAAGCATCATGACAGTACTCTTACCAGCATAAAGAAAGGAAACACTGTCATTAAAGGTGTCAATGGTTTCTTTATATAAAATATTGATTTGTGGCATCTTAGATCGCAAAGCGAATGGGGGAAAAATTAAACAGAGGTATGGAGTTAGGAAATCAGAGCACTAATGCTAATGTTGTTGTAGAGCAAGGTATTTTCACCTTGTCAAAACTTGTCTTTGTGGAGATAGGGTAGGTTCTTCTGACTCCAAAAATACATCTTTATATATGGTTAAAAAAGTCTTTCATAACAGGAATACATTATATTGGCGTAGGTTTAAATTTTCTATTAAAGACTTTCCCCGCAAAAAAAATTCTACATTTTTTAATACATTCTTGCTTCATTGAACTTAGTGATTTATCTGTAGTGAACACAGTTGATGTCTTGTCAAGCATGTTAAGAAGGCTGAAAAGTAAAAGCCATCTGTGTGTTCTAGTGCTTTTCCTGCAGATTTTTCACACAATGGAAACAGATGTTTCTTCTCAATATTGTCTTGCTTCATATGTAGTCACTTAACACATCTGGAAAAACCATGCAGCCATGTGATACGCATTAATGCAAACCAAGCTGTGTGTAACTTAAACAAGAAAAAAGCCCCATGGAGAATTGGGAAGGGAATTGGCAATTACTTCTCAAAACACACTTTTGAATCTGAGTTGTGTTTCTTGTATTGTGCTTTTTTGAGAAAGGAGGCTGCTGGATTTTTTCAGAACAACTCATTCAGCTTCAGTCATTAAGCAGCAGCAGCTCTTTTATGGTCTGAAAGCAGAGAATTATAGTAGTTTCTGAATGATAGTTTCTTTGAGATTACATTTTTGGGAGTATTCATTTGAAATAAACTACTGATTTGTCTGTTTTCCTAGGAACAGAGATCAAAGACAAATTAAGATGTTATGACTTCGATGTACACACAGTGAAGACATTAAAGAACATAATTTCACCTCCCTGGGATTTCAGAGAATTCGACATAGAAAGACAAACTCTGGATGAAAGTGGCATAGTAACATTAGAGACATCAAATCAAAGGAAAAGTACAGATACTAGTCGCCCATTGGAAGAAACATTTGAGATTGAAATGAATGAAAGTGATATGATGTTAGAAACATCAATGTCAGACCATAGTACGTGACCATAAAGACTGGTAGAGAGCTCATTTTGTCTAAGTGTAGTATGTTTGTTTTAGCATTTTTGTTATGGTGTTGTACTTTCATGAATTTGCTATTTTTTATATGAATTCAAACTACTGTGTACTTAACACCGGGAGTTTTATAGTTCCTACTTTATAAATATTCCTTTCCTGATAGCACTCTCATGAATCCCCATCTGAATCAAGAAGACCTCATTGCATTGATGTAGGCCATATACATAGTTTGAATCCAGAGGATTGGCTATTTTGCACATGCCTGTGCATTACTGAAGATGAGTTCAAGATTTAGACAAAACTGCACTTTGGAATTCAAAGTTATCAAGGGAGGAAAAGCTTGGGGAGGAGTCTGTATTTTATCAGCAATTGCATGCACTCTCACTGTGGAAATCTGTTGGGTCCAGGTGATCCCATTGCTTTACTATGAGGACCAGCACAGTAGTGTAGAGAAGTCTGGTTCTGTCTCAGTGACAATGGGAATTGTGCTGTGGCTCCACAAAGGGAATGGGAGATGCCCAAATTTCCCTTCCATTTATTAGAAAATATAGATTGGACTTTGCATTGAGTGCAGAATTCAATACCAATCCCGTATATTCTTAAACAAGAAAATGAGGTGAACAAAAATGTTTTGCTTCCTAGTTCTAAAACAATTCACCAATAGTTACACATTCTCCTGAAAAACATAGTATGAGCCATGAGTCTTAAATGAAAAAGTATCCAAGCAGAGTGTAGGAAAAATTAATAATTTAGGAGGCATATGCATCTCCTGGGCAAAGCCAGGTCTCTCTTCTTCAGTGTGACTGGCAAAAAAGAGTTAATACAAAGGGCTTTATTTTCATTTGGAACCTGGTGATTTGCGTGTGGTGCAGGTGACTTCTCTGAGGTAAAATGGGGATTTTTCCTGAACACTCTGGAAGAATCTATAATGTATGTCTCAACAGCTGCTCTATTAGCAGGTCTCTTCCTTTAAAGGATCTTTTGAAAGTTATTTTTACATCTGTGCTCATGTATCCTGAATGATTGTAACCAAGACTATCTCATGGATAATATGAGAGCAATGGCCTGTTGCTGCACACAGAAGGATAGTGCAAATAGATTCTCAAAGATTCTCAAGGGCCCAAACTCCTTTTTCTCTATATCATTATTTTTAATCCAGCATATGTCAATCTAGTTTTCTAGTAAGACATCATGACAACTTCTAAATGGAAGGTGGCAAAATAATCTTCTAGAGAATCAGACCTTTTGACTACTGTCAGACATGGATATAAATTTTGCATTGTTTTGCTCTATTACTAATATTTTTCATTGGCAAAATGGTTTTAAATATTGACAGAAGTTCATCTTTCTTCCTGCACTCCCCAGTTATGATCTGATGCCGTGTCAGCTGTGATGGCAACACCGGTTTACATTATTCCTGCCTGTAGGAATCTACTGTGCCACTTCCTCAGCTGTGGTAATAAAAATCCTTGTGTGGTTACATTGTGAATGAAACCAGGGAACTGGAACAGCATTTTAAAATATTTTCTAGATCTGATCAATTCTCAGGTTCAAGGAGAGCAAGCCACTGCTGTATTACTTGTTGTCAGTGGGGCAGAGTGGTTGGAGTGGGAGGAAACAGATGGAATAGCGAGAATGGGCATTGCTATAACAGCAGGCTGTCATGACACTGTGCCTTGGCAGGTATCTGTTGGAGGTTTTTTGGCTGGCTATTGCTAACCTTCGTTTATTGGTATTAAAAATTGCCCAGAAAGAAATGTATGCAAAGTGTCCTAGATTGTGAAGACTCTTGGATGTCAGAGGAATTCTTGAGACAGCTTGGCTTGGCTCCAAAGCCTCTTAGGCAGCTACAGTTGGGTTAGAGCTTGTGAGCTGGTTAATGATGTATGTCTCAGACAGGACTTTAGGGAAGTTTTTCTCTCCTCATTTATCTTCTGTTCAATGTTTGGACCTGCTCTTGTTCTGTCCAAATCCCTGCCTTTGTACTGGCAGCATCTGCTTGCCCTGGTCTTCTGCACTTCCCATCACCTGTCCTGCTCTTACTGGAGAGTGCTTTCTGCCTTTCTGGGTTATTATGACATTCACCCTGGCTCTAGTTAAATTGAGTATTGTCCTTGTCCTCATGAGGACTTTGGTTATTGGTTTCGGCCTGACTTGACCTCAGATTTTTGATTCATGCTGTGAGCCATTGCCATTGCCTCACTTGGCTTTGGCTGCTGAGTACAAAGGTCCAAGACTGTCAGGTTGAGTGGCTGAAAAATATACCCCCAAAGGGGACATTTTGACTCTGTCTCATAACTTCATCTTTCTCTTCCAAGGATTAGTTTTGTCCCAGAGGGGGGAGATCTGAATGTTGCCTTAAAGGTTTTCAGAACAGATATGAAAACCCACAAGATAACTGTGCTGCAAATGGCTCCAAAAGTTTCTTCATAGGTACTTCTGCTCAAAAGATTTGAAAACAAATAATGTGTTAGCTCAATTGATCAGAGCCTGGTGCTAATAACGCCAGTGTTGCAAGCTTAAACCCCATGTGGGCCATTCACTTAAGAGTTGACTCGATGTTCCTTGTGGGTGCCTTCCAACTCCAAATATTCTGTGATTTCAGTTTTTGCAGCCAACGCCATCTACTTTTATTATTCCACATCAGATCATGTATTTCCTTCATGCTGTGGACAGCTGTTTGAGGACTATCAATGCAGCAGGATCTGAAGATTTGCAATGACCCTGTGTATTCTGATTAAATTGCAGGCATTTTTGCTCCTTCTGTCTAATTTCCATAGCTCCAGACAAGTCTGTCCTTAAATGTGTGACATGTCCTTACTTTGGAGTTTGCTGTACTTCTGCCGCCAATTCTAGGAGATTTAGTCCAAGATGTTCCAACTCACACAGGAATTTCAAGAAACTTTTTGGATCTAGATATTGCAAAATTCGTTGATTGCAGTCCAGGACTAAAAAGCCGTGCTCTGATTGATGGGTCAGTACTTAGAATAATCATGGAATCATAGAATGGTGTGGGTTGGAAAGGACCTAAAGATCCTGTAGTCCTAACCCTGCTTCAGCAGGCAGGGACACCTCCCTGCCAGGTTACTTAAGGCCCTGTCCAACCTGGCTTTGACCACTTGCAGGGATGGGCATCTACAATCTCCCTCGGGCAACCTATTCCAGTGCCTCACCAGCCTGACAGTAACTTTCTTGCTAACATGTAGCTTAAATTTCCCCTCTCTCAGTTTGCACCCACTCTCCCTTGTCCTACCACCACAGCTCCTGAGGAAGCCAGGCGGAAAGGCCCGGAGGCACCTTTGGAAGAGCTCTCTCCTGGTGCTGCGTGGCCGTGGGGGCTCAGGCTGGCGTGCATTGCCGAAGTGTACGCACTGCTTCTTAATTATCACAGAACCTCCCTGCAGGCATAAGACTCCTGGCCTCACACAAGTAACGATTAATGGCCTTTTATTTCCTTTTTCCCACTGCTTTCTCCCCAGGATTTGGCTACCCCTTAGACCCTGCATCCAAAGACTGAATAACGCACCCCGCGGTGTCTGTGCCCTTCCCACCCTACGAGCCGCTCTGAGGCCGGGGTGACGAGGCACCCGTGAACGAGGCCGTGAGAGGAAGGAAAGGGGCACGTTTCAGTGTGTTCCCCTCGCAGCGGCACGGTGGGCGCCTTGCGGCTTTCCCGGAGGGACGAGGACGGGCACGGAGCCACCGCTCCCCGCCACGGCTGGCGCGGGAGCCTCGCGAGATCCCGCCGGCCCTGCGGCCGTTCTCGCGAGGTTTCCGCCCGGCTGCGGGCGCGGCGGCTGCATGCGCTCGGAGCGGGAGGCAGGGCCGGGGCCGGGGCCGGGCCGGGGCGGCGGCCGCGACTCGCGGCCCATGGACGCCCCGCTGCCGCAGGAGTCGCCGCGCCGCGACACCGACGCTCCGCCGAACCCGCCGCCGCCGTCCCCGCTGCCGCCGCCGCTTCACCCGGCGCCAGGGAAACAGCGGGAGGAGAAGAAAACGGCGCTGAGCAAAGTGAGGGGGCGCGAGCGCGGCGGGGGCGGCTCCGGTAGGAGATGGGAGAGGGTGGGAGGGAGGCTGCAGTGAGGAGACAGACCGAGCCTGAACTCAGGAGGCTCGTGTGTTTATAATGGGAATTTCTTCATCTGCAGAATGAGAGTGTTCATTCCCTGGAGTATTGGGAGACCCCCAGCGTCAGCGCTGGAAATCATTTCACCTTTAATTGTGAAGTCAAGGCTGGCTATTGCTGTGGCAAAGCAGCTTCTGACAAGGTCAAGAGCACATCTCTCTTCTCCGTCTTTATTCGAGCACCTTTCAAATAATACTTGTAGACTATATAGCAGGTTGTCCAGGGATGTCACGGAGTCTTTCTGGCTGGAGACATACAGAACCCACCTGGACAAGTTCTGTGGCACCTGCTCTAGGTGGCCCTGCCAGTTCTGTGAGTCTTTGAGTGCTGTGAGATTTTATTTATTCCCGGGATTTTTTTAATTGGAAAACTGAAGCACTGAAAATGACTACAACTCAGTAAAATTAAATTCAGATATTAAAGTACTCAGAAATTAAAACAGGTTGCCTGAAGCTTGATGGCCATTTTGCTGCCTTGTGTGCTAGCATCATTCAGCCAGAGGTTTCTACACAGTTTCCTGGACATTATTATTAGTAGAGCTTGGTGTAGTGGGTTGACTCGGGGTGGCTGAGCTCCAGCCAGGTGCTCTTGCACTCCTCCCTCAGCAAGACCCAGGAATAAGGTATGATGGAAAAAACAAAGTGTCATCACAGGAAAAACTCACACAGCTGAGGGAAGACCTCATAGCAGCTTCTTGCAACTTTCTCACAAAGGAAAATGGAGGGGCAGGCACTGGTACTTTCTCTCTGGTGGCCAGTGACAGGATGTGAAGGAATGGCACAAAGCTGTGTCTGGGGAGGTTTAGATTGCGTATAGAAAAAGGTTCTTCACCCAGAGGGTGGTTAGGCACTGGAACAGGCTCCCCAGGAAAATAGTCAGCACTAAGCCTGACAGAATTGAAGAAGCTCTCAGGCACACACTGGATTCTTGGGGCAGGGCCAGGAGTGGGACTTCAGTGGTCCTTGTGGGTCGCTTCTAACTCAGGATACAGTATGTTCTAACATGGAGAGAATTAATTTAATTAATGGCTAATTAAAAATTAGAGAAGACTGTAAAAAAAAAAGATTGCAACTAAAACATGTTCCCACCTCCCCTCTTCCTTCCCAGGCTCAACCTCCTCTGCTTGGAAGGACTGCAGAAGGATGAGGAATGGGGGTTGCAGACAGGACATAACAGCTCCTCTCTGCTGCTCCTTCTCCCTCACACTCCTTCCCTCCTCCAGCATGGGGGACCTGACATGGGCCACAACAGGATACAGTCCTTCATGAAGTGCTGCAGGAGTGTCCCTCCCACATGCTGCAGTTGTTCATGACCTGCTGCAGCATGAGTCTCCTTCATGGGCTGCAGGCCTTCAGGATAAACCTGATCTAGTGTGGGTTCCTCTGCACAGGCTGCAGGACCGTTCAGGGCATCTCCACTTGCTGTGGCATGGGGTTCCCTATGGGCTGCAGTGGGTGTCTTCTCCACTGTGGTCCTTCACGGCACGTGGAGGAACAGTGTGCCTCACCGTGATCTCCTTCAAGGGACTCTCTGCTTTGGCACTTGGAGCACCTCCTCGCCTCCTTCTCCTTTCCTGTTTGTCTGCAGGGTTGTGTCTTACACCTTTTTTCCCCCCTTACTCCTCTGTCTCGCCCACTGCTGTGCTACCTTTCCTGTCCATTCTTAAATACCTTTCCCAGTGTCACCACTGACTTGGCTTAAGGGGCTCAGCTTTGCCCTGAGGTGGATCCACTGGAGCTGGCTGCACTCAGCACTGGGCAGCCCCAGCATCCTCTCAGAGGCTGCCCTGAAAAAGCCCTGCCAGGAGCAGCTGGACACAGAGACCTATTACACTGAAATACTGCTGTAACAAGACTTAAAAGCTAGTTTAAATCATTTTTTTAGAGATACTTTAAAATTTTTATGTAATCAATATCTAATTTTTAGGTTGATGATTAAATTGCAATGGTTCTCAGCCTGTTTATCACAATATGTCAATTATCCTACAGTTTCAAAACAATGCAGGAACCGAGTCAGGGAATTTGTGCCATCTGTTTCTACAGTATTTAGATCAAATATAAATCTCCATTTCTTTTTATATATGCAGGTGGTTATTCGAAGGCTTCCTCCTTGTCTAACCAAGGAGCAACTGGAGGAACAGCTGCATCCTCTACCTGCCCATGATTATTTTGAGTTTTGCACTGCTGATCCCAGGTGAGGATGAGCTGTTTCTGTAGGTATATGGGACATTGCAAATGACATGTTTTTCCTCTTTTTATTAGTTTTGTTGAGTTACTGTGATGGCCTGACTCAGAAGGTGGGGATAACCCAGGTTCTTGTTACTACATCCCTCGGGGCACATTAGTGTGAATGATCAGTATTTGTAAATAAACAATGTAGGGTTTATTATAGAACAACTTGGCTACAAAGGAAAACAGGTATGGAGCTGTTTTGGTGGTTATTATCTATAGTAATACAACATGAAAGCATTGCAATGTGAAAGTGCAACAACATCACCCAAGGACACACACAAGGGGAAAGAAAGAAAGAGGAAGAAAGAAGAAGAGTGTGAAGCATAAAAGAAAGAAAAACAAAGTACAAGAGTGTGAGGCTCTCACCACCCATAGGTCCTGCAATAAGACTTGGTTGCTGTGCAGTCTTGGATCCAGATCTGGCAGGAGGAGTGGAGGGGAAGTCCTGAATAAGTGATGGGGAGAATATGGTGGAACACAGCATCTCTTGAGTCTATATTCACTCCGATGCAGGTGAATAAAAATCAGGTTCCTCCTTCAGGGTGGTACCAGAGCTTGATGTAAGAATGTGGATCAGGGGACACCTTCTAAGACAGCACAGCTGCCCATGCTAGCAGCGCAGTTGAGTCAGTTGTGCCCCATTATGTCCCATCAGCAGATGAACCCGCTCAGGTCCCACTTGAGTTCCCCGGCATTTCCCAGGGGGAGGAGGGCAAGCCCCACAGCCTAGTGGTTTGTGCAAGGAAGCAAGCTTAGCATGACAAGGGGCACAGTTCTCTCCACAGGATCCAGCTCTTATCTCACTCAGCCCATCATTCACCCTGTGCCTTATCAGATCAGAAGTTTAGCCATTACACAACTAAAAGTTCACCTACTCCATATCAACCAAGCACCCTGGCATCTCCACAAATGAGGAATGTTTTGATTGTCTCTGAATAGTTCAGTCTATTTCTTAAAATATTTCTGAAAGCTGGGTGCATATGCAGACACAATGGCATTCCTCCTCTTTTCCTTTACACTGGAGTGTAAAGGATTTTAAAGTGTAGGTTTTTTTTGTATGAATAGGCCATAATATAGTTTGAAACTCTGATGTTTCTTTTAACCTGCATTGATAAACTGTAACAGCCTGTTTAATTGGCTGTGAGCTGTGGGTATTCTCAGCTCAGTCAGAGAGAAAGAAAGGTTTTATAACCAGGCAAGAGCCTGGGAAGCAGTTGGGAAAGAATGTAAATAATTCTCTAATCTGTCTTGTTGTTCACATTGTTTATAGATATGTTCTGCTACTCTGCGTCATTCACTGCACACCAATGGTGTAACATGCTTTTACTCTAAGACCAATGAAATTAGTCTTCTCGATGTTCTCTATATACAGAGCAGTACATTTGAAATAAAGGGAGAGTTCATTTTCTTTGCCTTCTGATCTGGAGTTCTCTGTTCCCGTCCTGCTCAACAGCGTCAGTGAGCAAGATTCAGTCTGGGGCAAACAATGACAGAATGTTTTCATGAGTTCCATTTGACTTTAGTTTCTTTGTTTACCTGCATGTATTTTTATGTGCTTCATACAAATTTTTAAATTTTATTCTAGTTTTTTTATTCTAGTTTTATTCATTTTTGTCTCATGCAAAAGTAAAAAAGAAGAAATATTGGCTGATTTAAATTAAATCAGAATTGCTTGTGTAGTTACATAATTTACTCAGTATCATAGTGGTAAAATGCAATTCCCTTTTGAATAAATCAGTTTCCAGCAGAGAAACAAAACACCGTGTTTGCTTAATCTTCATGTGTTCTGAAAAACTGAAGTGTAAGAGCCATCTTATCATATCTTAGTGTGTGATTAATCACCCCTCCACTGGCTTGAGATTCTTTCCACTGACTGTAGAGGGATGCCAACTCTTTATTGCTGACCAAATTTTGAAGTTAAGGGTTCTCTCAGAGTCAGTTTTGCAATCAAGAAGAAATAAATGTTTATTTAGAGAAATTTTTAGAGAATTAAATTATTAGAGAAATTAGACCGTTTCTGACCTAGGTAGTTGCACATGAGTGCAGCAAGAAAATTGTAGGTGCTTCAGATTTTCTGTTAAAACCATAAAGATGTGAAGTGAAGAAGAAGGAGAATTTATTCTGATTGGAAATCTTTGTACCTTACATTGCTCTTCTGAACTTTGTCATCTCTGTTTCCACATGGGCATCTTTAATGTTTCTGTCCAAGTTGTTCATTTGATAAGAGGAAAATACCAATGGCAAACCAAAAATTCTCTGCAGAAGAGTGTCAGTTCTCACTGTGTTTAGATGCACAAATGCCAATTAACAGTTTAAAAAATTCCAATTTTAATTTTCCAGAAAAGTTTGCATAATAATTTAGGAAGTCAGCCTCTTTAGAAAAGAGAAGGCACTGACAATTGTTGCATATATAAAGTTTCATTTTCTCTCCTATGTGATGAAATTTGGATTACCCAACAATCTTGCTGTTCACTTGTTTATAATTGCATCTATGGCAGGTTACCAATGAAAGATACTCTTTTTTTCTCTCACACTGTCATTTGTAATGTTATTCTCTTCTGCCTTCACAAATCTAAACTCTAAAATAATTCAATTAAGTTTGAATTTTTCAGCATTAAATGTTTTGTGCTTGCTCCATTTTTCTTCATCCTGCTTTTCAAAAAATGTGTTTTCAGACAAAAGATGGGTTTTTTTGGAATAGGTTTGTCTTTACCAGGTTTGTATGGCTACAGCTTCTTTCAGCAAACTACACAGCTTACGTGGGCATTTCACTGCCCTTCTGCAGTGTTGGCTTGACTGATTGTTTTTTGACTGGCTCAAGATCTCCTTGCCTCTTTTGTCCCCTTTGTTCAAATGCTGACATATACCATGTATATCTTTTTATGAGTCATCTCTTTACATTACCCACTCAGGAATATACAAGAAACTTCCAGAAAGTAAAAGTTTAATCAAGGTTAATCTCAGTCTTGTCTTACCCAGCAGAGAATACTTTTTGAGTATAAGGCATTATATTGCTGTAGTCTGTCATGTTATGGACAGTTCACATGATTTCAGCAAACTCTGTGCATGTGGCTTCATGTCATTCCAGCTAACAGGAAAAGCTACAGGACAAGGTTGGCATGTTTTCTGTCATTGAATAGTTTTTTCTAGATCCTGTATCATGTGCATAGTGGCAAGCGATCCAGAGAATTCAGTGATAACAAAAACATGTGAAGATGAAAAGAAATGTCACCCAACGAGAAGGATTTGAAGAAGCTACTCTGTGAAGAGGATCTGGTGGAAAGGGAAAGGGGCGTAGAGATGCTTTGATGCAGAAGCAGACAAGTTTCCTTAAGAGCTGGAACATCTCAATTTAATCACATCCTGTGTAGCTACATCACAGAAATTTCTATAAGCTCATTCAGATTTTAGAACTTGTCAGAAATTCATGCCACAAATGATGAATTCATGCCACAAATGGGTCAGGAGCAGTTTGACAAATATTTACTCTAGACAAATATTTATCTATGCAAACCTATTAAACATAAGTTACAACTTTGGTATTACAAAGTCCCTAGGCTGCAGATACTTGCAGTTATGAACTGAGTATTTGTACATTTTCCTCTTTTTAATAAATTTTCTCTTGGCATTCTCCATTAGTTGCTGTTGGTAAGGGCACTAGAGAGGTCTAACTATAGCTGTTTCTACATTTTTATTTCCAAGATAATTCATCCTAGAGGACAAAACAAAGATATGCCTATCAACTCCAGGTTTTTTTGTAATCTTTATAATATCTTTATAAGTGTTATCTTTAAGTTTACAATGTCCTGTTATAGGCAACCTATAAAACTTTTTCAAATTTCATGTGATTAATGTAATTTTCAGTTTTTCAGTTACATCCATTTCAGTAAAATAATTTCAGAAAGTGACTTGTGTTTTGTGCCTTTTTCAGATTCATCTGA